>NC_081180.1:196968875-197568875 GCF_029867415.1 Vicia villosa
GAGGAACCATTTCTTCAATATGAACTGTGGGGTTTTTCCTACATAATAGTGACCTTATTAGATACTGTGACATGTGCAGGCTAAAGTTGAGTATAATCGTCCGCTTTTAGAGGAGAATCGTACATTGGGTTAGCCACCACGATAAAGCTTCATAAAGGACCGATATTATCTGTGACGACATGCTGGAGATTGCTCTTCAAAAAATCTATCACACCTTCAAACATTTGGTCCATCCCGCCTTTCACGACGTTGTGTCCTCTCTCAACTTAACTTGATTTTGCTCCAATAGTTCCATTGTCCTTCGGTAGCTACCATAAGTTTGCTATGAGTGTTAGGAATCAGATAACTAGTCATGAGCAGAGACTAGAATGAGTCCTTTATATTTGGGAAGGATATGTGCATGCATGTTGATGAATGCAAATGCGTGAAATTTTTTGTATTTTTTTTTGCAAAAATGATTTTAATGAAAATGCAGTTCATGTCATGTATGGATGCATATAAATGCAACGCAACACCATGTTCACTTAGGAAGATACAGATTTGGAATCTTATTTATCTTGAACGATCCACGTAAGATTTCTCACGATAGAAGGCTTTGATTGCTCAAGACATGATGATTCTCACAACCGGGCGACTCTAGGGTTTAAGTAGGTTGAAAACATGGTTCCCAAGGTCGCAAACCCCAACTGGAAATATTATTTCCACATTGAATGCTCACTAGTCGATAATAAACTCAAAGGGATCTCTTTCAAGAGAGGCCTTCGCACCAACCATGCAAGATATACACCAGGGAGGTGGATACTACGCAAATGTCGTCCTATTAGCCATGAGTTTAGGGTTGTACTAGAGGTCCCTATAGCCATGGACTCTATTTATTCATATTATCACCCAAGCAAATACTCACTAGACAATAATATATGACATTTTAATTGAATCACTTTAGTGTACGGTTTGAGTACCAAAGGAACCTTCATGTATTTCTCTCATGAGTATTTCTGCTTCTTTTCTGTCAACGCATCTGAGCAGAACCATGTCGAAGTTTCTCTTGTACAGAACATCTTCATTCAAGAAGAATCTACAAGCTAACTTTCTCAAAGTCTTTCTATCTTTCTTTGATGCCCCAAGAGGGTACTCTTGCTTTTGAAGAAAGTTCTTGATGTCGTGATACCACGGTTTGTCGTCGATGATTGCTTCTACTGTGAACACATGAGCGGGCCTATCCAGGCGCATAACATCGATCCGAGGAATGTCATTCCAATGATTTATCCTAATCATGGAAGAGAGTGTGGCTAATGCATCAGCCAAATTGTTTTCTTCACGAGGAATGTGATGAAAATCTACCCTGTCGAAGAATGGTAACAATCTTCTTGCGTAGTCTTTGTAAGGAATTAGCCCTGGTTGGCGTGTTTCCCATTCTCCTTTGATTTGATTGATGACCAAAGCAGAATCTCCATATACATCCAAGTGTTTGATTCTTAGATCCATGGCTTCTTCGAGACCCATGATGCAAGCTTCATATTCGGCCTCATTGTTTGTGCATTTGAAAGTTAATCTGGCAGTAAATGGAATATGGGTACCCTGAGGTGTAACAATGATTGCCCCAATTCCTTGTCCATAAGCATTGACAGCTTCGTCAAAGATTAAGCCCCACTGGGATCCTATCTCAGGTCCTTCGTCTGGTAGTGGCTCGTCGTGATCTTTCATCTTGAGGTACATGACGTCCTCGTCCGGAAAGTCAAAACTGGTTGATTCATGACCATTGAGTGGGCGGTGAGCCAGGTGCTCAGCTAGAATGCTTCCTTTCACGGCTTTCTGTGCGTGATACTCAATGTCATATTCTGATAACAACATCTGCCAACGGGCAATTCTCCCGGTTAAGGCAGGCTTCTCAAAGATGTACTTGATTGGATCTATATGAGAGATCAAACAAGTAGTATGTCGAATCATGTACTGGCGGAGACGCTTGGCAGCCCAGGCCAAAGCACAACACGTCTTCTCGAGCATGGAGTAGCGGGATTCACAGTCAGTGAATTTCTTGCTCAGGTAGTAGATGGCATGCTCTTTTCTCTTTGTCTCGTCTTGCTGTCCAAGGACACAACCCATGGAGTCTTCTAAGACGGTTAAGTACATTATCAAAGGTCTTCCTTCCACTGGAGGAGACAAGATGGGTGGTTCGAGCAGATATTCCTTAATGCTGTCGAACGCTTTCTGACAATCGTTTGTCCAGACGCAACTTTGATTTTTCCGTAGAAGTTTGAAAATAGGAGCACAAGTTGCAGTCATGAGATATATGAATCTCGAGATGTAATTCAGACGTCCAAGAAATCCTCTAACTTGTTTCTCGGTTCTGGGCGAAGGCATCTCTTGAATTGCCTTGACTTTGTCTGGATCTACTTCAATTCCTCGTTTGCTGACGATGAAACCAAGGAGTTTTCCTGAATAGACACCAAAGGTATACTTGTTGGGGTTCAGGCGAAGCTGAAACTTCCGTAAGCGTTGAAATAACTTTGTCAGATTCTGTATGTGATCTTCTTCATTTTCTGATTTGGCAATCATGTCGTCCACATAGACTTCCACTTCCTTATGCATCATGTCGTGGAAAAGCGTAGTCATGGCCCTTTGATAAGTTGCCCCTGCGTTCTTTAGTCCAAAAGGCATAACACGGTAGCAGAACGTGCCCCAGGGGGTGATGAAAGCTGTTTTTTCCATGTCTTCAGGTGCCATTTTGATTTGGTTGTATCCTGAAAATCCGTCCATGAATGAGAAAACTTTGGATTTTGCTGTACTGTCTACCAACATATCAATATGTGGTAAAGGAAAATCATCCTTAGGGCTAGCTTTGTTCAAATCTCTGTAGTCGACGCACATGCGGACTTTTCCGTCTTTCTTAGGAACGGGAACAATGTTAGCTAACCACTGAGGGTATTCTGAAGTGACGAGGAAACCTGCGTTGATCTGCTTTTGAACTTCCTCTTTGATTTTCATGGCCATCTCCGGATGAGTTCTTCTTAATTTTTGCTTGACCGGAGGGCATTCTGCTTTTAACGGCAAGTGATGCTCCACTATACTGGTATCCAACCCTGGCATATCTTGATAAGACCAAGCGAAGACATCTGAGAATTCTCTGAGCAGCTGTATCAAACTCTCTCTGATCTCTGAACTGAGCGAAGCTCCAATCTTAACCTCTTTTCTGTTTCCATCGGAACCAAGGTTAATGATCTCTAGAGGCTCATTGTATGGCTGAATGGCCTCTTCCTTTTGTTGAAGTAATCGTGAAATTTCCTTTGATATTTCTTCGTCTTCTTCTTCCTCTGCCTCGAATACAGGAAACTCAAAGCTTGGAGAAGTCATACGGTCGCACGTTTCAACGGGGTATTTTATGATTAATCTGCATATGTGTGATAAGTTTTATTTAGACAACGAGGGAAGACTCGGTGTATGCAGTTAATGGAATATTTGATGTTTTTTAAGGGTGTTTTTTAGGATTACCAATTTCCGAAAAAGAGAAAAGGAAAAACTAAACGAAGGAACAGAATGACATTTTTATTTATGGACAGTCATTTCTTGAAACAAAGACCCTATAAAACAAAACTCTATTGCTTTGGGCGAAGCAAAGAGGGACATTTTCCTAAGAAATAGTAAAATGCAAAGCCCTATGAAACATCTCTTCACCCTGGGCTATGGTGAGAGGACAAAATAACGGTGAAAGTTCCTACTTAGGAGTGCGAACAACAGTTGAAACTTCAACAGCTGTCCAGTAGTGGCGAACCCCATTGTGCACTAAGTAATCTGGAACCTTAGGCTTAAGCTGGCCTGTGGTAGGTCTTGATTTACCAACCACTGTCTTTGCAACACTCAGACGATCTTCTTCTACTTCAGCAGACTGAGCGGTGTGAGCATACCCATTTCCGAGTGGAGTATGTCGGTTTTTCTTTTGAGGAAACTTCCAATCCTCTGAATGGAGAGACTCGTTGTCGGAGATACTTTCGAGATCGTCCTCTTCTGTATTTTGGTCTTGCTCTTCTCCCAAGATGGCATTGACTAGATATGTGAACTCTAGATCCGTAGCCTCGGAAGGTGACTTGGGGATATAATCCTCAATGATGACTTCACCAGTTGATGATGATGAATAGCAAGGGTTATACATCTCTTTTGGCTGAGAGAGGTACTCATAATCAATGTTCCATCCAGTTGGAACAATATCTTCAAGAGAGATTCTTGAACTTTCAGGAGCGGAGTATTTTACCATGTAGTCGAATTTTCCGCTTGGTTCTCCTAATGTATCCCAAGTTTCTTCGGGGATAGGAGGAACTTCTTCTGATGAACCATGACTTCTGGTGGTGAAGCTGTCAGTAACTTCATCCTTGCTTGGTTGAGTCTTACTTTCAGATCCTTTAGTCGGATAACAGCAAGGTGAATCAGACTCTGGTAGGGAGATATATCCTGCTTTGTTAAGATAGGATAACCATTCCTCTTCATCGGTGTTTTCCGTACCGATGGTATTGACTGTTTGTTGAACAGGTTGAAGAAAACCTCCACTGCAGAAAGTTTCTTGAATGGGGAGAACTACCTCAATCCCTGGGATAGCTCTTGATGATGTTGGAAAGAATCCAATTCCCGTTCTGTTCTTGTTGTTGGTAGGAATATTAATGTGCCCCCAACCACTGGTAGTGCCATCCTTTATAACTTGGATTGCATCTTTGTATGAAGAGATAGACGCTGCTTTCTCCTTTCCTTTGTCTAAGGAAAGTGCTTGGAATTTAGTTCCAACAACTTCTTTTGGTTCTATGTCGGAGAATGATGACAGGTTGCTGACGATCAGAGCTCGTTCTCCACATACGGTTACCAATTTGTCATTTCTTATGAACTTCAGTTTCTGATGAAGTGTTGAAGTAATTGCCCCAGCCTCATGAATCCATGGGCGACCTAGCAAACAACTGTATTGTGCTGGAATATCCATAACTTGGAAAGTGATTTTGAACGTCTGAGGTCCAATAGTTATGGGAAGATCCACTTCTCCGAAAACTGACTTTCTTGATCCATCAAATGCTTTGACGATGACATGACTTTTTCTTAGAGGGTAATCTTCGAAAGATAATCTTGATAATGTTGATTTAGGCATGACATTGAGAGAGGATCCATTGTCTATTAGGACTCCTGTGAGTGTATCACCCATGCAGCCAACTGAGATGTGAAGTGGAAGATTGTGGTCCACTCCTTCTTCAGGAAGATCTTCGTCACAGAAACTCAGATTAGTTCCGGCGGAGATGTTGGCAACGATGTTGTTGAATTGACTTATAGTGACACTTGGTTCTACGAAAGCTTGTTCCAAAACTTTCTGTAGAGCTTCCCTATGAGCTTCAGAACTCAATAGCAGGGAAAGAACAGAAATCCTAGACGGAGTATGTAGTCATTGATCTACAATGTTGTATTCACTCCTCTGGATTAACTTCAAGATCTCATCATTTTCTTTCGCTTGAACAGCATTGGTCGGATGATTGTCTTGCCTATGTGGTACTTCCTCCGAAGGTTTCTCCACATTTTCTGTTGTTCTGTTGAAGACTCGTCCACTTCTAGTGACTCGACTAACATCAGCAATGTTGACAACAGACGGTAATGGTATTTCCTTACCATTTTCAATGAATGTAGCGTTGTACTTGTATGGTATAGCCTTGCTGGACTCATACGGTACAGGACCTGGTAAGTAGATGACTAGTGGTGCAACTGCTGTCTTCCTGCTATCATACTTAACTTGCATAGGTTCATCTTGATTAATTTGAGGAGATACGGTAAAGACTTCGTCATCTTCTCTGTTGGCAAGAACAGTAATGGTATTGTCATCCATCAGCTTTTGAATGTCGTTGCGAACACGCAAACAT
This sequence comes from Vicia villosa, assembly GCF_029867415.1. NCBI lineage: Eukaryota > Viridiplantae > Streptophyta > Magnoliopsida > Fabales > Fabaceae > Vicia > Vicia villosa. Next base: position 196,974,755 of record NC_081180.1, read on the forward strand.
CCTCGTGAATTTCTTCGACAGATTTCGCATCTACTGTAAGCGTGGAAATCTGTTCCAAAGTAGGCAAGTCCATTTAAAGTTTTATGGAACCTGACTACCGATCCTTCAAGGTCTTCAACTTTGTAGATTTTGTATTCTCCTGGACATCCTTGAACCATGTTGATGTCATGTTCAGTTCTGACTCGGATATGTTGAATCCATCCTAAGTCCATTTGTTCTTGTAATGCAGCTTGAACTACGGCACATCCTTGAGTATTCTTTGGACAAATTTCACATGTGAAGTAGTTGTGAGGTGGTACATGACCGTACCCAGCTTGTCTAGCGTGCATCCTGACAAGATTTTCCCCTATCTGACGAATGTCGTAGATTTGAATGACATTAGGGTGTTGATCTACCAGATTTACTGAAGCTTCTTTATGCTGCGGCAAAGGATTTGCTTGGACGTTTGGATTAGTATCTTTGAAGGATAGCATTCCGCTCTTCACTAATCGTTGGACGTCAATCTTGAAAGATAAACAGTTCTCAATATTGTGACCTGGTGCCCCCTGATGATAGGGACAAGATTGGTCAGCCTTATACCATGGTGAGGAACTGTTTGTAGGATTTGGAGGACTCCTCGTCTGAATGAGTCCTTTTGCCAGTAATGTTGGAAACAATTCTGCATACGGCATTGGTACGGGGTCAAAGGCAGGATACCTTGGAGCCCGATTGTTGTAATTTGGAGGTCGAACCTGCTGCTGAGGTTGCTGCGACCTTTGTTGAGTTTGTTGTTGCGAGACCCGAGGTTGATAAGCTGGCGCTGAGTTAACAACCGGAGTTATTGTTGCAACTTGAGGTTGGAATTTCTTCTTGATTTTGTGCAAGACATTGCTGACATCTTGATCCTTTTTCTTCTGGAAAGAACTTCCATACTTCCTTGGACCAACAGAAGATTCTGGTTCTTTGTTCAAGCGTCCTTCTCGAACTGCTTCTTCTAAACGCACACCCATGTTTACCATCTCGGTAAAGTCACTTGGTGCACTTGCAACCATTCGTCCGTAGTAAAATGGACTTAAAGTTTTGAGATAGATTTTTGTCATTTCTTTCTCTTCAAGTGGTGGACAAATTTGAGCAGCAACTTCACGCCATCTCTGAGCGTATTCCTTGAAGCTTTCTCTATCCTTTTGAGTCATGGCCCGGAGTTGATCTCTGTCGGGAGCCATATCCAGATTGTACTTATACTGTTTGACGAAGGCCTCTCCGAGGTCTCGAAAAGTACGAATCTCTGAACTGTCCAAGTTCATGTACCATTTGAGTGCAGCACCAGTCAGGCTGTCTTGAAAATAATGAATGAGCAATTGTTGATTATCAGTCTGAGTTGACATTCTTCGAGCGTACATCACAAGATGACTTTGTGGGCATGAATTCCCTTTATACTTCTCGAATTCTGGTACTTTGAATTTGTGAGGAATCTTAACATTTGGAACCAGACAGAGGTCTGCAGCATTCTTTCCAAATAGATCTTGTCCTCGGAGAGTCTTGAGTTCCTTCTGCATTTGCAGAAACTGTTCTTGGAACTCGTCCAATCTTTCATACACGCCAGCATCCTCACTTGGGGCGTGATGATATACTTGTCCGCCGTGCGGGGGAAAAGTATGCATAATTGGTCGTGGAGAAGCCATGACAGCAGATCTCGGTATCTCAGCATTCTGTTGTGCGAAACCCATTGCCGTTGCTCTTGGAACTTCAATTTCCAGAGGTTTGTAACCCTCCGGTGGACGCATATCCATGGTGACTTTTGGAGCTTCAGAAGCTGGAGGTATGTACCCTTCTGGAGTAAAGTTATACGGCATGCCCCAAGGTCGATCAGGCGGCATGGTATACTGAGGAATAGGAGTAGAAACAATCTCGGAAACCACAGTCCTTTGTGGTTCTTCTGGCGTTGGTCGATTCTGCGCAACTACCAGGGCTTCTACCATACTATTGAGTCTTTCAACAGTACCTTTGAGAGTATTAATCTCTTCTCTGAGTTCTTCATTCTCTTGCTCAAAGTCTTCCATACTTTTCTTGCGACTTGAACGAGTGTTGTATGGATGAGACAGCTTGAAAGTCTTGGTTCACCTCCTTCTCCTCCTCTCTTTCTGGAGAAAGGAAAGTGACTCTTAGATCCGCGACAATTCTCGTGTCAGTGCGTACGACTAAAGCGATGTATGATATGCAATTAAGTTATTATTTTTCAAGGAAACACCATAATTACGTTATGTAACATCAAACTTTTATTAATTAAGCTAAAACGCCGTTTTTTACACACTTTGAAAATGGAAATACAGAGAAACTGAGAGAAAGGACTCTAAAACTTTGATGATGAGCCGACTTCACGTTCTAACATCTTCTTCTGTTTCTTGAGCTGAGCGTTCTCTGACGTGAGCTGATCGATGATCCAGGAAGCAGGAGGGATATGATGAGAAAGTGATGATTGTGTCACTTGTCGATCGAGCACTTCAAGTAACTCATCCTTCCTTCTTAGGATGTTTTGAATCTCAACATTTTCCGTGTTGACAATTCGATACTTGTTCCTCCAAGCATTCCTTTCTTGGCATACCTTGTTTAATGCCGCTTGCAGTTTTTCAACATCGGTGGAGAAAAGGTAAATTGGTTCCCTTAGGGGAATAGGTTCTTGATGTTGATATGGCATCCTGAGCTTGAATGCTCTGACGCGTACCCATTGAAGGTAAGGATCCAGGGAGATGCAAAGATGTTTTCCTAACAATCTTCTCCCTTTGCTGTGAACAAGACGCCAGGCTTGGACAATTTCCTTCTTCAGCATGTTGCCATGATCGTCGATGTTCTTGAAGAACAGACCCTCCAATTGGATGTTACTTGGAATGTTTTTCATAGGATAGCCGTATTGACGACGGGCTAAAGCTGGATTGTAACTGATTCCTCCCTTAGTTCCAATAAGGGGTACGTTGGGAAAATTTCCGCAACTGAAGATGATCTTGGTTTCGTCGTTGTCAGGACTACACCAATCAATGTCCGTATGAGTGAGAGACATGATTTTCTGTGACCAGTAAAGGCCATCCCTCATATTCCAGAAAGTGCTAGACTTTGGCAGGTGCGAAACGAACCATTCGTATAACAACGGTACACAGCACGTGATTAATCCTCCTCGCTGTAGGTTTCTTGAATGCACAGAGTGATAAGCATCCGCAAGCAAGGTTGGAACTGGATTTCCAATTAAGAAGATCTTAATTGCGTTGATGTCGACGAAATCGTTAATGTTAGGAAACAAAAACAATCCGTAGATAAGCAAAGCCAAGATTTCCTCAAAAGCGCTCATATCTTGGATGCTGACGAAGTACCGAGCTTGATCAAACAGGAATTTGGAGGGCAATCCTTGAATTCCTCCTCTACTCACCATATGAGTTCTGATGTCGACTACGTTCAAAGGAGTAGTTGCAGCAATGATAATGTCGTCAGGATTCTTTTCCAAACCGGAGTACGGATCTTGCGCGTACACGGGTATCTCAATCAGACGAGAGTACTCCTCCAACGTAGGCATGAGCTGATAATCTGGAAAGGTGAAGCAGTGATACGTTGGATCGTAAAACTGTACCAAGGTGGGAAGGATCCCGTCCACCATGTTGGTATTGAGCAAAGGCAGAAGTTTTCCATACTTCTCCTTGAAAGCCTGGGGGTTGACCACCAGTTTTCCGAGCTTTCCCAGTTCCTCGACCTGGGGAATCTTGAAAGTGTATTTCCTAGCTCTCTTTCTTCCGTAATCCATGGTATAGATCCTTAAGTCCTTTCTCCGTTTCTCTCTTTCTCTTGAAGTTCAAAACGTTCGTTATTTAGTTTCCTTGAAAAACGACTCGAAAAAGACTCTTTTTGTTTTTAGTTGTTATTAATGAATGATGCATGAATGCATGAATGCACACACAAGAGTTTTAAACAAACATGGCGTTGAAGGGTACAGTGGTCATGAAGTCAAAACGCAAACCCCGCCCCAATGGTAAACTAAGGTTAAGGATTTTTGTACCTGTAGAACGGGTTCTAGGGGTCTCAGAGTTTTTGCTCAACCTTAAAGATACGTTGATTGGTATCTATAAGAGAGTTTTCTCTGAGTGTAGTATCTGCGTGACAATTACTTCCGTAATCACCGCTCTACGTCCTAACAAAAGGCTTTAAGTGGGGTTAATGTGTTTCTAGGTCCTCCTGGTACAAATCAGTCTCGGAATGCAGTGGCGCAGTTAATCACAACCAGCCAGGCAAATCCCAAGAGTAGACTTGGAAACCAAGATTAGAGGGCCTTCACCGGGAAGACATCCTCCATCCTATCTTATGTTGCACTCAAATCCGGGTATAGGATTTCTCACCACAAGGGGGAATCAAGCCCTTTCCCGATACAGAATAAACAAAATAAACAAATATATATGCAACAAACACATGATATGACACAGAGGTTAGGCAGGACCTCTCTTGTTTGAGGGGGAATTTGGCATCCCTAATTCCTCATTGGGGCTGGACCAGCAACAGGTCAACCATTGGTTTGGATGAAAAACCAAGGTTTTTAACACTTATATCCCCAGCAGAGTCGCCATTTTTCTGTGGTGTCGTTTTCTTTTACCTCCCCGTTTCACTTGGGAGGACGGCACGCTAGACCCTTCACGCGAAATTTGGAAGGAGAATGCGCCCGTGGCGGGATGAATTTTATTTCAGTTCTTCCTACGATATCACACGAACTTTCTTATTTGTCCTACGAGTAGGAAAGGGGAAAAAAGATCTCAACTAAACCCTAGGAGTTTGCTAAGTGTGGGGATTTCACCTAGACTAGAAATTCTGGAGTCCGGGAGGTCGGTTATACATAGGGAAGTGTTTAAACACCCTACATATCTGTAGTACTCTACAGGAACCTTCTCTGTGTCATTGTGATTGTGTTTGCTGCTAATGATTGGGAAAGTTTCTCCTTTGTGTTAGGAGAAGGAATTGATTTGATTTGAAAAGACAGACAGACTGACTGACTGACTATTTTTGGTATTTTATTAGCTCGCTGAGATTCCTTGTGAACCTCATGCCTACATATCCCTAGTGGAAGTCAGAGCTTAATGTAGTTCGGGGAACTAACTAGGGAAATTAATGTTTTTGGTGCCTTGCTTGAAGCTCAAGGTTGAAGCTTTGAATTAAATCTCTGTTTACAGTAAAGAGACATGAAATCATCTTTACAGAGAGGTATTTGTACTATTCTACCACAAACATTTAAAGGAGTGACAGAATAACTGGATTCATTTCATTCAAGAGGGGAGTCTACTTGGTTGATCAAGTATGACAGTCAGATGCCTCTTAAATGAAAGAAAGATGCTCGTCCAAATTAGGGAAAGTGTACAAGTCTGGGGATGTGCCAGAGCATGTCTTTCAGAGTCCTAAATGGGAGACTTTGATTGAAATTGAAATTGAAATGTTTGTTTGTTTGAATGTGGTAGAGTAGTAAAAATATCTTTCTATAGAGATAAGCTATGTCTATCTACTGTATAAAAGATTTGACTTTAGCTGGCTTGTATGAGGCCCAAGCTTGAGGCTTTTTGATTGATTTATTAATATTATTGACTCTGGGAGATGACTCCACTGGGAATTAATTACAGGGTATTTTTGTGTTCTGTACAAAGCCCAGAATTGAGGCTGACTCTACTTAGGGAGACTCTATTTGTGTGCCTTGTACAAAGCCCAAGGTTGTGGCTAACTGTTGAGGATAATTGAATGAATGACTCTATTTTATGTGCCTTGTACAAAGCCCAAGGTTGTGGCTGACTCTAGTTAGGGAAAACATTATTTTCTGCCTTGTACAAAGCCCAAGGTTGTGGCAGACTCTTAAATAAACTGAGTGTGGATGACTCTATGGGGAAAAGATCCTAGGTGTTAGGAATCTTTGACACATGAAAATATGGTTTATCTGCCTTGTACAGAGCCCAAGGTTGTGGCTACTGAGTGATGAAGAACTCACTGGGGAGACTCTATTATCTGCCTTGTACAATGCCCAAGGTTGAGGCTGACTCTTGACAGGGGAGTTTTATTGTTTGGGTGCCTTGTATGAAGCCCAAGGTTGAGGCTAACTGTTTTTGTTGGTTTTGACTCTACTGAGGAGGTTTTATTTATTAAAAGACTGTTTTTCTTTGGAAGCTAACCCTTTCCAGGGATTTTGACTCAGCTGGTGAATTTGTCTGTTAAAAGACTGACTTTATCATGTTTTTGGAGGCTGACCCTTTCCAGGGGTTTTGACTCTTTTTGGGGAAATTATCTCCTAAGAGAAATGAATCTTTATTTTTTTGACATTTTAATGATTGACTTTGGAGGCTAACCCTTTCCAGGGGTTTTATTGAAATGATGGATTGATTTTAAATTGACTTTGGAGGCTAACCCTTTCCAGGGGTTTTGATTAAAAATGAAAGAAGGTGTGGAAGCTAACCCTTTCCAGGGATTTTGTGATTGAAAAAATGGATGGCAGAAAGATTATCTAATGGAGACTTCTTGTTTAAAGCCCAAGATGAAGGCTGACACATGCTGAGGAGAAAATAAGCATAGATCCTAGACTCTGCTAAGGAAAATTGATGAAGATAAGGGTGACAGAGACTGTCCATGTCTCTCATTCCAAAAGGTGTACTCAATGTAGAATTGAGACAAACTTAGCTTGTTAAAAGTCTGGTTTAAATTGGAAGAAACTCACCAGGGTAGGCTAAAAGGTGACTAAAGACCTGTTCCTATGTTTATAAGAAACCTGATGGGTCCTTGTATACAAGCTCAAGAGGAAGCTGGAAATGCTTTTAAGAAGCCTGTGGGTCCTTGTACAAAGCCCAAGAGGAGGCTAATCGAGGGTCCTTGTTATAGCACAAGAGAAAGCTATGTAGTTTTGAACTTATTTTGGCTCTAAGCAAATGGGTAAGAGGTTTCACCGGGAATAATTCCTCTTTGGGTGGATGTGTCCTATTATTTGGATTCTAAGGTTTTTGCCAAGATGTTTCACCGGGAATAATTCATCTTGGGGGTTTGAACTACAGATCTCTAATTAGGAAAGAGCCTTCACCGGGGAGACATTCTCAATCCTAGGCCATATTCCTATAATATATATATATGGTTTAACTGTCCTAGGGTTTATACTCAAACGTAGTTCTAAACTAATATATGCACAGTTTATATTTGACAGTAATTTAAATAAAGACTGTAAATTGAAAGCTTGTAAAGCCTAACCTGGATGGAGTGGAGGCCTTTGAAGAAGTATGTACAGAGCCTTACCAGTAATTGATGGATAACAGTTGAATATATATATGATAAACAGTTAAGGGTTTTTGAAAACAGAAGAAGTGAAGATGGACAAAGGTCACATAGGTATCTGAAGAGTTTCACCGGGAATAATGCCCTTCAAATACCAGAAGAATGTTTTGAAAAACAGAAAGAAGATTTTGAAAATACAGTTTTTGAAAACAAGCTAAGAAGAGAAGGTTTTTGGGACTTACACTCTATTAGAGGCCCAGTACTTTACAGTACTGGTGTAAAAGCAATTTTGAAAATGATTTGGAATGATACAAGGTTTTGTTGTTTGAAAACCTTAATCATCCGTTTAATTAGAGATTGAAAACAGTTTTGAATATTGACAAAAGTCAACTTAATCAAAGTAAAAATAAAGATTTTTACTTAATTAAGACCTAAACAATTAGGGTTTTATCATAAACTTTATTTACAAAATGATTAGGTTAAAACAAAGTGAATATATGTATTTAAAGTATTTAAGAAAACACTTAAAACATACTATTTTAAACCTAATAAAAAATATATGAAATAAATAATATTTTTATGATTTTTTATTTATTCACAAAATAGGTATATTAAATGATAAGTGTGTGAAAAATGAAGTGAAAATAAATTAATTTGATAGGTTAAATAAATATGTGAAGTTTGTGAGAAAATGAAAGAAATTGTGTGTTAAAAAATAGTTTTGGCTCTTGGAGGGTTTGAACCCACGCCCTCTAGGTCACACACTCAAAACAAACACCACTGAGCCAACGCGCGTGTGGTGATAGTAACTTGCATTCATTTGGTTATGTTTCAAAACAACTAGTAAATCATTGAAAAATAAAAGAATCAAAAAAGTCTGGGGCGAGGGGGATTCGAACCCCAGACTTGAGGCATGATGAGACTAAGGGCGTATGGGAGGCCACTAGAGCAAGTTTGTTCAGTCGTTTAAGGAACGCATACCATTCAAAATAAAATAAACTTTGGCCCCAGATTCAAATTTTGCGCGCCATGGCCATAGTCATCTTCTTCCTCGAGCTCAAAGATTTTCAAAATCCTAACTCTCTGGTTTCTCAACTAAATGACATGATGTAAACATCAATCTTGTTCTAAATTTCCTCACGAATCCAGATATGTAACTAACATTTATTTATATGAACTATAACTACCTAATTTCTCAGAAAACTCTAAGAACATATAAACCCTAAATTTGAAATTAAATGACAAACAAGATGAATAAATGCAAGATGATAGAGGGTTTTCAATCCTCTGATGATGCTAAACAAGATAGAATCGAGCTTTAACTCAGTGATTGCTTAAATTAAAGAGGTGAAGTTCAGAAACTTACCTCTGAAAATGGAGGTCGTGAGGATGATTGAGAGCACCTGGGTTTGAATGAATGATCTCAATAGCTTCCTTGAGACTCAATGATGCTAACTGAATGCTTATTGGAGCTTGAATCCTCCTGAATTGCTCTATGGACCTCCCTCGATTTCAGCTTCAAGTGAACATGGAGGTTGTTGAATTTGGAGTTACAGATGAGCTGCAGCCATCTGGTTAGCTTCACTATGACCTGAGGAGTGTGCCTGGATGATTGGCTTGACTTGAAACCTCCTGAATCACTCTATGGACCTCCAACTGCAAATGCTCCAAAGTGAGAGCAACAATGGTGTTCCTCTACTTACAGAAGTAATCCAGGTGCTTGGATCACCTCAAATGACCTCCCTTGAGATGTTAGAATGCTCACTTTCCAAAGATAAGCTCTGGTTTGAAGAAATCGATTCTTCTTGCCAAAGAACTTTGAAAAACAATGAACATGAGAAGAGAAAGAGAAAGCAAGGAATATGGTTGCTTTGGTGTGGTTTCTGAATGAGAATGAGGCCTCTATTTATAGGCAAATGTGTCAGTACTGATTGGGAGAGTGAGCTTGCTTAGTGAAGCAAGTTTGGTTTCTTAGCCATGAAGAAATTCAAAGAATATTCCAAGTGCAATGATGAGCTCTTTGATACCACTCCCTAGCCATCGGTTTTGCTTGATCTTAGGGGACCAAATGGCTGCAGAAATGAGCTCCAATTGGTTGGGAGAAGATTCCTTTGATGAATCACCAATTTGTCATAAATTCAAAAATGCAATCATTACATAATCACATGCCTTTGTTTTTGGGAATCTTCTCTAATCCTTATGCAATGATGGAAATTGATGTATGGTATGGTTTCAGATGCATTAGAGGTCGTGTAGCATCACTTAGTGAAGCAAAATGCACAAAATTGCAAAGTTTCAAATTGTACATGACCTATAATTTTACTTCATGAGGCCAACTTTGAACAAGCATAACTCCTAGCTCAAATTGAATTTGGAGAAGGTTGAACACAATTTGGAAAGCCCTAAACATCTACTTCAAATCATTAGTTTGGAGTTTCTTCAGAATCCTTTGGCAAATTTGTGAAAAATGAGGCCAAAGTTGGAAGAAAACTAGGTTAAAACACTTAGAAAAATTTCTAAGTGTTTATGACCTAAACTTCAAAATTTCCAAAACTTCATAAATGATTGATCTTTTGAAAAAAGTTCCTTTGTAAGATGTTGTCTTATTTTGCAAGATCTACAACTTTCATGTTGGAAGTTTTTTGAGTTGTGTAGGTGAAATTTTGAGTTCTCACCATGCCTTCAAAAACCCTAATTCCCGACTTTTTGCTCCTTGATGAATTTCTTTGAATTTCTTTGGTCAAATGACTTCATTATCCATATATTGATGATATTGATCCTTAAAAGTCATGGTTTGACCAAAAATCTCAAAAGTCAATGGTGATCCCACACAGTTGACTTTTCCTGACAAAGTGAATTTTTGGGCTTTTGTGAAGAAACAAGATCTTCTCCTCAAATGAATGATGTAAATGGATTATATTGAGGTAGTAGAGATTCTTGAATCATGTATTGAGTTTTGGATCCATGCCCTGATTAAAAGTCAACCATCCTGGTGAATTAGGTCAAAAATCCTAATTGTCGACCAGATGAGAATGATGACTGTAGACTTTGAATTGAGGTGTGATGTCTAGTGGATCTTGTCATATGGGTTATTTGAAGATGATTGATGTCTTTGAATGATCCCCTGGGGCTTTTTAGGGTTTCCCAAAGGTGATCCCTGATTTTAGTCCTTGATAGACTCCAAACCCTAGTCTGTTGATCTGAGTAATCCTGTACTTAGATAACTGGGTGTCTTAATCAATCATAGGTGTAATAATGAGGGTTTTGAGTCTTATGCTTGTATTAGAAACTAATCCTCCTATTGATTGATCCTTTGCCTGAGTTTTCTTGTCTTTGAACACCCTCGATTGAATGTCAGGCTGCTCTGGGTACTTGCTTTGACTTGATGAAAATCCTGAAGATATGTCATCTCAGGGGGGTCAAAAATTAGGGTATGACACTATTCCATGGTCATTTTTGTATGATGCTTGTGTGGCTTTATTGCTCTTATTCTTGGCCTTATTTTAGGCCTATTTTTGTTAGTACCATCTTAATACTCCTTTTAGAATTTAGTCCCATGTTAACATTAGCATTTAGACTTGTATAGACAACTTAGACTAGAATAGGTTTAGTTCCCTTTCTCATTTCTTTTTCTTTTCAACTTTTAAAATACTTAATAAATACCGATGAAGATTATACCGTTACTATATTTCATAGTAGGAAAGAAATGATTGGGGTGTAGGCCTCGATGTATGTTCTTTCCTACTTAGCGGAGAAAAAATGATTGAGGTGTGAGACCTCGGTGTATTTCTTAACCGTTATTTAGAGAAACGATTGCGGCGTAGGCCTCGATGTGCATTCTCTAAATATTCACAAAAGAACTTCTTTTTGTATTTCTTTTACTTAGCGGAAAAGAAATGATTGAGGTGTGAGGCCTCGACGTATTTCTTAACCGCCATTTAGAGAAACGATTGTGGCGTAGGCCTCAATGTGCGTTCTCTAAATATTCAAAACAAAAACTCTTTTGGTATGATCTAAGTCATAAATTAAATCCCCTTAAAAAACACCAATCAAAAACACTTAAAACACTAATAAATGCTCAGATTTAAAACAAAGTGAGGAAGTGATGCGAAGCCTTGTAGTGGGTTTTCGTCATCATGGAATCACCCTAAAAGACACAAACCAATCATTTCTTTTTCTTTTGCCTCGTTGGCACCTAAGGGCACTGTTATTTCCGCTCGCACGCATCGTAGGCGATCCCTTATGCAAGAGTGCGAACGTTAACTCCGCCCAACTAAAAAAACACAAAAACAAACAGAAAATCGTGAGCCGAGCTACGGTAACTCTGATTCCTGAAAAGGATACGTAGGCAGCGGGGTAGGGCCCGTGCGAGTACAATTCTTTATTTTCCCTACATTTTGCATTCATTTCGCATTTAGACATAGACATAGTTTTACACCCTTTAGATAGAAACAAACATAGGTGGATACCATCGAGTACGATGGGCGCGTGGGGTGCTAGCACCTTCCCCTCGCGTAACCGACTCCCGCACCTAGATTCTCTGGTCGCAAGACCCTGTTCCTTCCCTTTGTTAGGTTTTCTGATATCCCTTTCCCTTATGGGATAAATATATTGGTGGCGACTCTGTTCATTTTTTCGCGAGCGTGCGACAGCTGGCGACTCTGCTGGGGAATTACCTAAGCAAGTCGATCCTAGCCTTTGTTTGTTTCTTTTATTGGGTGTTTCTTTGTTTTGTTTATGTGCTTACATTCTGTATATATGTTTGTATATCATGCCTATTTCCTGTTTGCATATCATGTTTACTTTCCGCATGCATCTGGACTATATTATGGGTCCCCGTGGGGGCCACATATTTTCTCTGCTTGCAGGTTGGGTGGGGATGATTCTATGAGGTAAAAGGCCCAATACACAAGCTATGAGTGCACTTTAGGTACCCTAGGATAGAGTGGGAGCATGGTTTGTCTCGAGGTGTACGTCTCGGGATGGATCATGTGACTACGAGCAGAGTAGTGGTTTCAAACGGAGGTATTATCGTCACCCGCATCCGCGCTGTGATGATGCTTACCTTCGGGCGGACCGTATACTGCGTTTCATGACCTTACCCTGACCTAGATTCACCTGTGAGTGGGGAGGGATATACATGACAGGTACCGTTGGTGACTATTCTGTTCTGATGGTGACTATTGTTCCTATGGCTGTGTGGTACCTACGCTGGACTTTTGATCTCATGACATCTGACCTATATCAGTTATTCAGAAGATTGTACAGTGGTTACTAAGATTATATGGACCTTGATCCCATGCCTTTGCATTGCATAACATCATCGCTTTATCCATTTCATTTGTGGGGGATCCTAAAGTCTGTTTCCAAAAAAAAAAGGAAAGGAAACGAAAAAAAAAGAAAGAAAAAGAGGATTCCTCGGAAATGAAACATTGCATTCATATCATGTTGCATGTCATGGTTCCATATCAGAAGCTAATTGGGGTCCCTTCAACAGATTTCTGATTCATCAAAGAAATTGATTTCCCTACATCTGTATCATACGAGGATTAATCAGAAGAGAATCATGGACCATCTTGAACAGAATCAGGCTGAACTTCGTAAGGACTTGGATATTATGGGGGAGAGGATTACCCAACTCTTGGAGACTCTCCATGCTGTTGTTCAAGGGCAAGAAGAGCTAAGACAAAGTGTTGCTAAGTTGGCTAATGGTACTCCGACCACTGTTGCTAATGGAGGATCAAAACCTGTGCCCGTGGAAGTTCCTAACAAGGAGGATTCACATCATGAGAACGATTCTGAACTCGAAGCTTTCAAATTCCCGATCGAGGAAAATGAGAACAAATTCCATCTCCTGGAAGAAAGATTGAATGCTTTAGAAGGTCGAAGCTCCTCCGGTTTAAATGCTATTGATTTGTGCCTAGTGCCTGATATCAAGATTCCTGCTAAATTCAAAGTCCCCAATTTTGAGAAATACAAGGGTACTACTTGTCCGATGAGTCACATCAAGGCATTCTGCAACAAGATGGCACCATATGCAGAAAATGATAAGCTTCTAATGCATTTCTTTCAGGATAGTCTCAGTGGGGCATCTCTTGAATGGTATACACGACTCGAACGAACCCATGTCCGCACTTGGGATGAACTAGCAGAGGATTTTCTCAAGCATTACAAGTACAATAGTGACATGGCTCCTACTAGACTGCAACTCCAAAGTTTAACTCAGAAGGTTGATGAGTCTTTTAAAGAGTATGCACAAAGATGGAGAGAATTAGCTTCCAGAGTCCAACCTCCACTTTTGGAACGAGAGCTTGTAGACATGTTCATGAATACTTTGAAAGATCCTTATCTGAACATGATGGTTGGATGTGCTTCCTCCGAATTTTCAAGTTTGGTTGTCGTAGGAGAACGAATTGAAAACGCTTTAAAGATGGGTAGAATCCAAGATATCTCCGATGTTTCCGAATTCACTGAAGAAGAAAAAAGTGAAACAAACGCAATCTTTGAGAATAAAGAAGAGGAAGTCCCTGTTCATCCTCAGGTTCAGGTTCCCAACTACCAGATGGTACTAGTTTCTCCAAGCCAGTATATTCCACAAGCCTTTGCCACCACTATCAATCAGCAACCTCAGATGGTCCAACAACAACCGATTCGGTATTTGCCACAAAAGCAATATGTTCCACATCAACAAGGTCATCCGAATCAACGCCAACCTAGAAGTAATTTGGAACGAAGAAATGCTCCGTTGGACCAGATTCCTATGACATACAGTAAACTTCTTCCATATCTAGTTCAAAGCTCATTGGTGGTTCCCAAATCTCTGAAGCCTCCACCACAGCCGTTCCCACCTGGGTATGACCCTAATGTGCAATGTGGATATCACGCTGGATCAGCAGGGCACTCAACTGAGGACTGCAACGCTTTCAAAGCCAAAGTACAACAGTTGATTGATGGGAGGCATATAACCCTTCAGGAAGGAAACATGTGGGTGAATGGAATTCCTTTGCTTGAATGAATGCCTAGATTTCAGAAAGCCCCCAGAATCAACAAATTCCCTGTTTGAACTCGTTGGTAGGATAATAATAAAGGCATCACAAATCCTTGTGCAACTTCATCGGAATCTTTTTCTAGGTGGTAATCAAGAGTGTTTTGTGGACGCATCTCTCATTCTCAAGTTTCTTGTGCTCAGTTGTATCCCTGAGAGTTGGTGTTTCAGTCGGTGTTTTTGGTCATTCCTCACAACAGATAGCTTTTCTAAGTTTGATGGCCATGCAAGGTTCCTCCATGTTTGACGGTGAATATTTCTCCATCTATGCTTGGGGCTCCCGATCAAGGGATAAGCAAGACATACTCTTATCTTGAGCATTGCATCACTCGCATTGCTCAAATCCCTAAAGTAAGGCAAAAGTTTACAACTCTTGGGTGACTTCGTCGGAGTTTTCTTTTGAAGTAATCTGAAGTGTTTGTAAGGAACTGCAGAAAGTATTCAAGATCAACAAGTCCAGACGGAGTCAAGCCTCCTCAACTATGGCAATCATCAATTCATTTTTGCATTTTCATTTGTAATTTTCCTTGTTTTGTTAAATGTTTCTTCCATGTAAAACTTGTTTGTTTTTAATGAAAATAAAAATGCACTACATATGCTAGTTTCGAATCAATCCATTCGTGTTCACTCGTATCTTTCTGTCTATCGATATCAAACTCTTGACTAAAGCAAAAAACATCAAAAGGCGAATGATGAAAATATAATAAATGCAAAAATATCTAATTGTGTGCTTTTGAATAAAACCCCGCTGAGGATGTACATGCATTGTTTCAAATCCCTAAACACTGGAGATATAAGGGAGTGCAACCCTCGTTAACCCCTTTGAGCCTTGAAGTAGGAGTTTCTTTTCTATACAAAAAAAAACACTCACATTTAACCCAGGGGCAGGGTAGCATTCAATTAATCTAATCGAGCAATCAAAATTCATCAGGAGTGTCCGTCCAAGGATACAACAATGGTTATCTTTCAAAAGGTTGAGGAAAGTCAATGCCACAATGGTAACCCCTCATCAATCAAAGAATGAGGCAGTCACAATTACCTCCAACAAATCAGAGATTCAGGATCACACGACTTGTTCAAAAAAAAAAGTGAATAAAAAAAAAAGAGAAAAAGAAAAGCCCGCTAAGTCAACAACTTGAAAACAAGTGACTTAGGCGAAAAGTAGGGCATCCCGCTGGACTCCAAAATAAAATTCAAAAGAATTTGTCCAGGCAAAAGTTAGGGAAACAAAAAAGGAAAGCCAAAGCAGAAGCGAAAAACGAGGATTATAAGAACAAAGTCGTGTGATCAGACACCAAAAAACGAAAGGTAAAGTGACTGCCATGTTCAAATACTTCAATGATTCTTCAATCATCTCAAACTCCTCTTGAAGGATGAACGCTCGTATCAGGTTAAATTGAACTTAGGACTTGAGAACACCACGAGGAATGGGTGGGTTAGGTTAGACTTTGAGCCTTAAATCCTTCTTTTTAACCGTGGACCAGGCCACGTTACAACCTTTAAAAGACCTAATTGAAGCAGGGTTTATTTCAAAAGCATACTACACCAAGTTGCATAAAACTGACTCCTAGATGTTTGCTTACCATTTATGATTGATATCGATATGGCAAATAATTCGAGCACTGAATGTCACAACTTTGTTTTAATAACTTTGATCTCGAAGCTAGCATAAGAATTGCATTAGGATTATCATCTTCAAAACAAATATCTTTTACTTGTGAATAAACACTTGACATCAAGGAAGATCAAACAATGAACAACTGCAGAAAAGTTGATCGATTCCATGAGCCATTCACTCCAAAGACTGATTACTCCAAAGGGCGAGTTGTGTGAAAACTCTGTCAACTGAAGCATCCATTCACTGTTGGTCAATCTGGGGCAATTGATTCGAGGTTCGACCTCTCAAATTCAGCATATCTGGGGCAATCAAGTCGAGGAATCTCTCTTGGGTTCAACCAATCTGGGGCAGTTACGTCAAGATTTGACAAATCTCTCCAAGGATCCTTTGGGGCAAATTCCCTCGTAGTTCACGAAGCTTGGGGCACAATCTTCTGAGTTGTATTGCTTCTCCCTGATCATAGGAGTTTATTTCTCCTGGAACTTCGGTATTTCCCCAAGCACATGAGTTTATTTCTCATGGGGGGTTTGTTCCGCTCCCCCAACCTGGGCTCCTTATCTGAATTTCTCATCCTCAACATGGTGAATCGAGGGAGTCTCCTCAAACTCACCATCCCCAAGCAGTTCAAGGTGTAGGGAAAGTCAAATGAAATCACTTCCTCCCCAACAGAGCTACATTCCAACCCTCAAGGTAGTTGCCAATAATCTTTGGTACTGTAGGTTTTCCAACACCGATTCATATTGATAGCTCAAGACCACAAGCAACGGACCCCAGTAATCATGCTAACGCCTTTATTCGGCACTTTGCATATAGAATCCATTGCATATAATATTGCATCTTCAAAAGCGTAGCATTTCCATTAAGGTGGATCATTACGCCATACAAAAATTCAAACATACATCAACGCATAAGCCAGTTTGTGTGTGCCCAAAAGGTACGAAGTAACATATATACCCTCAGAAGAAGTGTCATCTTCTCTCTCCAGTGTGGATCCGACATAATGTCTTTCTTCATCAGAATCGTTGTCTCCGAGGTTATTTCCCGTATGCTGCGTGCAGATTAGAGTGCGAATGAGGATGGGCATTCAACCCATCTCATTTTTCAATCGTTTGAATAACCATACTAGGTGTGTGGCAATTTGAACGATTGCCACTCTTGAAGAGTTACACCCCGCCTTTGGCCCGAGGGATTAATGTAATTCTTATGCTTCGCAAGCATCAATATCTTCGTGATTCTTCAGTGTTTACCGATTTCTTTTGATCGAGTCTAGTCGTCACTAGTCTCTATGGTTATTTTCCCTCATGTGGACGACCTTTTCGGATCCAACCCCCGTGTTGTGAATCCTTTGCCTTCCGACCTTCAAATCATTTCAAAACCCAGTTCCCGTCATGGTAATCATTTTCAAAACCCAGTTCCCGTCCTGGTGATCATTTTCCAAACCCAGTTCCCGTCCTGTAATCATCTTTCAAAATCCAGTTCCCGTCCTGGTAATCATTTTTCCAAATCCAGTTCCCGTCCTGGTAATCATTTTTCCAAATCCAGTTCCCGTCCTGGTAATCATTTCCAAATCCAGCTCCCGTCCTGGTAATCATTTTTCCAAATCCAGTTCCCGTCCTGGTAATCATTTTCAAAATCCAGTTCCCGTCCTGGTAATCATTTTTCCAAATCCAGTTCCCGTCCTGGTAATCATTTCCAAATCCAGCTCCCGTCCTGGTAATCATTTTTCCAAATCCAGTTCCCGTCCTGGTAATCATTTTCAAAATCCAGTTCCCGTCCCGGTAATCATTTTTCCAAATCCAGTTCCCGTCCTGGTAATCATTTTCCAAATCCAGTTCCCGTCCTGGTAGTCATCTTTCAAAGCCCAATTCTCGCATTGGCAAACTTCCTTCAAAGCCCAATTCTCGCATTGGCAAACTTTCTTCAAAGTCCAATTCTCGCCTTGGCAAACTTTTTTTTCAAAGTCCAATTCCCGCCTTGGAAAACTTTTTTCAAAGTCCAATTCTCGCCTTGGCAAACCCTTTTTCAAAGTCCAGTCCTCGTCCTGGCAAATCATTTCTTTCATTTTCAGTCCTCGTCTGATATTTTATGGTGAAGTCAGTTCTCGCCTGACAACCACCATTTATCCCTAATTTCTTACTATAAAACCAATTCCCAATCCCCAGCAAGTCATTATTCTCTTTCCCCATTCAACCAAAGCATCCATAAATCATTCCACCAGAAAAAACAAAATTCTCTTTCCCCAGCAAATATCAAAACATGAAAATAAAGATAACACTCATACCATATTCTCTTCAGGACAAATTTCTGGTACTTTGATATTTAATCTTCTTCTACCTCGAATGTTCGAAAGGCTGGCGCCAATCTCACATCCAGGTTAAGACGATTAAATAGGGGCAGCTGTCATACCCCAAATTTGTCCTACCCTTTCAATTTTATCTGGCTTAAGCTCATGCATTTCATAGTCTCATGTACATACCTCCCATTAGGTCATTTACATAACTCATGCATTCATTAATCAATAACTTGGCATTGGGATCAAGGATTTTGAAATCCTAGAGCTTCATATTAAGTTTGAGGCGTTCATGGCAACTGAAGTCTGATTCTTCTCATGCTTCCAGCGGTAAAGTGGGGGATCAGGGTTTATTTCCCTATGGTTGACCAAAGGTAAGGTTTTCACCTGCTTTGTTTGGGCTTGAGGAAGCCTCCAACTGAGGATCGTCAAATTAGGTTCTCTCATCCGTGGTTTCCTCATGGCATTGTGATTTTTGTTCTGAGATCATTGATGAACCATGGTGCAAGAGGATGAACTTGAAGATCGCATTGTACTCAAGGTATCATTCGTGCTAACGCTTGTTGCTTGATATGCAAGTTGGTTTGAATTGGCGAATTACATAGAGTTAAAGGGTTCATTGAAGATCAAGTTGACTGGAATTATTCATTGATATGTGGAGTGGATTTGAGTTCAGGGATGATTAAAGTTCTTAAGTATTTGTGGGTGAGTCCTTAAGAAACATGGTACTTGGAACTAAAGGAAAATGGCATGTATAAGGATATTTAAGCATCATGGACAGCATGTTCATTCATCAAAAATTAATTCTAGTTCGCTGGAAACAAAAAAGATTCATATGCTTTTCTTGGAATATCCGATAAGCTTTCAACATGGTTCGAGTTTGTGGTTCTATTTTGGTATCACTTGATCTTATGCATACGCATTGCGCATCATGTAAGAGTGATTCAATTTTGAATTCAATGACGTCAATTCAAGTTCATTCAAAGTCTATAAGGATTCATTCCGTTTTGGAAGGCAAGGCATAGAAAAATTGAGACAATCATCTTGACTCCAATTCCATTCAACATCCAATATACTACATGTTTAATATTCTTGTTCAAAAGCTATTACAACATGAATAGAAAAGAAAATCCTTTACAAAATATACTTATCCAAGAGTCCAAATATCATGTTGTCACATTACAAACAGAGATATAAACATGAGAGATCTTATGTTGTTGAACTTCATGTCCCAGTCTAGATACAAGTCGCCTCAATTTCGCCTACGCTCCTACAAGTCCCTCATGTGCAAACATCAACTCCAAGCCTCCATTTCATACTTGATAGAACCTGCAAATTCAAAAAGGGAAACAATTCAAAACCTTGCTATGCTGCAAATATCCAAAGAAAACCAAAAACAGCCATATACATATGCATCTCAACATGTTCAAAAACCCCAATTCCACATTCACACTACCAGCTCTACATATACAAGTTATTCCAAATAGCCCCCTGCCACACACCGTCTTGCTGCCGCACATTCAAACACAAGCAAAATCCCACATAGCAGACCAAAAACCAGTTCATAAAAACCTATACTAAATTCAAATGCATTCACTAATAACCAGTCTCACTTCTAACTAACTTCCCCCCTCACCCTTCACTTTCAAACACATAACAGAAACAACCAACTTGTAACTACCTTCATATAACCATTAACTAACCAAAAACTAACCTAACAGATTTGTAACCGCCCTATAACGGTCATATAATTCCCTAACAGAATCGGTTATCCGCATAACTAACTTCACAAAACCTAACTGATTCTCAACTAACAGAATAAAACTGGATCGAAGAAACAGAAAGAGGGAGAGGAACTGAACTAACCTGATATATAGCACCATCAGTCACACTTCAAGGCTCTCTCGATTCTTCACTCATCATCATCTTCTTCTCATCTTCAACTCTTCATCACATCTTCATCTTCTTCTTCAACCTTCTCCACGCCTCTCTTCAATCACCACAAATCTTCACAACAGAAAACTCTCTTCACTCTTCTCAATCCTCTTCACCATTATCCTCATCTGAACACTTCAGAGCCATTCTTCATCATCAATCTATCCTCACTTCATCAATCTTCTTCATCATTCATATTCACCAACAGAAAAGAAGAAAGATTTGTAACACAATATCAGAGAAAGAGAACGTAACAGAAAGAAGAGGAAACTCACCTCTACCAAATTTGTCACCAAACTTCAGATTCAAGAACCTCTTCATCATCATCGATTCATTCATCGTCGCCACTGCATCGCAACAATCACCAACAACTATCATACATCATCACCGCCAATAACAGAAGGAATAAGAAGAAGAGAAGAAGAAAGCGCAAGGAAACGGAAGCGTGACATCGAACATACCTGAATCGGAACCGAATCTTTGACGAGAGCCACGTCGAAACAGAGTGAGCGAAAGAGACGGAGAGATGAGTGACGTGAGGGTATGAGCCGGTGGCTTGAGGGTATGAGCCGGTGGCTTGAGGGTATGAGCCGGTGGCTTGTTCGATCGCTCACGGCGGAGAAGGGGGAGGGGAATCGGAGAATCCGTCTTCGGCGCCGTTGAATCGTGAGAGAAGAGAGTCCAATAGCCATAACACGTAAACCTAATCCCCTTCTCTATTTGATTTGGTTAATCTGAGATTTTTGCTAATTTGGCATCAAGTGATTTAATTGTGATTAATAGACATAGTGAATAAAAATAATCTTGTGTTTAATTGTGATTAGTCTAAGATTAGTGGATTGTGAAAATATGATGCAATTGGATCAAACAAAAAAACTGAATTCAGTCTCATTGGGCCTTACACGAAATTCTTGTCCACACCCCCACAAGAGCCCAATTTCTGTGTAGAGAAAACTATTGTGCAATAACCATGATTCTATGGGCCTCCTCCCCTTGGGACTGCGCCCTTACTGCTACCTGCACCATTGATTCGACATACACCCCCTGAGCCCATTCTTTCATTTTAGATTTAGATTTTTGACATTTAAGTTCTTTTATAAAAACCCGTAAAAATAGTAGTTTTTTTAGTTCCATTTTTGTATTAATGCTTGAATCGTTTTTGTACTATTCCATGGTCATTTTTGTATGATGCTTGTGTGGCTTTATTGCTCTTATTCTTGGCCTTATTTTAGGCCTATTTTTGTTAGTACCATCTTAATACTCCTTTTAGAATTTAGTCCCATGTTAACATTAGCATTTAGACTTGTATAGACAACTTAGACTAGAATAGGTTTAGTTCCCTTTCTCATTTCTTTTTCTTTTCAACTTTTAAAATACTTAATAAATACCGATGAAGATTATACCGTTACTATATTTCATAGTAGGAAAGAAATGATTGGGGTGTAGGCCCCGATGTATGTTCTTTCCTACTTAGCAGAGAAGAAATGATTGAGGTGTGAGACCTCGGTGTATTTCTTAACCGTTATTTAGAGAAACGATTGCGGCGTAGGCCTCGATGTGCATTCTCTAAATATTCACAAAAGAACTTCTTTTTGTATTTCTTTTACTTAGCGGAAAAGAAATGATTGAGGTGTGAGGCCTCGACGTATTTCTTAACCGCCATTTAGAGAAACGATTGTGGCGTAGGCCTCGATGTGCGTTCTCTAAATATTCAAAACAAAAACTCTTTTGGTATGATCTAAGTCATAAATTAAATCCCCTTAAAAAACACCAATCAAAAACACTTAAAACACTAATAAATGCTCAGATTTAAAACAAAGTGAGGAAGTGATGCGAAGCCTTGTAGTGGGTTTTCGTCATCATGGAATCACCCTAAAAGACACAAACCAATCATTTCTTTTTCTTTTGCCTCGTTGGCACCTAAGGGCACTGTTATTTCCGCTCGCACGCATCGTAGGCGATCCCTTATGCAAGAGTGCGAACGTTAACTCCGCCCAACTAAAAAAACACAAAAACAAACAGAAATCGTGAGCCGAGCTACGGTAACTCTGATTCCTGAAAAGGATACGTAGGCAGCGGGGTAGGGCCCGTGCGAGTACAATTCTTTATTTTCCCTACATTTTGCATTCATTTCGCATTTAGACATAGACATAGTTTTACACCCTTTAGATAGAAACAAACATAGGTGGATACCATCGAGTACGATGGGCGCGTGGGGTGCTAGCACCTTCCCCTCGCGTAACCGACTCCCGCACCTAGATTCTCTGGTCGCAAGACCCTGTTCCTTCCCTTTGTTAGGTTTTCTGATATCCCTTTCCCTTATGGGATAAATATATTGGTGGCGACTCTGTTCATTTTTTCGCGAGCGTGCGACACCCCTTTAGAGGGAGAATGACGAAAACGATACCACAATTTCATACATTATGCTCTCGAACAGACCGTGTTGACGATGTACAGGCATTGTTTCAATTCCTAAATAATGGAGATATAAGGATGTTAATCCCTCGTCAACCCCTTTGAGCCTAAAGAAGTAGGAGTTTTCCTTCATATAAAATAAAACCCTTAATACATAACCTGGGGTAGGGTAGCTCCTCAGTTAACTTAATTATTCCAAATTGTTCCGTTGAACATAATCATCGATGGTTCCCCGTCATCATTAAGTCCGACAGTCAATATCCGCAAAGAAAAAGAGAAAGCAATGCAAGGCCTGCTAAGTCAAAACCTATTAAGGAGACTTAGGCAAAATTGGGACATCCCGCTGACTGTAGTTTTAAAATGAACAGTTCAGGCAAAAGTTAGGGATAACAAAGTCGAAAAGAGGTCACTGCATACCCTCGACAAAAGGGAAATATTACAAGAAAGGAGAATGACTGCCTTTGCAAATGAACTTTTGGTTTTTAAACCATCATAAATGTCTGTTTTACAATTCCCAAAGTCTTTTGGAACTTAAACGCATAGTTAACTGAGCATAGGACTGGAGAACATCACGAAGATTGGGATGGGTACAAATAAACTTTGAGCCACTATCCTTTGTTTCTTAAAACCGTGAACCAGGCCACGTTACAACCCTTAAAAGCCCTAACTGAAGCATGGTTAGTTCGAAAGCATACCGTTACCAAAAGGTATCCCGACTCCTTAAGGTCTACTATAACTCTTGAGTTGATATCACTTTCTTACAAAAAAAAAACTTCGTTTTACTCAAAAATGTTTTTATTCTTTCAAGACAGACATATGCATTCGCATCTTATGAATTTCATTGTAAACAACACTTGTCTATGTAGATTCAAATGTTTAAACATCAGGGAGAAGTTGCATGGGGCATGGCTAATAACTAAAAATCCTACCGACAGCCGAAATAGCTTTAAAAGCATATCAAAAAAGAAATATCTCTTACGCCTGACTCGGATGACTATTGTATACACCGGGCATAACCCGTCGTTATCCCATTTATCTGGGGCAATCCAATCAAGATCCATGGAATCTCTCAAAAAAGCTAAATAGCCCATGGGGCAGGTCTATTACCTGGGGGCACGTTGCAAAAGCCATTCAGTATCATATGGTGTCAATACCACTCTCACATCCTTTCCAGGAGCCTTTCTAGGTAGTCTTCTTTAAGATGTCTCTTAATATTTTTGGGTAGTCTCCTTCAAGACATGTTCAAAAATATCTTATCCTTTCTAGGAGCCCTTTTCAGATAGTCTTCTTTAAGACGCATCTTTTCGTCCTTTCTACGAGCCTTTCTAGGTAGTCTTCTTTAAGACATTCCTTACCCTTTCTAGGAGTCTTTTCAGGTAATATTCTCTAAAATATCCCTCACCCTTTCCAGGAACCTTTCTAGGTAATCTTCTTTAAGATACCCGTCAATCTTTTCAGTTAGTCTTTCTTAAAACATGTTCGAATTTCTCCTACGCTTCCAAGAACCTTGTCAAACTTTGTTTAAAGTATAGTCTTCTTTAGGACGGTCTCATATCCTTTCTAGGGTAATCTTATTCAAGATGTCTTTTCCTGAGTTTTGTTCAAAACACCACATTCCTTAAACCAGTCTTTATTCTCTATAGGAATCTTTTGACCCTCTTCACAAACATGTCTCCTTGAGCTTTGTTTAAAGCACAGTCTTGTTTAAGACAATTTCCCATCCTTTCAAGGAACCTCTTCAGGAAATATCCCAGAAAACATCATCTCATTCTGAGTACTCAGCAAGTTCTTGTCCATCAGATACGACCAAAATGCATGACTCATTCTGAAAAGCATCTGCTTCACATTCAAATCAATACTTAGCATCAAAGAGATTGATTTAAGCAAAGGCGATCATTTCTAATAAAGAACCTTGAACGGGGGGACCACGTCCAGAGGGTTCTCCTAAACAGGGGCAAAATTTCGAGGATTACAGGGGCTTACAATCAAGGGTCCTATTGACTGGGGGCATATCTTTCAAGAATTCAAATACTGGGGCAGTGCATACTAGGTTCGTGGCATGGCATGGTAAAATTCGAGTTCCCTCTAAAGATACTTCCTTCAGATTAAGGGGCACGTCTCTCAATATTTCCAATGTTGGGGAGATCGCTCTAGTATCATAAAAGGAGCATGGTTGCGTAATTGGCCTTCCTACGCATGTATTATTTACAACCTACAATGTGGGATCATCATACATAGCATACAAGATTCTCATTTATTTCGAGAATCTCATTACATGACACATGCATCATAACATTGCATAAAATTAACATTGCCTTTTCAGGTCACTTCATAATCAAAGGGATATTACTATCCAAGTACGGTACAAATGCGACCGTATCAATGATTCAATCTTAACGCTCACAAATACAATTCCGATACTTCATTCCAAGTCTTTCTTCAAAGGCAATCCAGAAGCGATCAAAGAATTTCATATCCTTTCTAGGTAGTCTTGTTTAAGACGTATCATAACCTGTCTAGGTAGTCTTGTTTAAGACGTTTCATATCCTTTATAGGAACCTGTCTAGGCAGTCTTGTTTAAGACGTTTCATATCCTTTATGGGAACCTTTCTAGGTAGCCTTGTTTAAGACATATCATATCCTTTCTATGAGCCTTTCTAGGTGAGTCTTGTTTAAGGTATCCCGTATCCTGTCTAAGAGCCTTTCCAGGCGAGTCTTATTTAAGGCGTATCCCAGCCTTTCCAGGTCAGTCTTCGCTTAAGACATATCATACTTTTCTAAGTAATCTCCCTTAGAAACATTTATCAAATTCTTTCTAAAACATCTCCTGCCCTTTTAGGGAGCTTTTTAGTTAGTCTTCTCTAAGACATTTCTTCCCGAGCTTTGTTTAAAGCCTAAGCTTCTTCGCATCAGCCTGTGATATACCCTATTCAGGAACCTCTTCAGGTAGTCTTATGTAAGACATTACTTCACATCTCCTCAGATACAATCAATATGATCCCGGTATGAAAAGCATATGCTTTGGACAAGCATCTTGTCAAACAACTAGATGGCATCTTTAAGCCCATCTCAAAAACTGCTTCCTACACCGGCAATCGCAAATTACTGGGTATTCTAGTGTTCAATCCTCTCCCACCATCAGATCTCGATAGGCGAACAAGCCAATATACCTCTTCAGGTTTAAGAAGATTGAACAGGGGCAGCTGTCATACCCCAAAATTTGCCTTCCATATTCCATTCACAATGATTCAAAGTTCAAGAGTTTCATCAAGGTATTATCCTAAGCAATGATCTCCTAAAACTAGGGTTTGGTACCTTCCTGAGGAAATTAACAAAATAAGGTCTCCAATGAAGTTCCCCATGGTTCATTATGTCTCAAGGCACCTCCATGTCAAAGATCAAGGTCCAATTTCAAAGTTTATTCATGCAATATCTCAGATGATCAATAATCGACTATGCTGACTTAAAAGTCAACTATAGTCAAAATACAGTCAAACTTCAAGATTTTTGGTCAACATCAAGTATGTGAGGTTATATCCATCATTTGATCAAAGGTTGATCATGATCCATTAATAAAAAAAACTCAGAAATGAACAAATGCAAAGGTTCAAATTAGGGTTTTTTATAGGAGAAAGTCAACTCAACTTTGACTGGTCATAACTTTCACATGGAGCATCAAAAATTTCCCAACCAAAGCCTATTTGGAAGGAAATTTGATTCTCTACAACTTTGTCACTCACAAGCCAAGTCCAGAAATGCTTCATTTGATAGACATGGTGCAAAAGATTACAGGTCCTCCAAAAAGTCAACAAAAACACCTTTTAGGTCAAAGCTCATAACTTGAACATGGAAGATTCAATGGAGATGAAACCAAAAGGGTTATTTAGAGGACTCTTTAAACTTTCCAAAAAGTCCATGAACACCTCCAAATGATAAAAATTGATCAAGATAGAAGTTGCACAAGTTGGGTAAAATTCATGAAGTGTTTGAAACCCTAATTGACTATTTGCACGCTTTTGAGTATTAGGCTTCTAAAAACAAGTCATCCACATGATATTAAGTTCATTGAGATCCCATAAACCAATTCCCAATTATTTGTTGATTTTATTTAACTTAATTTTGGATTTATTCATTTAAATACCAAATTTATCAAATAAAATCATGATTTAATATTTAAAAGTCATGTAATTGATTCCCTTGAATCCAAATTGATTCTAAATTGGTCATAAAGCCAAAGAATACGTGAAAGATAAAGGAGAAGCAAGATTGGCCAAGTTTGGAAAGATTATATGCATATCTCAAAATCAATTTTTTGGGATCAAATCACTTGATTCTTGCCCATGCTATTAGACCTAAAGGATCCATATATATATATGGGGATTATTAGGGCACCCAGGGGGGACGAAAATTTGGAAAAGAATAAGGGTTTCCAGCTTGCAAGAAAACAAAAGAATTAGGGCACAAGCAACCTTTCATTACAGCGAGTCTCAAGCAGTTCTAGTGATTGAATCTTCTTCCTGAAGGTGCAAGGAGCGTTCCCAAATCATCACTGAAGCCCCTCGCGAACCAGAACCAACACGACCATCTTTACCGGTTTGAATATTTTCTCAAAATACAAAACCTTTGATTTATGCAATTTAAATACGTTTTATGTATGTGTACATGTTCCTGACCATGCCTGGATCCATTTAGCCTCTTTACTTTCCAGTTTTGACGTTAGAATCACGCTCTGCCATTATTAGGGCAAAGGAGGTCTTCTTCTTCGTACAGACATTTATAGTCGTTTTTAGGCAAAACTAATGGTGCCACTGGATTCGCAAGGTCCTAATCTGGGTGCTTTTATTTTTCTGTTATGGCCTGATCGGCCACCAATTTCACCTTGTTCCTATGTTCGAATCAATGGAAAAGCACTTCATTCGGTGGTATTTTAAGTCGTTTTAGTCTAGTTCTTAATTAGTTTTGTTTACCTTTGTATTTGAATTTGGTGTGTTACTTTTTCTAGTTTTTGTTGTTTTCCATTGCTTTTGATCTTGTGTTGGTAGTGTTTTAAGTTATGCAGATACAGGGCATGATTCGAGACAAGAAAAAGTGAATTTTGGTGAGACAGAGCTGTGACACGGCCACCCGTGTCATGGTACACGGCCGTGTCAGACTTGCTGAAGAGAAGAACTTGAAAATATGAAAACCAAGAAGACAGAGTTGTGACACTGCCACCCGTGTCCCATGACACGGCCGTGTCAGACATGCTGAAGAGAAAAAGTTGAGAAATCTTGGAACCAAGAAGTCAGGGGTCTGACACGGCCACCCGTGTCCCATGACACGGCCGTGTCAGACATGTGCGCAGAAAAATTCTGATTTTTAACTTATGAAATCTGTCACTTAAGTAAGGGTATGATGGACTTTTCGTATGAGAATATTTGCTGTGAGGTATTTAGTCACTGTTTGGAAAGAAGAAAATCACTTTTTGACGGTCGGAGAACGTGAAAAGAGGATTGGAAGCACTAGGGTTTGAAGCGAAGAAATCTTCAAGAGCATCCGCAATTGAAGATCAATTCCTATTCATCTTATTGTAATGTCTTCATCCTTAATATCTGTTATCTTAACAATTGCCATGAGTAGCTAAACTATTTACGTGTTAGGGGGTGTCCCTGAATTGCTATTGTAATGAACCTAATTTCCTTTATGTTATGAAATCGTTATGTGTGTGAATTTATTTGATTGTGCAAAGTGCTTATTGCTTTATCTATCGGACAAATAGATTTTTGATTTACGGTTAAGGGTTAGGTCGGACAAACCACCTTATCGCTGTTTGCACAATAATATTACGGTTGTTATTGCTTAGGAATGAGGATTCTCCGTAGTAACCGTAATAATCTTGATAAATTATATTGCGCTTGATCACTTCTTGAATTGCTAAGGAATTAGGATACAAGACAGTATCAAAAGGTTTTCCGCTAAGGAATTAGGGAAGATAACTCTTGAGATTCGGTAATAGTTCATGTACACTGATATTTCGTAAATAAGGATTAAAGGTTGTTGCAAGGCAATTCATACACTTGACCCTAGCATAATGTCTCATATTGTTTTAAAGTCATTTTTACGCTTTCTATTAATTTGTTATCATTTATCGTTATCTTCAAACAAACAACAAAACCCCCATGTTCTTTTGTTCAATTGAATCGTTACGATAACTTATATTTCCTACGCAGTCCGTGAGTTCGATACTTGGGGATTAATCCCATTATTACTACATCGGTAAAAATAGTACACTTGCTATTTTTCCGATCAAGTTTTTGGCGCCGTTGCCGGGGACTGCCAAATTATAAGTTAAAGAATAGTTCAATTGAATTTTTGTTGCTTTGCAACTAAAATTATTTTTCTGATATTTCATTTGCTTATTATTAACATTCGTCTAATCTTTGTATGCGAGGTAAGGCCTCAGCAGAATTTATTTTTGACGCAGAGCCAGAACGATCATTGCGAGCGAGACTTCGAAAAGCAAAGCAAGAACGACTGGAAGCGTTGGAAGAAATTCTGGCAGCTTCTGAATCTGATAACGAGGATATCCTCTCCATTCATTCTGAGCATTCAGATTCGGAGGCAGAAACGATGGCAGACCCTGTAGAAAGGTTGTTAGGTGATTATGGTGGAGCAAATGCACCAGCTGGCCGGATGACAATTGTGAATCAACCGGTGGATGTTGCTCACTTCCAGTTACATCCAGCAACGATTCGACAGCTGGAGAAGAAACCCTTTTCGGGAAGGATAAATGAAGATGCTAATAAGCATTTACAAAGGTTTCTCACCATGACAACTTCTCTAAAGATAGAAGGACACTCTGAAGAAGCAAAGAAGTTGGTTATGTTTCCGTTCACATTAGCGGATGACGCTGAAGAGTGGTTCTACTCATTACCTGCTGGGAGTATTACCACATGGCAACAAATGGAGTCAACCTTCCTAAATGAGTATTTTCCGGCTGTTGTTTATATTCGTAAGAGATATGATATTGTTAACTTTAAACAGAAGGAAGGAGAATCACTCGGAGATGCGTATAAGAGATTCAAGAGGTTATTGGTGGCATGCCCAACTCACAACATGGATGTCACTGAACAAATGCAGAATTTTCTGAATGGTCTTAAAATGAAGACTAAGCAATTGATTGACACAGCAGCTGGTGGCTCATCCAACTTTTCAACAGCCACTGGTGTTAAAAAAATCATAGAAGCTATTGCGGCCAATGAACACTTGGAGTTATATGACCGGAGTGTTAGCCAACCTGAAGGATTAGTGGATATGAAATTGTCAACGCGAGTTGTGAAAATTGAAGATCAGGTAGCTGCGGAAGTTGAGCGGAGATTGAAACAGATGGGTCTTGAAAAACAAACAGTAGCACAAGTTCAACCGGCTCAAGCAAGTCAATCGGTAGGGTGTGAAATATGTGGAGGACCTCATTTTACTGTTCAGTGTGTTGCTACAGCTCAGCAAGTGGAGGAAATGAAGTTCTTGAAGCAAAACAACCCCTACTCAAATACCTACAATCCGGGGTGGAAAAATCATCCAAATTTTTCATGGAAGGATCAACCAGGGAATGCTCCTAAACAAGAGGTTATTCCATATCAAGGTCAGCAGTTGCAGCAACAGTATAGACCTCCTCAACAACATTATCAACAACCTCAGCAACAGGCCCCTAGAAAAGCAGATTGGGAGATTGCCATCGAAAAAATGGCAGCTCAAAGCTCTCAGTTTCAAGAAGAAACAAGGAGTAATTTTCGAAACACGGGTGCATCCATCAAAAATCTTGAGGTTCAGATGAGTCAGATAGCACAACAACTCGCCAATGCTCAACCACAAGGTGCCTTACCTAGTGGAATTGTTACAAACCCAAGGGAGCATCAGAATGTGAATGTCATCTCAACAAGAAGTCTGAGGAGATCAAAACCAGAAGAAAAAAATGAAACCGAGTATGATGATATCATCAAAGTAGATCTAGAAGTGAGAGAAAATCCGAAAGAGCCTGAAGTAGTCATATCACCGGTTAAGCCGCTGGAAGAGAAAAATAAGAAAGAAACTAAACCGGTGGTCAAATTACCATTCCCCTCTAGAGTGACCAAGAAGGATTCGAAAGAGAAGGATTTTGAGAAGTTTGCTGCAATGTTTAAGAAGTTAGAGATTAACTTACCTTTCTTTGAAGCACTTGAGAATATGCCTTTGTACAAGAAATTTATGAAAGAGGTAGTTTCTAAGAAGAAACAAGTGGGAGATAAGCTGAAAGTCAGAATCGAAAAGTGTGGTAGAATCTCACCAGAGAAGAGAATACCAATCAAGCAAAAAGATCCTGGATCAGTTGCAATACCGTGCACGATAAATAACAGAACTTTAATGAAGGTTCTAATTGATTCAGGTGCTAGTGTGAGCTTAATGCCGTTATCTATCTTCAAAAAGCTCGGTATTGAAAAGGTGAGTGAAAGAGGAACAGAGTTGAAATTTGCAGATCACACCATGAAGAGGTCATATGGGGTGGCAGAAGATGTATTGGTAGAAATTGACAAATTTGTTTTTCCAGTTGATTTTGAAATAATGGATATCCCTGAAGATGAAGAGACCCCTATTATTCTGGGTCGACCTTTCTTGCGCACTAGTCGGTGCAATTTCGATATTGAAAAAGGTACTCTGACTTTGAAATCTTTTGATGAAGAAATAACTCTGAAAGTGTTAAACACCAAGAAGCAAGGTGAAAGTGGAGATAATCAATCTTCAGTTGGAATGATCCACATAGTAGGCGAAAGCAAAAGATCGGAACCAACCCCAAAAAAGGTCTCAAGCATAATTTCTCAGGTGGCGGAATCTCATATAAAAACTCCAAAGTCTAATAAAGAAATCAAGGAAAGAAAGAAAAAGGAACATCAAGGTGAGGAGATGGAAGTTGAAAGTGACTTGAGGCATAAAGTGGTCCATCCTTTAAATCTAGATGAGTTCTGGGTTGCAGAAAGGACAAGCAACATGGTGTGGAAGAGGAAGTATCCCCCATAACAGAAGGGAATGGACCGTCGAGCCATGCGACGTTAAACGAAGCGCTTCGTGGGAGGCAACCCACGGGATTTCTTTTTAATAGTTTTATGTGTTTTTGCATTTTTATTCTGTAGGTACAAACATTGTGTCTTTTGCGAGGCGAGAAGCGGTTAGAGAAAAGAATTCGAATTGTGGAAGAGTCAGGGGTCTGACACGGGCACCCGTGTCATGTGACACGGCCGTGTCACAGATCCTGAAGAAGTGGCGTAAAAAAAATCAAGTTTGGGAAATCAGAGGTGTGACACGGGCACCCGTGTCATGTGACACGGCCGTGTCACAGACCCTGAAGGATTTTCTTTTGAAATCAATTTTTGGAAGAGTGGCAGAGTTCTGACACGGACACCCGTGTCCTATGACACGGCCGTGTCAGACAGAAACGCAAATTTTTTTTTTTTTGACAAATTCGTTTTCATAGTGGTGGGCCCCCTATCAACCCTCCACCTTCGCCTCAGTGGGCACTGTAAGTCTCCCTTATCCTTGCTTATACATTGAGGACAATGTTAAGTCCAAGTGTGGGGGAGGTTCTTTCGTTTTAAGTTATTTTATTTTATTTCCGTTTTTGTTATTTCCTTATTTTATGTGTGTTTTGAGTTTTTTGTGCACCAGGATGAATGTGATTCCAGAGGAAAGTATCATGGGAATTAAGGTGAAAAAGGGAAAAGACGCATCTTAAATTGGCATCCGGGACACCTGTGAAAGTTGGCACAACTGGAGAAAAATGCTAGACGCAACTTGATGGTGCCAAGTGAATGAGTTTAGAGCAACCCGAACTGGACATGAAGTTGTACAAAATGGAGACCATTTTTGAACCTGTATGCAATGCCAAACCTGTGAGGATATATAAAGCCAAACACTTCAATTCATCATGAGAGAGCATCGGGTATGGCATCATCACTCTAATTTTGCATTTGTTCTTCATATAGTACACACATCGATCACACACACTGAGGCATTTATTTTTTTTCTCTTTAACCCTGAGCCTTTCGCACCCAACCTTGTTGTTTATCATCCTTTGTAACCATCTTAAACCATCATCCATGTTTTCTTTTTCGTATTCACAATCCCTTTTGTTTCCTGTATTTTTGGTGTTAACTATAAGTCCGAGTCCGATAGAAAAAGTTAAGTTTGGGGTAACCAAGTCCGGTGACAAAAGAATGAGGCAAGTGTGAAAAAGAAAAGAAAAAGAACACATGAAAAGAGATGTGTTGTGAAAAAAAAAAAGAGAAAAAAATGATTTCGATACACACTTGCCATCATGTAAAGAAGTTAAGAGTCCAGAAAGCGAAAAAAGCGCTAAACACCCCAAACATGATGTAATGTGCAAAAAGATATCGGACTAATTAGTTAATACCGAACCATAAACCACAGTACCTACTTTCTTTGTTTATCCTACCTACCCCAAGCCCCGTTACAACCCATAAGTCCTCTAAAAGTGTGTGTTGTTGATATTGTGGAAGTATGTTAGAATGTTTACAAAACAAAGAGTAGATATGTATGCCTTGATGAGCGAGTGTAACACTTAACCCCGAGAGAAGTTATGAGAGTGTGATTGAGCTTGCAGGTAAAAGAATGAGTCAAAATTGAAGTACAACGGAAAAGTTCGGGGAGGGGGATCGAACACTTTGACACGAAGTAATTATCAAGTGTGGAAGCATCAGTTGTGTTGTGGAGAATAGAAAAATTCATAGGTGTCCTCTTGTTTTCTCGTCCATCACTTGAGGACAAGTAATGAGCTAAGTTTGGGGTTGTGATCGGCCACCAATTTCACCTTGTTCCTATGTTCGAATCAATGGAAAAGCACTTCATTCGGTGGTATTTTAAGTCGTTTTAGTCTAGTTCTTAATTAGTTTTGTTTACCTTTGTATTTGAATTTGGTGTGTTACTTTTTCTAGTTTTTGTTGTTTTCCATTGCTTTTGATCTTGTGTTGGTAGTGTTTTAAGTTATGCAGATACAGGGCATGATTCGAGACAAGAAAAAGTGAATTTTGGTGAGACAGAGCTGTGACACGGCCACCCGTGTCATGGGACACGGCCGTGTCAGACTTGCTGAAGAGAAGAACTTGAAAATATGAAAACCAAGAAGACAGAGTTGTGACACTGCCACCCGTGTCCCATGACACGGCCGTGTCAGACATGCTGAAGAGAAAAAGTTGAGAAATCTTGGAACCAAGAAGTCAGGGGTCTGACACGGCCACCCGTGTCCCATGACACGGCCGTGTCAGACATGTGCGCAGAAAAATTCTGATTTTTAACTTATGAAATCTGTCACTTAAGTAAGGGTATGATGGACTTTTCGTATGAGAATATTTGCTGTGAGGTATTTAGTCACTGTTTGGAAAGAAGAAAATCACTTTTTGACGGTCGGAGAACGTGAAAAGAGGATTGGAAGCACTAGGGTTTGAAGCGAAGAAATCTTCAAGAGCATCCGCAATTGAAGATCAATTCCTATTCATCTTATTGTAATGTCTTCATCCTTAATATCTGTTATCTTAACAATTGCCATGAGTAGCTAAACTATTTACGTGTTAGGGGGTGTCCCTGAATTGCTATTGTAATGAACCTAATTTCCTTTATGTTATGAAATCGTTATGTGTGTGAATTTATTTGATTGTGCAAAGTGCTTATTGCTTTATCTATCGGACAAATAGATTTTTGATTTACGGTTAAGGGTTAGGTCGGACAAACCACCTTATCGCTGTTTGCACAATAATATTACGGTTGTTATTGCTTAGGAATGAGGATTCTCCGTAGTAACCGTAATAATCTTGATAAATTATATTGCGCTTGATCACTTCTTGAATTGCTAAGGAATTAGGATACAAGACAGTATCAAAAGGTTTTCCGCTAAGGAATTAGGGAAGATAACTCTTGAGATTCGGTAATAGTTCATGTACACTGATATTTCGTAAATAAGGATTAAAGGTTGTTGCAAGGAAATTCATACACTTGACCCTAGCATAATTTCTCATATTGTTTTAAAGTCATTTTTACGCTTTCTATTAATTTGTTATCATTTATCGTTATCTCCAAACAAACAACAAAACCCCCATGTTCTTTTGTTCAATTGAATCGTTACGATAACTTATATTTCCTACGCAGTCCGTGAGTTCGATACTTGGGGATTAATCCCATTATTACTACATCGGTAAAAATAGTACACTTGCTATTTTTCCGATCATGGCCATTTTACAGGTGCGCCGTCTTGGGTTATCGGAGAAGACAACCGGAAAACACTGTTCCTGTGGATTCTTCTCTTCAGGCCAGTCAAGGCGTTCGCGTGGCATCCGTGGACGTTCCTGATTGGAGGGTAAATGGGTCAACCCACTCCCCTGGACTCTCATTCGTCCATTCAATAATGTGTGGGGCCCAGGTTTGTTTTGTTTGTCTTCCCCATTAATTCTTTATTTTATTTTGTCTCTTCATTTTACTAACAAACTGAGCAAGCGGTATAATTGGCAATGGACCATTGGTGAGGAGCGTATAGACCTGGGTTCGATCCCCAGGTTAAGATATTTTCTTTTACAATACATTTGAACTCAGATCCAGTGATTCGTTCCTTATGCATGAGCACCGTGCACCTTCGTTGTCAGCCATAGGATCTTTCTCCATTCAGATCTAACGCTTCAAAACTAGAGGTGTACCATGGGACTCCAAGGACCACGCACATAGGATAACACGCCCAGGTTTTCTTAACTTTGTTTATTTTATTTATTTATTTGTTTGTTTCTATATTATTTAATGGTAATTGGATCAATATATTTTTTATTACATATAATTTGATTGTTGAATTAAAATAGTTTAATTAGGGTTATAATTATTTAGGATTATTTCCCCGAGTAATTGCCCGATTTTTTTGATATGATTTATTTTTATTTTAATCTTTAGTTATAAAAATCACAACAACCCTAGAGAGGTTGATCCAATCAATTAGGGTTTGCCCAATCCCATTAGTTTTTTTAGCCAAAATAATAGGATTTAATTTATTATTCGCTTCGATTAAATCAATTGATCGCGGTGGGTAATAATCAATTAATTGTTTAATTAATTAAAATAATATAAACTTATTTTGCTAAATGGTTTTAACCAAATCTATTGGTTACGATGATTAGCATTTCCCTTTAAGAATTCGTTATTATTGTGAATACTTGTTATGTGAATACTTGTTATTTTTGTGAGTGTATTAGTGATACTTGTGTGGTGAGATAAGTCCTAAACCAGATTGAGAGCACTTACGATAGGATGTATGGTATAGTCATGTTGATCTTGATGGAGTACTCCTGAATAAATCAACTTGAGATCCACTAATCAGTGGAGGCTTCTTTGAAAGTAATCTTTGTTGACCAAGTAATTGGAAAGACATCATTACTTTTATCCTGAGAGTCTCAGAAGCTGGGGACCATTAGAATCCTTTTACCCTTCTTGGCCTTTTTAGGATGTAGTGTGGAGACTATGATGGAGTAATCTTGAAATAGTTGTTACACGATACTACACTCATATGAGATTCTCTTGAGAATATTATTAACTAGCATGTAATTGAAAAATCAATAATATCGAAAGATTGATTTATGATTTTGGGAACCACTTTTAAAACCTTGTTCTGCAGGTACAAATAAACATATTACATACCTTTTTGGATTGTTAGACCCATGGCTCCATGCTCGTGACGTTGAACCTTTAAACCCAATGTTTTTACAATCTTTGCATTGTATACATTCATGCATAAAAATATTCTTAAACCAAAACTTTTCAAGGAATTAAAAAAGAAACCTTTTAGCAAACATAATAGGATTTTAATTTGGATTAAGAAAGAAGAAAAACTAAGAGGTAAAATTTAAACAATCCAAAAATAAAAGAGTTGAGAAAGTTGGGATCGTTGGTTGCTAGTCCTAAGAATTTTTGTGACAAGTATGGAAGGTTGTTATCTCTCTTAAGGACCAACACGAAGGAAGGGATTCTCACTACATTGGTTCAGTTCTATGATCCTTTGTACCATGTCTTCACTTTCCCATATGCTTTTGAGGCTATCTTTGCCTTACTAATCTATGGTTTGTTCTTATTACCAAATACTGATAACTTTGTTGATATAAATACAATCAAAATATTCTTGGAAGGAAATCTGGTTCCTACCTTGCTTGGAGACACTTACTATTTCATTCACTTGAGGAATGTCTATGGAAAAGGGTCGTCGCAATTATCGTTCGCCATAAGACTATCCCTTCCATAGAGGGGCAGGTAGTCTAAGGGAAGGATCAGAATAGTCATCATTATTAGGCAACCAGAGGACACCTCAACATTTCGTAGGCAACTTCGAGGGACGAGATCATATAAGCGAATTGAAGGCATTATCATTGGGACTTATGATCTGAATGAACTGGGGGCAAAATTGCTGAGGCGTCCTCGTATCCGAGGGACTTGACTATTCTATACTGAAAACAAAAGGCAACAAGGCAATAGGCAACAAGAGAGGTTACCAAAAAAAGGTGTGTGGGTGTACAATCACGTGATTAATTCATATAATTATCTTATAATTAGTTATTCTAAGTTCAGTTCGAGGTTACACTCCCTGAGTTACTAACCATGCAATAATAATACTATGACAGTGTTAAGTGCCTTCAAGGCCACACAATACAACCAGGAGCAGTTACAAGATAATAGCCATTGGGAGGGGGAAACAACAATAAATTCCAACAAAGCAATAGGTATGACATAAATAACAATTAGAGAAGAAATTAAAAATTAATGAATTTTAGGTTTACCGAACATTCGAGCTTTGACTGGTTGGTTAACCCTGAAAATTGGTAAAGGAAGAATAAACAACAAAGGGTGAGTGTAGGAGTAGTTCATTGGCATTGAAAATAAACCCTAATTTAATTTATAAGGCAAAATAAATATTTAAATAAAGAGAAGAGATTAGAACTTAGCTTTTGATTGATAGGGCGCGTAGTCGGAGGATCTTGAGGTAACCCTGAAAATTTGCGCAAAGAAGAGAAGAGGTTAGTGCATTAACTAATCTAAACCCTAATCTATCGGGATGAATCAGGGTTAGAAAATCATTAAATAAATAAAAATTTTAAATAAAAACCCCAAAAGTCGAACGTTTGATTTAATATATCGATTAAATAATTACAGTCGAAAGTTCGATTTAATATACCGATTAAATAATTATTGGATTAAATCCTAATTATTTAATCAATTAAAGGTGTTTATGAAAAAAGATTGAATAGATAAATAGTAAAACAAACAATTATTAATAAAAAATCGAACTTTCGATAAAAAATAAATAATTATAATTTTATTATAAAAAACTAATTGTTAAGATAAATAAATAAAAATAATAAAACAAAGGAATTATAATAATAAAAGGAAAAGGAAAAGGAAATAAACAAAAGTATATGTTGTAATTAAAAAAAGCAAAATTAGAAAACTCAGCTTTCGATTCAGTGTGGGCTGCCTGTGAAGGTACATGGTGTACCAGCATCTTCTCATCCCTTAGATAGGGAGTTGAGATGATCTGATGGAGGATAACAAAGGTGCGTCGTAGGCGTTAGTTGACAGGGAGCACTGGATCTATGATCATGTAAATGGTAAAAAATAACTGCGTAGCCTGGGGATCGAACCCAGGTTGTTCTATTTGCAAGTGCGCCTTCAACCATCCCTGCTACCTTCGCTACCTGATATACATACGCGCCATATATAATATAATAAAAAACAAGTGAGATAATTTGAATGAAAAGAAGCTTCGCGCCCAGCTTCTTCTTCCTCGCGAATACACACAGATAAGGCAACGGTTTTAGGTTGTAGCCATAGACCTGCAACTTTCAATAATCAAGAAAACGCAATATAAATTCAAGGGAAGGCCATGGATTCAGCCGAAATTACTTCCTGAGTGCAATGGTACAGGTTTCATGGTCCAATTAATCCTGTATTAAGAAACCCTAAATCGAAGGTCACTAACCCTAGCCATGGTGAAACATCAAACCTGCATCTAAAATTCAATTGAAACATCCAGAAAGGTTGCAAATACAATTATAAACATAAATATGCAATCGAAACATGAGCATGATACATGAATTACGTGAATCGATTTCAAACAAAAGTTGGCAAACCGTGAGCTATAGGCGATGATTTGCGATGCTTCAGGACTCGAAACCGATCTGGGAAGCTTCCTCAATGCTTGAGGAATGTGAATTGATCAACAAGAGTCCTTGAATCCGCCTGTAAAATGGAAAACGTGTTTGAGAATTTGTTGAATTTGAAAGCTTCGTTAGGGTTCTCTTCCTGCCTAAAATTCATCCCCTAATGCTTTGTGTTAGTCAAGTACTTATAGGAGCATGATTAGGTCAATGCAAACTGAATAAAATCTCCATGAATCTTTGATTGGAATTTGATTGGAATTTGATTTTCAAAGTTTCTAAATTTGAGCCAAATCCAATATTTTCCTACCAATCTTGTAGAGCATGAAAATATATTGGTAATATGCCTTAAATGATGATTGATTATGATTGAAGTTAAGGGAAAATCCAATCTTTTCAATTTTTCTTCCAAATCTTGATTAAATCCATGATTTTAATGAAATAAAATCAAATATCCATCATATTTTTGTGGCTTTGAGATTTAGTATATTTGATGACTTGGGGAACAAGATTGAATAAAAAAAGATTGGGCCTATTTGCAAAGAAATCCATTTTATATAATCAAGTGTGCTATAACGATGTAGTCGTTTAAGACACGCTTCCATTTCATTATATTTGACACTCATTTTTTAAACTGAAGAATGGCGTGAAGACCATCTTCTTCTTCCTCAGGAAGAAATAAGAACAACAACCATGGCTGATTATTGAATTCTATGATTACTCAACCATTTTCAAAAATGTAAAAAGGAAACTTGTTTAGATTTTAACCACGAATTCAGACATGTATCATTTGCAAATTTACATGACCTATATCTTATGATTTTCTGGAAATAAACTAAGAACCCTAAAACTTCAATTTCAAATTAAATTCTTAAAACATGAAATCAAGCCCTCAAACCTTAAGGCAATTGTTCCCTACATCATTCTAAACAGATTCACCACAAGAAATGCAATAATTGGTGCCTTTAACTAAGAGTTCAAAGTTCATGCTCTTACCTCTGAAAATGGGGATCGTGACTTATGTTAGAGGTGTTTCTCAGCTGCCAAACCTATATGGAATCCTTCAACAATGTACAAGGAAGCTTTCTGGGCACCTGGAATGGATTGATCACCTCTCCTTCTTCAAACCCGATACCACCTACAAGCAAGAAAATTTATGGCTGGAACTTATAGTTCCAAGTGTTACAGATCCAAAATAGGTGTTTGGATAGCTTCTAAATGATGTTTAGAAGGTATCCAACACAAAAGGTCTAAAAACGCACGAGCCAAACTGATTTTGACAACTTTGGTTCAAAGAGGTATTTTAATGGAGTTTTAAAAGATGATTTTCTGTTTGGGGCATTTGGTAAGTGTTTTAAGGTTGTGGATGGCTTCTATATGATTAATAGAAACTATTGGAAAGGTTAATTTGGTAGATAAGTGTTTGGTTTGGATTTTGGTAAGTTATGAGCTTGAAAGAACCTTTAATGGAGGTAAAAATGTGATTTTTGTTTAGGGGGTCTTTGAGAGGTTGAGGAAGGTATGGACAGCTTCTAAATGATGTTTAGAAGTTGTTTAAACCTCTGGTTGATAACCAGAACTTGTGGAACTCAAAATCCTTATGAAAATGAAAAGATTGGAAAAATAAGAATTTCAAGTGATAGGTGACTTGGAGAATTCTGGTGTATTTGATCAAGGGAGTGATACCCTCTATTTATAGGCAAGGATTAGGGTTTATGGAGGGAAAAAAATCATAGTTTTGAGCTCCCATGTGATCTTTGTACCTCTTTGCTTGTTTGTGAAGAAAGGAGAAAGTTATGGTTTCAATGGAAGGTACAAACTTTAAGCATGCTTGCAAGGACTTTCATCTGATCTTAGAGAGATTGCTTGTTGGATTTGTGTTGATTTTGCTGCAGAGGAGACATGGGGGAGGCTCAAGGAGAGTGGACTTTGCAAAAGCAATGCTTTTCTAGAATGAAAGTGTGACCTTTATGCCATTAATGGAATGATCACTTGGATAATGTCTTAAACACTTGGATTATAGCTCAAAAGCAAGTTTAATATTTTGATTATGGTGCTTGGAACAAGTTATATGGGCTGCAAGAAAGGAATCTTTGCATTTGAAATGGTTTTGGTTCATAACTTAT
Organism: Vicia villosa; assembly: GCF_029867415.1. Taxonomy (NCBI): domain Eukaryota; kingdom Viridiplantae; phylum Streptophyta; class Magnoliopsida; order Fabales; family Fabaceae; genus Vicia; species Vicia villosa. The sequence goes on from NC_081180.1 coordinate 197,015,628, forward strand.
TCATCTTCATTCTTGAATTCAAGTGTTCATGGTGCCTTCTTTACAAAATCATATCTCATTGATCAAGCCATAGATTTTCATGCTAGTGGTCTCTTTGGAAAGCCCTTGTTACATACTTCAATTCACTTGTTAAAATTTTCCTCAAACTCCTTTGGGACCATGGAGAATATTTAGAATTTTTCTAAGTCTTTTAGAAATAAACCTTCTTAATCCAAAATCTCTCAAAATAATAACTTTTAGCAAAAAGTTGCATTGTGATAAGTTGTTTGTTTTGTCAAGATCTACAACTTTCATGTTTGGAGATTTTTGAGTTTGTAGGCAAAATTTGAAGTTCCCAAAATTAGGTCAAAATTCACTTAAAACCCTAATTTTGACTTTTGTTGACTTTTTGATTCTTGATGAATTCTTTGAATTTGCTTTGATCAAATGTCTTTAATATCCATATGATGATGATTTGGATCCTTAAAAGTCCATAGTTGACCATTTTTTCTCAAAAGTAAAAGGTTGACTTGCATAGTTGACTTTTTCCAAGTCTTGGAGCCATGTCTTGATTAAAAGTTAACCCTATAGTGAAATTAGGTCAAAACCCTAATTTGGGGCCTCAAGTGATCTTGAGAGTTGTTGATCTTGAATTGAACCATCCTTGGATCTTGATATTGATTAGAGAATCCTTTGAATCATAGAAAAATGTTGAATTCCCTTGTGGGCCTCAAAACCCTAGTTTTTTCAGCCTCCTCTTGATTAGTCTCTTGTCTTGGGGCACAAGCAACAAACTACAATTTTTTGTATTTTTATTAGCAAATGATAAATGCATGATAATTATGATGATAATGATGATCCTAATACTTAAGATATGGTGGGATCTCAGTGGTCAAAAATTGGGGTACAACAGCTGCCCCTATTTAAGTTCCTGATACCTGATGAGGGGAAGATGGAATCTTCGTCTCAGCACTGAGGAGGGACTTAAATACAAAAGATATCAGAATTTTGGACCCTGAGAGCCCACATGCATGATATGAAAGCAATATATATTTTTTATTTTTATATAGAACAAACAACATCCTTCCTTTAAACTGGGAGGAAGGATGCAGATCTACTGGGGATATGTAATGAACGGTCCTTGACTATTAGGGAGAAGAACAATGTAACAGACTTTGGTAAACTCAGGATTATACACAACAAGGTTTAATCTTCTCCATAGGCTTCATCATCTTTTTATTTAGATTAGAACCATTATCAGTAATTATTCTGTTGGGTATTGTCATACCCCAATTTTTGACCCTAAGATTATACACCATTTGCATTCTAACCATCAATCAAGAGTTTCATCTTAAAGCTCTGCTCTCGGTGTTATGCTCACTTCATCTGTAAGAGGAATCATCAAACACCAATGTTTTTCTTGTATATATTGTCTTACTAACCAAAATACCAAAAATATTGCTTTGTGCTTTTGTATGTTTGTGTTTTGTAGGTACCAAGTCAAAGTATCCATCAAAAAGGGAATTTTTCAACAATTCCACTGTGCAAATCGATTTGCATAAGGTGTAAATCGATTTACACAACTGATTTTTCCCAGATTTTGCTTTTGCCATCAGTGCAAATCGATTTGCATAATGTGCAAATCGATTTACATAACTGTTTTTGCCCCAGATTTTGCCTTTTTCAGCAATGTAAATAGATTTGCATAAAGTGTAAATCGATTGCACCAATGTGAATTTGGAAAAATGAAGGCAAATTTCAGATTTTTGAAAGTGTTGACATCATTTGCAAGCATGGGAAGCATGACTTAGCTCTTGTATTTGATTACCTACATCATTTGATCATAAACCCTCATGTGATTGCATCAAGACCATTGGATCTTATTTATGGCTCCAAATCCATTTCCCAAGCCTGATTCTTTTTTCCAATCCTAACTCCAAACCACAAAAATTCCCAAGCCTAAGTGCTATAAATTGAGGCATTTCCCTCTTCATTTTTCAAGCTTTGATAGCCAAGAAAACTCTTGCTCTTTCTCTCCTCATCTCTTTCAAACCCCTCACTCAAAGCTCTTTTTCTTCCATAAAAATTAGTGAGTCACATCTTGAACCTCACTAATTTAGAGCTAAACCTCAACCTAAACACTACTTTCTTCATCAATTGTGAGAGATCAAGGCTTGTGGTTGTGTGTTCTTGAAGAAGATTCAAAGATTGTGAAAGATTTGGTAAAATTCTAGATCCTTTCCATAATTCAAGATGTGATCCGTTGTTGTTTATGTTTGATGCACCTTTGGTGCTACATTGTTGAGTTTTGCCTGCTTACTTGATACATTTTCGTGCACAAATTGATCCAAGATCATAAGGTGTTTGGTTTTATGTGTAAACAAGTTTTCTTCTCTTTATTTTCTATTTTTTTGAAAAACTGTGTTGTGCAAATCGATTTACATCTGGTGCAAATCGATTTACATAACTGAAAAACTGCGCAGATTTGAAAACAGAGTTATGTAAATCAATTTACACTATGTGCAAATCGATTTACATCTGAGCAGAATGTGTTTTATGCCTTTTTTTACTTGTTCTTGGTTCTAACTCATCTTCTACTCCATTCTTTTGATATTTTCTTTGAATCACAAGTTAGAGGCCTAATTTCTCTCTAATTTCAATGGACTTAGGGCGTCGATAGGATGAGAATCCAAATCCGCAATATTAAGTGATTGAAATTATGGATGAAAGGAGCTTTTTGAATGTGGTTCCTTCTTTTACTTCTTTTTATTTTGATCGATGAAAGTCTTTGATACCTTGAGAATTCTTATGGATTCTTGGTAAAGACGAGATTGCTCCTTTTTTTCTTTTCGTGCGGTATTGCTTTCGGAGAGTGATCTACATATCGCTTCTCTCGCATGCATTAGCACATAAAGTTTTGACCGACCTCGTTGTAGGGTGATTTCTACATAAATCACTTGGCGATCTGCTTAACATATCGCAATATTTCGTGTCCAGAATAAAAAAGATCAAATATGGAAGAGAATTGTATGCAGTTGATTTGAGACTTATGGAGGTTTATCGTGTAGTCGCTATGATTCTATCAAGCTTCTGGTAAATGTCCATTGAATTTAAATTCGAGAACATCCTTCACTCACCATCGATCTTTATTACTAACGTTGATAACATACTGACAAGTTTCAAGATGGTTATCTTTAACATCTAACAATTGACTTTAATTTTCGCATTTTATTATATTGCTCTTTATATTTCTCGCCTTATTGCTTTATTTTATCATTTCATCATATTTACATTCCGCTATTTTCTATTTTTCCATTTGGACGATATGTTTATGTTTCCGCTATTTTCTTTTTGTCCACTTGGACCATACTTTACTTTTGTGCTAAAATACTAATAAACAACAAAAATCTAAAAAACAGTTTAAGGCTCTCTTTCGGACTATTGGTTACTATCCCGAGCATTTTGGAGATTCGGACTTATGGACTTAGTACCTCTGGACTCTGTTATGATATTGTTACTCTGTTGTTATTCTGTCTGTCTGGCATTGGATTGTTGTCTATTTGTGTATGCAGGTATTTCCTTGAAAGTCCTTGATGGTTAATTCCAAGGCATTGATATAAGGATTTTACCCAAAAACAACCGTTACTCTGCCCGATTTTCGTCAGAATTTTAATATGTTTAATGCAAAGTGGTGCTAAGATAATAAGTTCATCTGGATCGCCAAGTAATGTGTTGGTTTAGTGTCCGATATTCCAAAGGATGGGAAATTTACCTTGACTCATAATGTTAAGTGTTGGCTTCTTATTTCGGTTAGACCGTTCTTTTCCTTAGCTTTTATTTTACACAATAGGATAGCCTCTTCATCTCCTCCCCTTCTTTAATTTTCAAAATCTTCTCCCTTTTTACAAAACCTTCTTATGTTTGCAACCTTTTCAAAACCTTTCTTAAAAAATATCTTTTGCCCTTAGTGGCCTTTTCTTAAAAAAGTTTAGACACGACAAATTGTTGAAATGAGTGGCGATACCCCACGATTTTGAAATTGATTGATATAATGAGGTCTTTTCCGCGTGAGAGAGCTAGTGGCATACTCGTTGATTTCTATCCGAGTTGGAGCCCTTCTTTCATTTGCGATGCAAAGAACTCATTTGTTCTCATGCTCAAGATCAATGGCTGAGTATTTCTCTCCGACGACGATAAAGTGTTTATTCGTTTTTAAAAACGTTTTTCCCTTTTAGTGGAACTACATTAGCTCTGACTTCTCCATTGCACCGAGGAGGTATGTAGGCACAAGGCTCTGACTTCTCCATTGCACCGAGGAGGTATGTAGGCACAAGGCTTAATGTCTTGCCGAGCTTACTTTAAAAATAAAACAAAACTCTTTTTTAGCACACACGACACAGATTTTCAAAAAGGTTCCTGTGGAGTACCACAGATATGAGGGGTGCTTAAAACCTTCCCCTTGTATAATCAACATCCGTACCTAAGATCTCTTCTTTTTATTTTAAAAACAAACTTTGGGTTTTCTTCGTTCTTTTCCCTTTTCCTTTGGAAACAATAAAGCGCGGTGGCGACTTTCACTGAAATATTGAGTCGAGTCAATTCTATGGCTTTCGATCTCAGATTTTCCCCGCTACAGGTATGTCGTAGCGACAGATGAGATTGTTCTTGATAAATCTTGTAGAGCACATTTCCAGTCAGGAAGAAATTATCGGAAAAGCTTCTTAAAATTCTTCTGTCTTTGCTAGATGCCCCAGGTGGGTACTCTTGTTTTTGCAAGAAGACTTTAATTTCATAAAATCACGGCTTGTCATTTGTGATAACTTCAACACCGAATACATGATCATGCCTATCCAGGCGCATGATTGTAATTTGAGGAGCTTCATTTGGAAACTTCACTCGATACATGGAAGCTAGAGTGGCCAATGCATCTGCCATTTGATTTTCCTCACGAGGTATGTGATGGAACTCAACCTAGTTGAAGAAGGTCAATAGTCTTCGGGCATAGTCTCTGTAAGGAATTAAACCAGGATGACGGGTTTCCCATTCTCCTTTGATCTGATTAATAACTACAGCAGAATCTCCATACACATCTAGAATCTTGATTCTAAGATCAATGGCTTCTTCTAGTCCTATGATACAAGCTTCGTATTCTGCCATATTGTTGGTGCAGTCAAACATTAGTCTTGCAGTAAATGGTACGTGAGAACCTTGTGGTATAACAATGACTGCCCCAATTCCTCTACCATAAGCATTAACAGCTCCATCAAATATCAAACCCCATCAGGATTCAGGATCAGGTCCTTCTCGATGTAAAGGTTCTTCATAATCTTTTGATTTCAAATACATGATCTCTTCATCCTGGAAGTCATCTTGCAAGGATTGATCATCATCAATAGGTTGAGAGGCCAAATGATCGGCTAAAACACTTCCTTTGATGGCTTCTTGGGCACGATATTGGATGTCGTACTTTGATAATAACATCTGCCAACAAGAAATTCTTCCAGTCAACGCAGGTTTCTCAAATAAGTATTTGATTGGATCCATTTTGGATATGAGATATGTCGTATGAGTCAACATGTACTGCCTTAGCCGGCGAGCAGCTCATACAAGTGTGCATCAAGTTTTCTCGAGCAGTGAATATCTTGTTTCACAGTCGGTATACTTTTTGCTCACGTAATAAATGACATACTCTTTTCGACCAGACTCGTCTTGCTGACCCAATACACACCCCATAGAATCTTCGAGTACGGTCAAATACATGATCAAAGGTCTTCCTTCCACCAAAGGGCTCAAAATTGGAGGTTCCAGTACGTATTCTTTGATATCATCAAAAGCTTTCTGGCATTCTTCTGTCCATTTACACTCTTGATCCTTCCGAAGAAGCTTAAAGATTGGTCCAAAAGTTACAGTCACGTGAGAGATAAATCTGGAGAAATAATTCGATCATCCAAGAAATCCTCTAACTTGCTTTTCTATTCTTGGAGGAGGCATTTCTTGAATGGCCTTGACTTTGTCGAGATCGACTTCAATACCTCTTTGCTGACGATCACTACTAAAAAAACGCTATTAGAGATTGATTTAGACACCAAAATATTTTGGTCACAATAGTGACCGAATTAGCCACCAAATAAAAGTAAGAAATATTTTGGTGGCTAAATAGGTCACAAAATTAAATTAGCCACGGAATTAGCAACTGAAAAAGTTGTGACCGAAATATCAGTCTCTAACATGTATAGTTATGCCAAACCCAGATCAGTTCGCCATATTTATTAATTTTGTAAAAGAAATCCATGACTGAATTTTCGGTCACTATATTTAGAGACCAAAATTTCGGTCACTATTAAACATATTTATTATTTTTGTTTTCCTACTCATTGTGTTAAACTATCTTTATTGAACTTTTACTCTCTCTTTATTAATAATTAATTCCTTCACAAGATTTAGTTTTTTTAGCGGTAAAATTCCCTCCTAATTTTTAGTTCTCTTCTTTTCCTTGAATAAAAGTACAAGGGCTAAATTCATTTTAAACCGTAATATTTATTTTTATTAAAAAATATTAATAAATAAAATGTTCAACTTTTCAACTTCCACCTTATTATAAAATAAATATTCATAGGCCAAAATATTTTAAAATTAAAAAGAATAATACTTTTTTAATTGCAGAGTTTAATTATTCAATGAAAAACAAAACAAAACATTAATATTTATCACTCTCTACTTTTTCCTAAAATTAAGCCTCACACAATTAAGGGGAGAATTCGTTTGAAACAGAAACAGAGTGAAAACCGTGTGCCCTAACGCCATCTCCCTCTCTCACTCATTCCTCTCATTTGACAGATTCTCACTGTAATTCTTTCGTTGTTCGACGACAACATTTGTCACCTTCATCATATATGGAGCCATGGCCGTGTTGACTCCAAGGTAAGTCTCCAAATTCTTTTGTTCTTGACTAATTTCTGACTAAAACCTAAGTTTCAAATCAATTTCATAGAAAAACTTTTATGTTGTTTGGTAATTGTAGAGATTGTAAACCCTAAATTTCTTGTGAAAAGTTAGTAAATTCCTAATATTTCTTAACTTTTTCAATATTCAGGTAGAATTTTATTTGAGACTCACAATTGATAATTCCTACTGCTTACTACTATATCTACACTGCACAAAGAAGACAGGAAATCAAGGTAATTGCATTTTTTTTCTCATAAAAATAACTCATTTTGTTACATATGATTCTAATTTCTATTGAAAAATTAAGAGGGGAATTGCAAGTAAGACTGGTTTGTATGATTTCTGTTTAGGTGTTCTATTGAGATCTTTTGTGATTATGATTTTGAACTTGCAATGTTAGAACTAAATTGATTGCCATGATAAATTTTATGTTACTTTAGTTAAGAATATGTGGGAAAATTTGGTGTTGATGGGTTTGTGTTGGAACTAAGACTACTCTTTTGTTTCTTGATGGATAGAAATTTATGAAGTTATGATGTTAATCTCAGTCAACAACTTATTGACTACATATTTCTTCCTTGTTTTCTTTGAATTGTTAGTGGTGGTGATATATGTTGGAGTAGAAAATAGATTTCTTGTATTTTCAATGTCATATTTAACATTTAGAGTTCTGTAATGTCATAGTTTTTTCTACTTTTAAAAAAAGCTAAATTTTGTGATTTGAATTCAATACCAAGAACAAAGTATAATCCAAGGGAAGAATAAAGGACAAGGAAGAAGAGGAACACAAGAATTGGTTATAACTGCTATTCTTTCACTTTCTCTTAAAACAAGATTACAAGTTTACAAGAATAACAAATAACCTCTCTCACCCTAAATTAGGATTTGCAGCTTAGCAATGATGAGAGACTAGTATGCTATTTATAATAAAACCTAACATACTAACTAATGGGCTTTTTCAGCAAGGCCCATTACACAAGCCAACTTAATAAACAAGCTAACTTAACAAATTAGGGTTTAAACACTAAAACCTAATTTAACATGCTAACAACCCTAGTATCTTCGACATCTGCATGCTAGACCCATCTTCGACTACAGCATGCACACTTCGACACCAGCATGTGAACAATCCTTCGACTTCATGCTTAACTCTGTCGAACTGTCGAACCAAGAAACTACCCTTCGACAATACTAGAGTTCGATCCAATATCTCACAATCTCCACCTTGGACCTAACTCTACAACGTCAAGGAACAAACTAGCTTTCTTCATGCAGCTTTATCAACTGCTTACAGTGGAAAAACTTGCAACTCGGCAATGTCTTGGTGATCATATCAGCAGCATTGTCTTCAGTCGAAACCTTCAGCACTTGGACTTCTCCACGCTCGATTACTCCTTTGACGAAATGCAACCTCACATCAATGTGCTTAGTTCGCTCATGATAGGCTGAATTCTTCGACAGGTGTATTGCACTTTGACTATCACATTTAACAGTGATACCTCGACCTTGAAGTTTCAGCTCCTTCGCAAAACCTTCAAGCCACGATGCTTCTTTCACAGCTTCAGTTAGGGCAATATACTCCGCTTCAGTGGTTGATAGAGCAACAACCTTCTGAAGTGTTGCTTTCCAACTAATTGCAGTGCCAAACATAGTGAAAACATATCCAGAAATAGATTTTCTGGAATCCATACAACCTGCATAATCAGAGTCGACATATCCTTCTATTACTGCTTTACTATCTTCACCCAAGGCTCCACCATAAATTAGGACTCTATTCAGAGACCCATTTATGTACCTTAAAATCCACTTCAATGCTTGCCAATGAGCCTTTCCAGGATTCGCCATGTACCTGCTTACAAGACTTACTACGTATGCTATGTCGGGTCTAGTACAGACCATAGCATACATCAAAGAACCAACTATATTAGCATATGGGATGCTATTCATATAGGCTCTTTCGACATCAGTACTGGGACACTGATCAATACTCAGCTTGAATTGAGGGTTTGTTGGAGTCACAACTGGCTTCGAATTCGACATACCAAACTTTTCAAGAATCTTCCGTAGATATGCCTCTTGAGATAGACATAACTTCGACTTCTTTCTATCTCTTCGAATGTCAATTCCAAGAATCCTGGAAGCAGCTCCCAGATCCTTCATATCGAACTCCTTATTGAGTTCAGCCTTCACCCTCATCACATCTTCAACATTGTTGCTTGCTATGAGAATATCATCCACATAAAGCAACAAAATAACAAATGAATTACCAGGTCGAAATCTGAAGTAAACGCAGTGGTCGAACTGACTTCTAATGAAACTTATGCGTGCCATGAACTTGTCGAATCTCCTATTCCTCTATCGAGGAGATTGTTTTAGACCATACAAAGATCTCTTTAACTTGCACACATAATCTTCCTTCCCCTTTTCGACATACCCTTCAGGTTGCCTCATCAGGATCGTTTCATCTAAATCACCATACAAGAACGCAGTCTTCACATCCATTTGTTCCAGTTCAAGATCGAACTGTGCCACCATGGCAAGCAACATTCGAATGGACCTATGCTTCACAACAGGAGAAAACACATCATTGAAGTCGACACCTTCTTTCTGAGTGAAACCCCTTGCAACTAACCTTGCCTTGTATCTTTTCGACGTCACTCCTTCAATTCCTTCCTTAACTTTGAAAATCCATTTACAGCTGACTAACCTTGCCCCAACAGGTTTCTTGATCAGTTCCCAAGTATGATTATCATGAAGAGATTTCATCTCATCATCCATGGCCTTCAGCCATTCAGTCTTATTTCGACTCCTCATAACTTCCTTATAGTCTCTAGGTTCTTCGTCTAGAACCTCACTTGCAGAGATTAAGGCATAAGCTATAAGATCTGCATATCCAAGTCTCTGAGGTGGCTTGATGACTCTTCTCGACCTATCTCTCGACAATAGGTAGTCATCGTCAGTTTCCTCAACTTCAGCATCTTCTGCTTCTTCTTCGACTTCATCTGGGATATGCAATTCAGCATCAACATGCTCCACCTCAACAGGAATCTCTACCTGTTCCAGCTCTTCGTCAGATGTTTCTGTACTTCGACCAACATCATCAGTTTTCTTAAAAGCCATTTCAGCTTCATTGAAAACTACATCTCGACTGGTGATACACCTCCTGTGACCTGGCTCTAGGCACCATAGCCTATAAGCTTTGACTCCTTCAGGGTATCCCATGAACATGCATTTCAGAGCTCTAGGTTCGACCTTGTCTTGCCTAATGTGAGCATAGGCTACGCAGCCAAATACTCTCAGTTTGTCGAGATCTGGTGGATGTCCCGACCAAACTTCTTCAGGTGTCTTCATATCTAACGCTGTCGAAGGACATCTGTTTATCAGATATGTTGCTGTCGAAACAGCCTCAGCCCAGAACACCTTTGTTAACCCCGCACTAGTCAACATGCATCTGACTCTCTCCAAAATAGTTCGATTAAACCTTTCAACCAAACCATTTTGCTGTGGAGTACCTGCAGTAGTTCTATGCCTTGCAATACCAGAGGCAGCACAAAAACTATCAAATGCCTCATTGCAAAATTCAAGGCCATTGTCGGTTCTCAACCTCTTGACCTTTCTGCCAGTCTGATTTTCAACCAGAGTCTTCCAACTTTTGAAATTCTCAAAAGTTTCATCCTTAGTCTTCTGGATGAATACCCATAATTTTCTGGAATAATCATCTACTATGGATAGAAAATACCTTGCTCCTGAATGTGATGGACACCTTGCAGGCCCCCAAAGATCAGCATGGATGTAATCAAGGGATCCATGTGTTCTTTGTTTGCCTTTGTTGAACTTCACTCTGCAAGATTTTCCAAGTACACAGGGTTCACAAAACTTCAGCTTTTCGACTTTGTCTCCACCAAGCAGATTTTGTTTCCCTAATTCGACCAGACCCCTTTCACTGACATGGCCCAATCTCATGTGCCAAATTTCTATTTTCGACAAAGGTTTCGTGGATGCAACATTTGTCGAACCACTTACAACTTCAGCCTCAAGGGTATACAAGCCTTGTTTCTTCACGCCTCTCAAGACTTCCTTCGAACCCTTCATGACTCTTAGGATACTTTTCTCTCCTTGGAAAACATATCCTTTCTTGTCGAATTCACCAAGAGAAAGCAGATTTCTCTTCAAATCAGGAACATACCTGACTTCAGTCAACAACATTAATGACTCATCATGGAGCTTGAATCTCACAGATCCAACACCTGCAATCTTGCAAGCCTTGTTGTTTCCCAGCAATACTGATCCACCATCTTGATCACATAATTCCTCGAACAAGTCTTTGTTTGGAGTCATGTGCCAAGTGCAACCTGAATCCATAATCCACTCCTTCTTAGAGTCACTGCTTGAAACCACAAGAACATCGGATGATTCGAAATCATCTTGAACAATGGCAGCGTTGCCATTATCCTTACCTCCATGATATTTCAAGCGTTCAGGGCACACCTTTCTTGTGTGACCCTCCTTCTTACAATGGTAGCATCGAATGCCAGATGCTTCGCCACTGTAAGTCTTCGACTGGCTTTTGCCTTTCTTCTTGTCGAACTTACCATCCTTTCGTAAGAGTTTTCCTTTAACGGCCAAACCTTCGCCAACAGTCGAAGGTTTATGCTCCTTTCGTTCATTCAAGTCCTTAGAGTACAAGGCTGATTGAACTTCTTCAAACGTCAGGGACTCCCTTCCATACAAGAGAGTTTCTTTGAAGTGAGCATGTGATCGAGGCAAAGAACACAATAGTAACAGCGCTTGATCTTCATCATCGATCTTCACATCAATATTTTCAAGATCAAGAATCAGCTTGTTGAACATATCCAACTGCTCAGCCAATACTTTGTCTTCAATCATCTTGAATGAATACAAAGCTTGCTTCAGGTAGAGTCGATTTACCAGCGATTTGGTCATATACAAACTTTCAAGTTTCACCCATAACCCTGATGCCGTCGTCTCCTTTGATACCTGCCGGAGAACCTTATCACCAAGGCTCAGCAAAATTGCGCTGTGTGCTTTCTCGATCATATTCGTCTTCTCCACTGCCGTCAACTCTGCATTCATGGCTGCCTCTCCCTTCAACGCTTCCAAACAACCCTGCTGAACCAGTAGAGCTTTCATCTTCAAGCGCCACAGACCGAAATCATTCACTCCGGTGAACTTTTCAATCTCATACTTTGTTGAAGGCATCTTCTCCACGCTCACCGCACCAATTTGATGTGAATTCAATACCAAGAACAAAGTATAATCCAAGGGAAGAATAAAGGACAAGGAATAAGAGGAACACAAGAATTGGTTATAACTGCTATTCTTTCACTTTCTCTTAAAACAAGATTACAAGTTTACAAGAATAACAAATAACCTCTCTCCCCCTAAATTAGGATTTGCAGCTTAGCAATGACGAGAGACTAGTATCCTATTTATAATAAAACCTAACATACTAACTAATGGGCTTTTTCAGCAAGGCCGATTACACAAGCCAACTTAATAAACAAGCTAACTTAACAAATTAGGGTTTAAACACTAAAACCTAATTTAACATGCTAACAACCCTAGCATCTTCGACATCTGCATGCTAGACCCATCTTCGACTACAGCATGCACACTTCGACACCAGCATGTGAACAATCCTTCGACTTCATGCTTAACTCTGTCGAACTGTCGAACCAAGAAACTACCCTTCGACAATACTAGAGTTCGATCCAATATCTCACATTTTGTATCTAATCAAAACAAGTAAAAGTGTTAAAGTATTTGATACTCTGTTGACTAGGTTTATAGATATAGTCCAATTAATAAAATTTATTTAGGTGTTTGATTTCTAAGCATGTTCTTTCTGGTAGAGTCATATTATAAACATTTAATTTAAAGTAGAACCTCTCTTGATTTTAAAGATTCAATGGATATATAGTGTGTGTGTATATGTTATGAAATATCACTACATGTTGAATGACAAAAAATAGTGTATAATTGTTCCATGTTATATAATATTTGTGTGTATAGTAGGGCGGGACATCGGGCGGTTGGGGTCGGTTTCGGATCATAAATTGCTCATCCAAAGAAAACCGCGGATGGAAGAATAAAGACCACTTCCGTCCGTTTTGGGTCTCGGTTAAGTCGGACTATGGGTTTATCGGGTTTCGGTTTGTTTGGGTGGTTTCAACCGGTTTGAAATCGATCTAAATTTTGAACTCCCGGGAGAAAAAAAATCCAGTAGAAAGTGGAAACAACCCATACATAAACCATTAAAACAACAACAACTATTAAAATAGATAAACCATTAAAATAACAACAACTATTAAAATAGATAAACTATTAAAATAACAACAACCATTAATATGAAAAAACAATAGAATAACCATAATTTCAGTAAAATAGAATAAATGTTTTTAATTGGAATAGATGAAAAAGTTGTGAAAAAAGATAACTTCAGTAAATAGTAATTGGAAAGGATTAAAATGGTTGTGAAAAGAAGATAAGAGAAGTGAGAAGATGATGGTTCTTAGAGAAGATGAGAGGTACACAATACACAGGAAGAAGACGAAGAAGAGAGATTGAGAGAGGGAATGAAAGAGAATGCGTGAGAGAGTGGGAAAGTGAAAATCAATTAATTGATTTTTTGGGTCTATCACGTTAGCCTAGAAATAGCAGACTACTAGTACAGGTGTGCACATACTACATCATTAGGAGTCCCAGTATGTATGTCTAAAATTTTCTAATTGATATAATTTCGGACGGATATGGATACGGATACCGATAAATATAATTTTAGAAACCGAACCGTCCAATCATACCCATAGTAAACCAGTTTTTTGCAACTTTTACACCCGATATCCGAACCAACCCACCCGAAGTGATAATAAATTTTTCGGTTTTTCGGTTTTCCGGTCGGATCGAAATATTTTGTCCACCCCTAGTGTATAGCATGTGTCTAGCTTTAAAGAGCTAACATGATAGATCACATGTGTGTATATGTTTGTTTTAAAATTTGAACCACAACCAAGTAACTTACATTATTAACAAAAAGAAAACTAACACTTGTCAACCGACGAGCTCCCTCCGACGGTCTCGGTTCGTTTTGTTTCTCAATTCTTTTAGATCATTCATGTTTGAATTTGTTGTTGTTTTTTGTATAAATTGAATAAAGGGGTAGTAATGAGAAAGAAAGAAAATCATTAAGAGAGGGAATGAATGTTGCTTTTTGTTTTCCACTTATAGCACTTACTGTACGTGGATATCCCCCTCTATTTCTATTATTCATTTTTTTTATGATAAAGATGCTATTATGTAAGTAAACAATTTAATAATTATTAGCTTTCACTAATCTAAATATTGTTTTAGGTAGTTATATAGGTATATTTATAATAAATTTGATATATTTTAATGCATGTTTCTTTCTCTCCAGCAATAGGTTTCTAGTAGGGAATTATTGATACATTGTTGGTCTTTCTATCCACCTGTATTATCAAAATATTATTTTATAATTGTGTGTTGGACTCAACACATGGACATCCGAATAGATCGTAGTTGGATGTATAATAGGCTAAATCCTGGCCGAAAGGGGTACACAGAAGAGTTTCGAAATGGGTTAGATGAATTTGTGTCATTTGCACTCCAACAAGAGGGCATAATTAATGATGAAATTAGATGTCCCTGTTCTAATTGCAAAAACGTCCCTTTGAAACACTTCGAAGAAGTTAAAGTTCATATTTTTCAGAAAGGGTTCAAACCTAATTATTGGTATTGGACATGTCATGGAGAAAGTGATCTGGAGTTGCTTGTAGAAATTAATAAAGAAAAATCTGCACATGAGGCTCATAGCAACCACCACAGTACTTTTGAGAACATGATTTATGATGCTGTTGGACTACAACACCAAATGCAATTTGAGGAAGATATAGAAGAGTCTCCAAATATTAGTGACCAGAAGTTTTATGATTTACTACATGCAGCACAGAAGCCATTATGGCCTGGATGCAATGATCACACTGAATTGTCTACAGCTGTTAGATTGTTGATGATTAAGTCAGAGGGGAACATGTCTCAACGGTCTTTTAATCAAGTGGTGGCACTTATGAAAGAGACACATCCTCCAAACAATCTTGTTCCTACTGATTATTATAGGACCAAGAAAATAGTTTCAAAACTTGGTCTCACTGCTGAAAAATAGATTGTTGTGTTAATGGTTGTATGTTATTCTACACCAATGAATGTAAACAATTAAGAGAATGCAAGTTTTGTAATGCACCTCGTTATAAGGAAAAAAAGAATGGCAGGGAGAAATGCAAAGAGGTACCTGTGAAGAGAATGCATTACTTACCCCTAATTCCCAGACTTAAGAGATTATACGCTTCAATGAGTTCGGCTCCACATATGAGGTGGCACTATGAAAATAAACGAGAACCAGGAGTGATGTGTCATCCATCGGATGGAGAGGCTTGGAAACATTTTGATCGGATTTATCCCGCCTTTGCTGCTGAAGAGGGAAATGTAAGATTGGGATTATGCACTGATGGTTTTATGCCATTTAATCATACGGCCTCATCTTATTCATGTTGGCCGGTTATTATTACCCCTTATAATCTTCCTCCAGAACTATGCATGACAACTCCCTACATGTTTCTCACATTGATTATTCCCGGACCTCATAATCCAAAGAACAAGATAGATGTTTATTTGCAACCATTGATAGATGAGCTCAAACTTTTGTGGAATGAAGGAGTGCTTACATATGATATTTCCAGGAAAAAGAATTTTATAATGAAAGTTGCATTAATATGGACTATTAATGATTTTCCAGCATATGGAATGTTGTCTGGTTGGAGTACAGCTGGAAAATTAGCATGTCCATATTGTATGGATCAATCAAACTCTTTTTTCTTGAAGCATGGTGGAAAGTGTTCTTGGTTTGATTCTCATCGTCAATTTTTGCCTACGGATCATGCATTTCGAAGAAATAAGAATGCATTTTATAAGAATCGAATAGAAAAGTCTCGACCTCCAAAACGGTTGACCGGGGATGATGTGTGGGAAATAGTTTCTGATTTCCCTAAAATAACTGAGGTCGATCCTTGTATATGTAATGGGTTTGGTGTGTCCCATAACTGGAAAAAACAAAGTATCTTTTGGGAGTTACCTTATTGGAAAACCAACTTAATAAGACATAATCTTGATGTCATGCATATTGAGAAGAATGTGTTTGATAATGTCTTCAATACAGTGATGGACATCAAAGATAAGACCAAAGACAATGCTAAGGCAAGAATGGATTTGAAAAAGTATTGTCGAAGAAAGGAGTTAGAGTTACAAACACAATCTAATGGAAAAGTTTTAAAGCCTAAAGCAAAATATGTTTTGTCAAGTGACCAACAAAAGGTTGTGTATAAATGGGTTTCTGAGTTAAAAATGCCTGATGGTCATGCTTCAAATTTGCATAGATGTGTAAACAAAGGTGAAGGGAAGCTTATTGGAATGAAAAGTCATGATTGCCATGTATTTATGGAGAGATTGTTACCAATTGCTTTTAGTGCACTTCCACATCAAGTATGGAGTCCTATAGCCGAGTTAAGCAAATTTTTCAAGGATTTATGCTCAACAACTTTGCGTGTGGAAGATTTGTTGTTGATGGAACAAAATATAGTGATTACAACTTGTAAATTGGAAAAAATATTTCCACCTGGATTCTTTAATTCCATGGAGCATGTTCCAATTCATCTACCTTATGAAGCAAGGGTTGGGGGTCCTGTGCAATACCGTTGGATGTATCCATTTGAGAGGTAATCATTCAAATTGCCCCAACTTACAAATTTACATTTTTAATTTTTTGTAATTAGTAGTTAACATTAAATATCTTATTGTTTAGGTACTTGAATAAGTTGAAGCAAATGGTTAAAAACAAATCGCATGTGGAGGGGTCAATTTGTGAGGCATATATATGTCAAGAGACTTCTCATTTTTGTTCATATTATTTCGAGTCTCATGTGCAATCTTTGAGAAATATAGTAGGTCGAAATGATGATGGGGGTCAAGATGATGTAGTTCAGCATACTTTATCAATTTTTAATCATCCTGTCGCTTAGCTGGAACTCGTAAGAGTCGGTATTTGGATGGTAGAGAATTATCTGCTGCACATTTGCATGTCCTACTAAATTGCGAAGAAGTCCAACCATTTATTGAGTAATTAAATTAAACTTGATTTATCATTTTATATTAACCATATTGAATACTACTAATGATAATAATATCACGTGTTAGATGCTTTGTGCAATATTTGGAAGAAAGTCATCCAAATATATCGCGAACTGTCGTGGATAGTAGAATTTCATCTGAATTTCCAAGTTGGTTTCGAGCATATGTAAGTGTCATGAAATTTGTAAACTAATTCAACTATAATACTTGACTTATCTTGTTGTTGTGGAATATAATGAGTTTATGGTTCCTATTGGTAGGTACATGACAAAAATAACATGGTGCAAAATTTATATTTACACCAGTTAGCATATGGTCCTAAGAGGAAGGTTCATACTTGGCCTATTTATTTTGTCAATGGTTTTAAGTTTCATACAGAAGAATGGAGTGGTGGAAAGAAAACCATTAATTGTGGAGTTTGTGTCAAGGGTGACGATGAAGGAGTTGGAGAAAATTATTATTATGGGAATATTAAAGAGATTATGCAAGTTGAATACTTGGGAGAACCAACCAAACAATTAGTTTTATTTAATTGTGAGTGGTTTGATGTTGTTGCCAATCGTGGCATGAAGGTTCAACACCAACATGGCATTGTGGAGGTTCATCATCGTAGAAGATATTCAAATTATGATCCTTTCATATTTGCAACAAATGCTATTCAAGTTTATTATGTACCATACCCAGGAAAATTAAAAGAAAAGATTGATTGGTGGGTTGCCATTAAAACCAAACCTAGAGGCAGAGTCGATGATCGATATACATTAGAGGTTGCATATCAAGATTCAACAACAACTACAACAAGTGTAGATTTTTTAGCAAATGATGAGCTACTTGGTCATTTAAGAGATGAAGGGGAATATGAGTGTTATACCCCAAGATTTGCCCGCATCTTTTTTCAAGAAAACTCTAATCTGAAAATTAAGAGTCTCATATAATCATGGATTTTTATTTCAACAAATATCCTGACATATGAAATACTTAGTTTTTAGAATTTTTCTTATACAGTAATTTGGCTTGCAGTTGAATTTATTCTTACGCAAACGCCAAATACTGTTTATTACTTCACACATGCTATTTTATTTATTTACAGATAAATAGTACTGACACAATTGGTACAGAGTTAAATCTTTTTGCAGGCGCAGAATCAGGAAACTCAGACTGTACTGGTAACAGTATATATTAGTTATTTATTATGTCTGTGTTTTAACAAGTCATGTAAATAACTTTCATTTTTCACATAAAAACAAAAACAACAAAAAAAAAGAAAATTAACTTTGACTGTTGATTTTTCACTCTAACTGCTACATCAATACCTGGACAGTCAGTCGACAGCCAAACTGCTGGCAGTACAATTCTCAGTGTTTTGTACCATCAATCAAATCAATCTTTCACAATTCAAAATTCCAAGATCTTTGTGCTAGAAGCCTTCTGAATATCACGCGATTAGCAGAAACTCAACACTGCACAAAAATCAGGTACGCTTAACTGTCTCCTACACAAACAGTCCCTAATCAGGGTTTTTCTTGTTTTTACAGGAGCAACAAGTTTTTGAGAGCTCAAATGGATTTCATACACATCCATATATCTCAAAGTACCATCATACAAATTTTCAAACTTCAATTCACTCAGACGCACCGTCAGCAGCTCAAACAGTCAACAGACGACCCGTTTGACCAAAAAAGTCAACAGACAGTCAAAAATGAAATTTTTTGTCAAAGTCCATATTTTGTCAAAGGATTCATCATTTGATCATTGGATGATCATAATTCATCAAGGAAAGATCAAAAATCAACAAAACCCTAAGATTCAAAATTAGGGTTTTTGCCTGAAAAGTCAACTCAACTTTGACTGATCATAACTCTCTCATCCTTCATCCAAAAAATTCAAACCAAAGCTTGTTTTGAAGGAAATTCAATTATCTTTCAAATGCCATTGATCCCATGGTCATTGGATTCACCATTTGAAAAATATGATCAAAGACATTACAGGTCATTTTCAAAGTCAACAAAAATACACTTTTTTCAAAAGGACACACAAGGAGCTTCAAAAATCATTTTGACATGAGACCAAAGGCATTGGTTAGAGGACTCTTTGACGTTTCCAAAAAGTGCAAGATCTCCTTCATATGACAAAAATTGAAGGATTTACACCTTGTTGAAGTTGGCTAAATTTTGGGAAAATGCATGAAATCAACATTGCTCAAAAATGTATTTTTTCCAAATGGGGCCAAGTTTTCAGCATTCAAACATCTTTGCCATGTTATTATGGGCCTCCCACGACCAAGACAAGGCCCACACATTTTTTATCCATTTTTGGCATGATTTTATCTTATTTTAAGATTAAAATTAAAAGGAAAATGGATGGATAAATGGTAGCTTAACTTCCAAGCATGACTCACCCAAGGAATCTTCATCTTTCTGCAGAGAATTGAAGAGCAAGGCAGATGCATTGAAGACAAGAGGACTTGGTCAATAATTCAAAGCTTTTTTAATATAAAAAATGCAAGAATTCCACAAAGGCAACTAGTTGCTTCTTAGCTTCAATTCTAAGCACTCAATGCTTATAAATAGGCTAGCATGCTTCAGTAACAAGAGAGACACGAATCAGAAACAAAGCCTTGCTCATATACACTTGTAACCACTTAAAAAAATTCAAAGAAAATTCAAATTCGAGTTTTTAATTTCAGTCCATTTCAATACAAACTAAGCATTCAAACATCATCTCTGAGCTTCAGTGAAACTATTCCAATCAATTGCAAGTCTTAAACATCACTGAATCGAGCTATATAGGCCACGGTTTGTTCAAACTAAAACCAACTTATATCTCATAACACACGCATATTTAACAAGATGTAGATACATAATTGTGTTTGGTTTGAAGCTCTGGTCGTTTCTGGAGCTTCAATTGGATTTTAATGGCTGTTTGTAGCATATACCATTTTAGGGTTTTCTTAGCTCAAAATTAGGGTTCTTCATTAGGGCCAAAATTAAAACAAATTAAGGGCAGGGTTACATTCAGTGGAACAAGACGAATCCAATGGTACCATCGCGCCTGATTTCTATGCTTCTTTACCCCTATTCGTTATTTTGCAGATTTAGGGTTCACTTACTATAGCGCTTTTTTACAAAAGCGCTGTTAAAGGCCTTGTCTGAAGGTTGAAGACGAAGACGTGTCTTCCTCCCATTGGTTCAGAAGCGCGCGCGTGTTTTTTAAATTTATCTCTGATTCTGTGCTTTGCAGGTGTGACGTGTACCATGTGCCTCAAAGTCTGGACCATCTGATCTTGCTTAACAGCTCATCCAACGCCTCAGAACACGCATGTGCATCATACTCCCTCATTTAATTTCCACATCTGATCAGTATCCTTTTATTTCTTATTTTTATTTTAAATTTCTTTGTTAAATTAATTAAAAATAGTTTTAAAAATCCAAAAAATACACAAAAAATATTTTTAGACTCCTAAAATAATATATTATTTTCTGAAATAAAAATATTTTATTTTTCTTCAAAATTTCAATATTTTGCATAATTAATTAGTATATATTTGTATATTTGCTTTTTAATTATTCTAACCAATCAAAAAATCATAAAAAAAATTGTCCTTTATATAAAATATTGTTTATATATTATAAACTAATTTTGTACATATTTTGAATAATTTTCTCTTTAAGTTTTAATTATTTGTATAATTATTTGCATAATTATGTTTTAATTAACTTAAATCAATTTCAAATCAATTCCAAAAATTCCAAAAAAAATTAGTTTTGTTTTAAAATTAATTGACAAATATTTTGTACATATTTTAAACTTAATTTCTAGGTTTAAATATATTTTCATCTTTTTTCTTCATTTTAATTTAATTAATCATGCATTAATTATAATTAAAATCAATCATAAAAAATCCAAAAACATGCCTTTTATTTTTCTTGCAATTTAAATTCCTAGATAAATGTATAGGATGTCAAATTCATGTAAATAGGCTAGTTTACATTTCCTGCACAATCGATGTAATAGCGTAGATTTACTTTCCGCACTTTACATTTCCGCATTTTAATTTCCAGCTAATATAAACTGCGTGTATGTCAAAGATAAAATTGAACCGTTAGATCACTAACTTCAAAGATAAAATATCTGAATACAAACACAATCACACTTGCACCTCTTAAGGTAATCCCTTCTCATTCTTTTCAAAATCAAAGTCAAAATTCCACTGTTTTGAGTACAAAATCGAACCTTGCGTTTATATCCGGTGAAAGGATAGATTTTTAAAGGAAATAGGATAAAGACCTCACAACTCAAGGTAGACCTCCTAGTTTGCTTGCTCAAATCAAAACAAACAAAATTCTCATACACTGTTGTTTTTCAAAACAAAACTTTCAAAAAAGACAATACTTTGTATACATCCAAACACGGATTATTACAAAGTTAACGTTCTTTTCAAAACATCTTTCGAAAGATAAACAAGCATTTTGTATACATCCACACACGGATCATTACAAAATTCAAATTACAAAGGTATTTGAAACCACATATGAGCAATTTCAGAGCAATTGAAAAGTGATCGAAAAACAAGTGAGCTAAGCAAACTTAAGAGCCCATGGATAACCATGGATACAAAGGGTGCTAACACCTTCCCTTTGTATAACCTACCCCCTTACCCAGAATTTCTTAAAGGTCTTTTTTCTGTTTCTTTTATAAACCTTTCCTTAATTGGATAAAATAAAAGGTCGGTGGCGACTCTGTGAATTTTCAAAATGTGAAAGCATTAAGCAATAAAAAAGAGTCAGTTCACGTATCTCTACAGAACAGAGGTATGGCCCGGAATTAAAAATCGGAGGTCCACAATGAGGAAATAGACATTAGTATTCAGGAACTAGAAAAAGAACATGATGAGAATGACGAGGATAACGAGGACGAGTTTGATTTAGAAAACTCAGAGTATTATGATGTTGACACCAACAATGATATTGATGATGATTGTGATGATGAAGATACATGGACATAGTGATTATTAAATTGTAATATTTTTCATTTTGTGGAAGGTGATGCAATTTATTAGTTTATGTTATAAACAATTCTAACGTTTTTTTTTCCTCCTGTTGAACCTTCTCATAAGAAATTACATGTTACACTTCCTCCCAAGACATTGAATTTTGCATCTCTTCATAGTACATCTCATGTTGCACCCTCTTCAAGCACATCTCGTGTTGCACCTCTTTGTAGGACATCTATTACTAGGAAATCTAATGGCCCACCTCATACTATGACATCTTATACTAGGACATTTGATGGCCCACATCCTTATGTTGCACCTCCTACAAGGGAATCTGCTACTAGAACATCTAATATTCCTTCTTCTCATGTTGCATCTACTAATAGGACATCTAATGCCTCACTTCCTCATGTTGCATATGCCACTAGGACATCTAATGTTCCACTTCCTCATGTTGCATCTGCTACTAGGACACCTAATGTCCCACTTCCTCATGCTGCATCTGCTACTAGGACACCTAATGTCCCACTTCCTCATGCTGCATCTGCTACTAGGACATCTAATGTCTCAATTCCTCATGCTGGATCTGCTACTAGGACATCAAGTCTCACACCCCCGTCTACAATAAGAGGGGTAACATCACCATCTATTTCACAACCTTCTGATTTTGATGGGGCACAAACCCCAAGATCAAGTGAAACTGTCGTTCCATCTGAGACATAAAGTAATGGCGGAAAGCAAACCTTATACCTTGACTTACAAGGGTATATATATGTATACTTAGTTTTAGTTCTTTTCATATACTATATATATATATATATATATATATATTTCTTAACTATTAATATGTATTGTTTATAGATTTTTGCCTTCATATGCTGCGGCTAGTGGGATTGGAGATATCATTAGGAGTAACTATATTATGCCATGGAACTCATGGAAGAAGATAGAGAGTGATACGAGGGACTTGTGGTTTGGAGAGTTTAAGGTATTTTTCGAATACTTCTATTATTATGCTTATTGTGTTAGCCATTGTGTTTGTTTTAGCCAACTATTTGTCTAATCATATGTTTGTTATATATATATATATATATACAGAAAAAGTATAATTTTGTTCCACCGGATGATGCATGGGCTAGAAAGAACTTTGAAAGACGAGGTGCAACAATAATGAAAAATAACTTAAACAAGGTTCGTGTCACAAGGAAAAGACCGAGTTGGATTGATCTGAATATGTGGAATACACTATGTGAGCATTGGGGAACTTCAGAATATAAGAAAAAAGTATGCAGGCAAAAACAAATCGAGCATCTGACTGTGGAGGTTTTGGAATGCCCCTTCACACTTGTGGCTCTATCACCACTTCCCAACATAGAGCTAATTTGGTAAATTTTATGTTGTTTATATTATTATGGTGTTTATATGATTGATTTTGTGTGCTGTTAACTTTGTTTCTGCTGCATATGTTTGTGATTTTGAGTGGTTTAGTGTGCTATTGGATTTATTATTTATTACACAGATTTATACAATTATTTATTACACAGATTGGATTGTGCCATGAAAATGAAAAATCCTAGTGGTGTGATAATATTCTTGTGACCATTAATTTCGTGATATGTAGCATAATCCAAATCACCTTCCAAGTAACACCTTTGCTCTACATCGTTATATTTCTATGTGTAGGCATGGATGCTTTAGAGTTTACACATTGACAAATGGAAAAAAAAGCCATGTAGTTGAAAACTTACCTAGCTAGTCTCCATCCAACAAAGCATAAAACCAATGTTTAATCATTTTCTTAACACATTACCGTGTTTGTGGACCAGCATAGGAGCTTTAATTAGCGTGAGTTTAACATTCATTGCATTAGTTTTGATTGGAAGAGAAACTTTAGTATTCCTTATGGGAGCATTGTGAATTGCTTTGTGACAAGAGAGAATACAAAAGTCGAGTTTTGATCTAGGTGATACTTCTAAGATTT
Organism: Vicia villosa; assembly: GCF_029867415.1. Taxonomy (NCBI): domain Eukaryota; kingdom Viridiplantae; phylum Streptophyta; class Magnoliopsida; order Fabales; family Fabaceae; genus Vicia; species Vicia villosa. The sequence continues at coordinate 197,039,744 of NC_081180.1, forward strand.
TGAATACCTCAAGCTTGATATTTTAAGTTCTCTTCACTGAATTCCTTTCAGAATTTTATCGGTACAAGATACATGAAGATCAAATAATTATTTGATTTAATTTATTTACTTCTTGTTTTGTATATTAACACGTGACTTTCAAATTGAATGCTATTTTTGAGGGCTCCTCATTAGATTCGCGCCAATAGATAAGTTACTAAATTGAAACAATTCACTGCTGCATATGATTGTTGCAAACAGTCAATTGAGTTTATAAATCAATCACCATTTTGTGGTGACAATATGTATTGTGATGATGGTAAATGACAAATATTCTTTGGTTTCTAGTTCTAATTCATATTTTTTGTTTTGTTATAGATGGAACTGAATGGCACTCCTTCCGCTCCTTCAGATTTGTTTGTTCACACACACCAACATCGCGAGAATAAAACTTGGGTTGATCGAAGATTTGAACATGTTTATGTAATGAGTTCTCAATCTTAAATAGTTATTTTATTTTTATTTTTCATGTTGATTTCATTTTATTTTACTTTATTTTAAAATATTAATTTGTCTTATATTTATGTCAATAGGAAAAATTTAAACGTAGATGGGAAGAATTAACTCAACAAGAATCTTCGCAAGGAACTCCGCCACCAAAAGAAATTGATGTGTGGACTGAAGTTGCGGGAATAAGGAAAGGACATGTGTATGGCCTTGGGAGTGAATCTTCTTCATTTGCAAGCAGGCGAAATTACCGTGGTTCAAGTTCCTCGTCAACAGAAAGGGTGCAAAGGCATGAATTTGAAGAATTAAAAAATGAAAGGGAAGAAATGAGAATTGAAAGGGAAGAAATGAGAAATGAAAGGGATGGACTTCGTGATATGTTAAAACAATTGATGAAAAGCTTAAACTTTCGGCCCAAGCCATATATTAGAGATCAAGTTCATGAAGATGATGTGGTTGATGATAATGATGACGTGGCTGATGATAATGATGATATGTGTTATGATAATGATGATGTGCCCAATGATGGTGATGAATTAGTTCAAGAATGACAAGTGTAGTAGTGTGGCTTAACTTTTTATGTTTTGGAGTTAGTATATTGCTTTTTGTATGCAAGAGTTGAAAGGGATTTATTCCCTCTTTTGTAAGTTTGAATATGTTGAAAATCATCCATTTACTGATGATACTTGCAATTTTAGTAGTGATACCTTAGTCTTGGTTATGTTTTGGATTGATTATGTATCTTTTGATAAGTTTTTGGTAATACTTAAATATATTATGTTCATATGGTTGTGTGCTTGTTTAAGTGTTTGGTGTGTATGAAATAATTTTAGACATATTAAATTAAATCTAAAAAATTGCTACCCGGAAATGTAAATTATTAATAATAATCATAATAACAAACTCAGATTTCAGAGACCGAAATAGAGACTGAATTTATCATACAATGTTTCTTAATCTGTAGCAAATTCGGTCACAACAAACATATAAATTAATTCAAAATCAGTCACAAAAATGGTCTCTGAATTCGAAATATGGGTTCGGTCACTGTTTCCGTCTCTGAAATCAGTCACTAAATTCGGTCTCTGAAATCAGTCACTAAATTCGGTCACTAAAGATCGGTCTCTAAAATGGTCGCTATGAACTAGCGACCAGGGTTTTCGCTACTGCCCAATTTTGGTCGCGAATTTGGTCGCTGATGAATTTAGTGACTGATTTTGCAGATTTTCAGTCTCTAAATCGGTCTCTAAAGGCGAGATTTTGAGTAGTGCATGAAACCAAGTAGTTTTCCAGAGCGGACACCAAATGTGCACTTGCTTGGATTTAGACGAAGCTTGTATTTTCTCAAACGTTGGAACAACTTCAGTAGGTGCCCCACGTGTTCTTCTTCTGATGCAGACTTGGCAATCATGTCATCCACATAAACTTCAATGTCTTTGTGAATCATATCATGGAAGAGATTCGTCATGGCTCTTTGATAAGTCGCTCCAGCATTCTTCAGACCAAATGGCATTACATGGTAACAAAACATTCCCCAGGGTGTGATAAAAGTTGTTTTCTCCATATCTTCAGGTGCCATCATGATTTGATTGTAACCCGAGAATCCATCCATAAATGAGAAGACTTTAAACTTAGCAGTGCTATCCACCAGCATGTCAATGTGGGGTAGCAAGAAATCATCTTTTGGACTTGCTCTGTTTAAATCTCTATAATCAACACACATTCTGACTTTTCCACCCTTCTTGGGAACGGGAACTATGTTGGCCAACCATTGAGGATATTCTGATGTGACGAGGAAACCGACGTTGATTTGCTTATGTACCTCTTCTTTGATCTAGTCTACCATATCTGGGCGAGTTCTTCTCAACTTTTGCTTGACAGGCGGACATTCTGGCTTTAACGGTAATCTGTGCTTTAAAATAGTGGTATCCAACCAAGGCACATCTTGACAGCTCCAAGCAAAGACATCCACATATTCTTTCAACAAATCAACCATTCTCTCTTTGACGCTTATTTCTAATAATGCCCCAATTCGCAATTCTCTTTTCTCTTCTTCAGTACCCAAATTGATTACTTCCAAAGGCTCTTTGTGCGGCTCAATGATCTTTTTCTCGTGCTCAAGTAGACGGAAGATTTCTTCAGGGGGGTTGAATAAGTGATTCTTTTTAATTTGAAGGAAAGGTAGACAGAACACAGTTATTTTTATCCTGGTTCATCTTCTCAATAATGCTACCTCCAGTCCACCCTCAACAAGGTGATTTGCCTCTCTGAACGAGGATTTAATCCACTATAATCAGAACCTGATTACACTTGCACGAACAACTGTCGTGACTCACAATACAGTGCACGAGCCAAACTGTTGGTGACTAACAATCCTGCACAAACCAATTGTTTGTGACTAACTGACTTCTAAGACTCAACTAGTCCTAGACTTCTTGAGACTTCTGATCCAACTGGTCTCTCGAGGACTCAGTTACCATGTAACTTCTGATGACAGTGTATAGTGTTGCTTCTAAAAAGCTGTAATCACCATTGTGATATTTCACTAAGTTTAAGTACAAGGTTATGAACTCAGAGTATGAATATGAGAGTTTTGGCTTCAGAGAGTTTTTCTTCACACTCAATGATTTTTCAGAATAATAATGTTCTCGTGTGTGATTATTGTTCTTTGATTTAAGAGATCATGAATATATAGCTACAAGATTTTTTCCCGTTAACTTCAACTCTTGTATGCAGCATTAAATGGTTTGCGTGTTATTTTACCTTTTGTTTTCTCCAAGGATTTGCATGTGGATAGCTTCTTCAATCAACCTTGGGAATTGCACTTTTGGAGTGTTGCAGCAGTTATACTTATGATTATGTCTTTAATGGCATTATTTTGAATCAGTCTTAGTGATCTTCTGTTCAGCCTTGCATTTCAGCTTCTGTTATAGATGTGTTCGCATCGGTTTGGTGCAATATCAAAAGTTGCCTTAAGACTTGAGTATCTATTGCATTTATCCAGCTTTGCATATTTGCCAAGTTCTGACTGTGCTGGTACTGGTACATCTTCTGAAATCAGAAATATATAACTAAAGTACCATGTTTGCTTATACAAAATTTATTTGCTTGTTACAAAACACTAAAATATGATTAGAACCAAACTATGTTCTAACATTCTTCAGTACCCAAATTGATTACTTCCAAAGGCTCTTTGTGCGGCTCAATGATCTTTTTGTCGTGCTCAAGTAGACGAAAGATTTCTTCTGGGATTTCTTCACTACTTTCTTCTTCAGCTTCGTACACATGGGATTCAAAGTTGGGAGGGGGCCTAGAATCATTGTTTTCAGCGGGTTCATCAAGAGATAATCTGCACATGATTTATGTTTTGCTTTTTAGGAACATATAAAGAAAAAGGTGTATGTGCAAATCTGAAAAACAAATTTTGATTGATTTTATGGGTTTTTTAGATGTTACCATTTTCAGAAAAAGATAAACGATAAACAAATGGGAAGCAAAAATTGCTCTTTTTATTAATGATTTGAAACAAAGCCCTACATAAGCTCACCTTTGTCTTGGACAGAACAAAAGGAACTATTTTAAACAGCCCGACACATTACTCTTTCGCCTTGGGCAGAGCGAAAGGTTTTTTAAAAAGACAGAAAATTACTTAGACTCGTGAACAACAGAAGAGATGCTAACTGAAGTCCAATTGGAGTTGTCTTCTCTACGTGTCACAAAGCTTGAACATGCTGGAACATCTTCAATGATAGCAGCTATGTCTTGTTTATCTGGGTTGATGTAGCCAACACTTTGAAAGGTCTCATGCAGAGTCTTGTTGTAGCTTGCATACTCAGATTCTTTTCCTTTTGATTTCTGAGATGTGAATCCTAGACCACTTTTGTTCTTGTTGGTGGGAAGTTCAATGACTTGCCCCCAGCCTATTTTTGTTTATATGTGTGTTTTTTTTATCTGTATATATTGTTGTGTGATTTGTTTGTTTTTTTTCTTTTTTTTCTTTTTGGTGCTCGATGGTTCCTCTGTGATGAGATAAAGTTCTAACCCGGACTTTGTGGGTGGTTCTTAACCTTGACTCCATGCTCGTGACGTCTAACCTTTGAACCCTGTTTGTGCGACCATGTGTGATCATGATTGTGATTGATGCATAAACCATGCATCCATGCATTCATTTGATTTCCAAGGAACTCATAGGTCTTTCTTTGTAAACATCAGAAGTTTCATCAAACTCAATGGATCTTGGGTGTTGATGGGGTAAAAACCTTAATCCACCAAAATGGATGATTGATCTTGATGATAACTTGATCAAAGCTTTGATCCAATATAGGATTTACATCCTTCATGTTTTGATGTTTACAAATTAATAACTTGAATTCCTTGAAAATCAAATAAGTAAAAGGAGACAACAATAATTGCATCATTTGCATACATACATCCAGGTTGTCCAGAAAACTTATCCTTGTCTGTCTCCATCTTCAGAATTTGTCTGTCTATCATCAAGCTGATTCCTCCACACAAGTACGGAACTAGAGCCAACGTCAGATTGAGAATGGAATACCAAGAGAAACACAATGCAGAGGTCAGAATGGAAATTGATGAGTTGAAGTCAGGCATGACCAAGCTCACTGAGATGCTGCAAGTTTTGATCGCTAGAGGAGAACCGCCTCAAAAGACTGTCATTGTTGAAGTCTCAAGTGCTGATGTTGACCCTCAACCTACCCAACAACCACCTTCTACATGGCCTGAGTTTGGTTTCCCACCTGGTTACACTCCTCCCTATGAGAAGACTCCTGGATTTGGTCAATCTTCACAACTTGTGATTGGTCAAGCTTCAAATCCAGTGTTTCACGCTCCTGACTTCACCGAATCTCAGCCTATTATGCACACTGTTGCTCAGCCTACTTATGTGAATCCTCTGTTTGAATATCAAGTTGCTCGTTCCCAGAATGGAAGTCAAGGAGATGCTGGAGATATTGAAGATGTCAAAGAACAGTATCAGACTTTAGAAAAGCGCCTAAAAGCTATGGAAGGAAATGATTACTTTGGGGTTGCTGCTGAGAATATGTGTTTGGTTTCCGACTTTGTCATGCCTGCAAAATTCAAGACTCCTGAGTTTGAGAAATATAAGGGAACACTTGCCCAAGAAGGCACTTGACCATGTACTACCGCAAGATGGCTGCTTATACCCAGAATGACAAACTACTTATCCATTGCTTTCAGGATAGTTTGAGTGGAGCTTCGCTGAAATGGTATATGGGACTTGAAAAGAGTCGCATTCATTGCCTCCAAGAATTGAATGATGCTTTCATGAAACAGTATAAGTATAATCTGGACATGGCACCTGATCACCGACAATTGCAAAGCATGTCTCAGAAAGATAAAGAATCTTTCAAGGAGTACGCTCAACGCTGGAGAGAGATAGCTTCTCAAGTGGAGCCATCTTTAGCTGAAAAGGAATTGACTGGCATGTTTATGGACACTCTCTCACCTTTCTTTTGGGAGAAAATGATTGGTAGTGTATCTTCAAACTTCGCAGACTTGGTAACCATTGGTCAGAGACTTGAAGAGGGAATCAAGAATGGGAAAGTTACTCATGTTGCTGAATCTTCTGGTGGATCGAAGAAACCTTATGGAAACTTCCACAAAAAGAAACAGAATGAGACTAATGTTGTGTCAGATGACAGAAGGGGATCTCGTCGTAGACCTCAAAATGGTGATCAACCTTATGTAGCCGCTGTCGCTCCTGTGCAAGTTCAAGTTCCTCAACCTCAGGTTGCTGATCAGAATCAAAATCGCGATAGGACTCACTTTGATCCTATTCCTATGACTTATACTGAATTGTATCCTGCTTTGGTCCATAAAGGGTTGATCACAACAAGAGCCATGCCGCCTCCTCGAAATCCTCCCTCAAAAGGATTTCGACCTGATCTTCATTGTGAATTCCATCAGGGTGGTGCTGGCCATGATTTAGAAGGTTGTTATGCTTTGAAGACTAGAGTTCAAGAGTTGGTGAGATCAAAGATGCTCTCTTTCAGAGATATGGGTCCTAATGTTGTCACTAATCCTTTACCAGATCATAATGGCTGAAGACAAGTCAAAGCCCGATTTTCCTAAAGCCAAGTGTTTCAGACGAGATAGCTCATCTTTGTTGCTGATTAGTCACTAGGCCTTGTTTCTATACTGTTTGTATTTCCTTTATTGTGCTGTTTACTTTTAGACTTTGTTTGTTTCTGAATGGTGATTTTAATGAAATGAGCATTGCATATTTTGAATTCATTCACATCTACCATGTTTATGCTTATGCTTTCTTTTACAAAACTTTTTCTTCCATATGCTTTCTCTATCAAACTTGTGTTTTATGCAAAGATTGGAGGGAGGATTATGACAACGAAATACCCAAGTTGTTGAATTGTATGCTTTCAAATAAAACTCTGCTGATGATGTACATGCATTGTTTCAATTCCCAAACACTGGAGAAATAAGGAAGTTAATCCCTTGTGAACCCCTCTGAGCCTTCGAAGTTGGTGTTTCTTTCTGTACGAAAAAACCTGCATTTTTAACTTAGGGCAGGGTAGTTCTCAGTTAATTTGGCTGTGCATTCTATTTTAAGAGAATCATTCAGTACACCTTTCAACAAAGGTTTCAATCACAAGCTTTCCTCCGCATACATCAAAGAAATGTGGGAAATGTCAATCAAAAGCGAATGATGGTTCATCTTAATCATTAAGCAGGGAAGTCACTATCTTTCAAAAAAATATATAAAAAAAATGTAGAATCAAAAGAAAAGCCTGCTAAGTCAAAAACCAAAAAACGACTTAGGCAAAAACTTGGGCATCCCGCTGACTGTAAGTTCAAAAATAGACAGTTCAGGGAAAAGTTAGGGATATCAAAAGAAAAAGATGAAAAAAGGAAGTCAATAAATTCCTCAAGCAACAAAATGTTGTGACAACAAAAAGGAAGAAGTGACTACCATCTCAAAAGTTCTCTTTGCTTATGAACTATCATCATTATCAAAGGTGCAATTCCAGAAGTCTCTTGGAACCTTAATGCATAAGTTGGATTAACTGAGTTTTAGGACTGGAGATCATCACGAAGATGGGATGGGTACAATCAAATTTTGAGCCTTATATCCTTTGTTTCTAAAAACCGTGAACTTGACCATGTTACAACCTTTAAAAGACCTAATTGAAGCAAGGTTTATTTTGAAAGCATACTACAACAAGGTTGCGTAAGCTGACTCCCATGAGATTTGCCAATCATTTGTTTTGATATCATACCTTTGCTTTATCTTTCACTTTGAATATCTTAACCTTTATGTTTTGACCAGTGATTCCACTTTGCTTTACATCAATAACATCATTCCAATAATGACTTTAATTTCAAAAATATGCTTTGAGCATTGCATTAAAATTACCATTCTTGAATGAACATTTTATTTGCAAGTAAGCACTCATCTTTCAGGAAGTTCAAACAATCGAGAAACTTGATCAGTGATCCTATTAGGGGCACGTTACTTTAAGATCCTGTTGTTCAGATGTTCAGTCAAGAATTGTTGATCAGAATAACCTTTCAAGAATTATATTGGGGCAAGCTTTCCTAATAATCATTTAAGAACTGAAGCCATGATACGTTCATCCTCTAGTACAATTCAGCTGAAGCCATGATCAATTAACTTGCAACAGTTAGTCAATAAGGGGCAATCTTCTTCAATAATCCCCAAGCAGTTTTATCAGTCCTTCTCAGAGGATCACCAGTCTGATACAGTTACCAATGTGACAAGAAGTATGTCCAAGCATCTTCTTCATAAGCAGAGTTGGCAGAGCTCCCGTGTTGAGGAATCAGAGTTCCTATTATGCCTCACAAAAGAGTCTACCTCAATCGTCACAAATTATTGCATTGCATCAAGCATTCATCATGCATAAAAAAATTTAGCATCATGCATAGAAACAAATTCATACTCATTTACATTCTTCCGAGGCCTTGTTGTTATCAAAATCTTACCTTGAGATCAAAGTCCAACTCATTTGGCACCTACCAAAAACAGATACTTGTTTGTCTTCTCCATCTAGTTCTATTCCTAGATGTCCCTCTCTACTTTCAGCGCCATTCCTGAAAGATGTTTCTCACTTCATTCAATGCTATTCTCGGATATTGTGATCTTCACTTTATTCACTGCTATTCTTGAGTATCGTGATTCCTTTATTCAGTGCCATTCCTGGATATTCATTTTCTCACTTCATTCAATGCCATTCTCGGATGTTGTGATCTTCACTTTATTCACTGCTATTCTTGAATGTCGTGATTCCTTTATTCAGTGCCATTCCTAGATATCATTTTCTCACTTCATTCAATGCTATTCTCGGATGTTGTGATCTTCACTTTATCCACAGCTATTCTTGAATATCGTGATTCCTTTATTCAGTGCCATTCCTGGATATTCATTTTCTCACTTCATTCAATGTTATTCTTGAATGTTGTGATCTTCACTGCTATTCTTGAATATCGTGATCCTTTTATCTAGTGCCATTCCTTGATGTCCTTTCCAAATTCAGTCATGTTTTACTCCTGAATGATTTTTGATGTGGGTTCTAGAGACTTTTCTTTCTGAATGTCTCTGTTGATTTTCTGTCCAGAGTTCCCTTCATGTTTTACTCTTGAAAGCTTCTGTACACTGTCTCTTTCTCCTGTGAAGTCCAAGTTTTATTCCTGGATGACACATACCTTTTCCCCAGTGGAATCCTTTCTTATCCCCCCAGTGGTGTTATATTTCCCTCAATTTCATAATCATACTTGATGCATCCATTAGCATCACATCATACCTTAGGTTCAAAAATTGTGTGTTTTATATTTAAGTCTCTTCAATTACGTCGAGTTGAGGATTTTAACCCTCACATCTCCGGATAGAAGAAACTTAAATAGGGGCATCTGTCATACCCCAATTTTTGACCCTAAGATTATACACCATTTGCATTCTAACCATCAATCAAGAGTTTCATCTTAAAGCTCTGCTCTCGGTGTTATGCCCACTTCATCTGTAAGAAGAATCATCAAACACCAATGTTTTTCTTGTATATATTGTTTTACTAACCAAAATACCAAAAATATTGCTTTGTGCTTTTGTATGTTTGTGTTTTGTAGGTACCAAGTCAAAGTATCCATCAAAAAGGGCATTTTTCAACAATTCCACTGTGCAAATCGATTTGCATAAGGTGAAATCGGTTTACACAACTGATTTTGCCCATATTTTGCTTCTGCCATCAGTGCAAACCGATTTGCATAATGTGCAAATCGATTTACATAACTGTTTTTGCCTTAGATTTTGCCTTTTTCAGCAATGTAAATAGATTTGCATAAAGTGTAAATCGATTGCACCAGTGCGAATTTGGAAAAATGAAGGCAAATTTCAGATTTTTGAAAATGTTGACATCATTTGCAAGCATGGGAAGCATGACTTAGCTCTTGTATTTGATTACCTACATCATTTGATCATAAACCCTCATGTGATTGCATCAAGACCATTGGATCTCATTTTTGGCTCCAAATCCATTTCCCAAGCCTAATTCTATTTTCCAATCCTAACTCCAAACCACAAAAATTCCCAAGCCTAAGTGCTATAATTTGAGGCATTCCCCTCTTCATTTTTCAAGCTTTGATAGCCAAGAAAACTCTTGCTCTTTCTCTCCTCACCTATTCCAAACCCCTCACTCAAAGCTCTTTTTCTTCCATAAAAATTAGTGAGTCACATCTTGAACCTCACTAATTTAGAGCTAAACCTCAACCTAAACACTACTTTCTTCATCAATTGTGAGAGATCAAGGCTTGTGGTTGTGTGTTCTTGAAGAAGATTCAAAGATTGTGAAAGATTTAGTAAAATTCTAGATCCTTTCCATAATTCAAGACGTGATCCGTTGTTGTTTATGTTTGATGCACCTTTGGTGCTACATTGTTGAGTTTTGCTTGCTTACTTGATACATTTTCGTGCATAAATTGATCCAAGATCACAAGGTGTTTGGTTTTATGTTTAAACAAGTTTTCTTCTCTTTATTTGTTGTTTTTTTGAAAAACTGTGTTCTGCAAATCGATTTACATCTGGTGCAAATCGATTTACATAACTGAAAAACTGCGCAGATTTGAAAACAGAGTTATGTAAATCGATTTACACTATGTGCAAATCGATTTACATCTGAGTAGAATGTGTTTTTTGCATTTTTTTTACTTATTCTTGGTTCTAACTCATCTTCTACTCCATTCTTTTGATATTTTCTTTGAATCACAAGTTAGAGGCCTAATTTCTCTCTAATTTCAATGGACTTAGGGCGTCGATAGGATGAGAATCCAAATCCGCAATATTAAGTGATTGAAATTATGGATGAAAGGAGCTTTTTGAATGTGGTTCCTTCTTTTACTTCTTTTTATTTTGATCGATGAAAGTCTTTGATACCTTTAGAATTCTTATGGATTCTTGGTAAAGACGAGATCGCTCCTTTTTTTCTTTTCGTGCGGTATTGCTTTCGGAGAGTGATCTACATATTGCTTCTCTCGCATGCATTAGCACATAAAGTTTTGACCGGCCTCGTTGTAGGGTGATTTCTACATAAATCACTTGGCGATCTGCTTAACATATAGCAATATTTCGTGTCCCAAATAAAAAAGATCAAATATGGAAGAGAATTGTATGCGGTTGATTTGAGACTTATGGAGGTTTATCGTGTAGTCGCTGTGATTCTATCAAGCTTCTGATAAATGTCCATTGAATTTAAATCCGAGAACATCCTTCACTCACCATCGATCTTTATTACTAACTTTGATAACATACTTGACAAGTTTCAAGATGTTATCTTTAACATCTAACAATTGACTTTAATTTTCGCATTTTATTATATTGCTCTTTATATTTCTCTCCTTATTGCTTTATTTTATCATTTCATCATATTTACATTCCGCTATTTTCTCTTTGTCCATTTGGACATTTATATTCCGCTATTTTCTATTTTTCCATTTGGACGATATGTTTATGTTTCCGCTATTTTCTTTTTGTCCACTTGGACCATACTTTACTTTTGTGCTAAAATACTAATAAACAACAAAAATATAAAAAACAATTTAAGGCTCTCTTTCGGACTATTGGTTACTATCCCGAGCATTTTGGAGATTCGGACTTATGGACTTAGTACCTCTGGACCCTGTTATGATATTGTTACTCTGTTGTTATTCTGTCTGTCTGGCATTGGATTGTTGTCTGTTTGTGTATGCAGGTATTTCCTTGAAAGTCCTTGATGGTTAATTCCAAGGCATTGATATAAGGATTTTACCCAAAAACAGCCGTTACTCTGCCCGATTTTCGTCATAATTTTAATGTGTTTAATGCAAAGTGGTGCTAAGATAATAAGTTCATCTGGATCCCCAAGTAATGTGTTGGTTTAGTGTCCGATATTCCAAAGGATGGGAAATCTACCTTGACTCATAATGTTAAGTGTTGGCTTCTTATTTCGGTTAGACCGTTCTTTTCCTTAGCTTTTATTTTACACAATAGGATAGCCTCTTCATCTCCTCCCCTTCTTTAATTTTCAAAATCTTCTCCCTTTTTACAAAACCTTCTTATGTTTGCAACCTTTTCAAAACCTTTCTTAAAAAATATCTTTTGCCCTTAGTGGCCTTTTCTTAAAAAAGTTTAGACACGACAAATTGTTGAAACGAGTGGCGATACCCCACCATTTTGAAATTGATTGATATAATGAGGTCTTTTCCGCGTGAGAGAGCTAGTGGCATACTCGTTGATTTCTATCCGAGTTAGAGCCCTTCTTTCATTTGCGATGCAAAGAACTCATTTGTTCTCATGCTCAAGATCAATGGCTGAGTATTTCTCTCCGACGACGATAAAGTGTTTATTCGTTTTTAAAAACATTTTTCCCTTTTAGCGGAACTACATTAGCTCTTACTTCTCCATTGCACCGAGGAGGTATGTAGGCACAAGGCTTAATGTCTTGCCGAGCTTATTTTAAAAATAAAACAAAACTCCTTTTTAGCACACACGACACAGATTTTCAAAAAGGTTCCTGTGGAGTACCACAGATATGAGGGGTGCTTAAAACCTTCCCCTTGTATAATCAACACCCGTACCTAAGATCTCTTCTTTTTGTTTTAAAAACAAACTTTGGGTTTTCTTCGTTCTTTTCCCTTTTCCTTTGGAAACAATAAAGCGCGGTGGCGACTTTCACTGAAATATTGAGTCGAGTCAATTCTATGGCTTTCGATCTCAGATTTTCCCCGCTACAGGTATGCCGTAGAGACAGATGAGATTGTTCTTGATAAATCTTACTACCAGTTGTCGAGTAACATTGGCGTAAGAGGCAGCTTTGACCCATTTGGTGAAGTAATCAATGGCGACCAGGATGAAATGGTGTCCATTTTAAGCCTTTGGTTCAATCATTACAATCATATCAATTCCTCATATAGAGAAAGGCCATGGAGAGGAGATAACGTTGAGAAGCGTTGGAGGCACATGGATTTTATCACCATAGATCTAGCATTTGTGGCACTTCTTTACGTACTGTAGCAGTCAGATTCCATTATCATCGAATAGTAACCTGCTCTCAGTATCTTTCTTGTCATTGCATGTCCATTAGTATGAGTGCCAAAAGACCCTTCATGAATTTCTTGCATTAATTGGTTTGCTTCGTTTCTATCCATGCATCTGAGCAATACCATATTAAAGTTTCTCTTGTAGAGCACATTTCCAGTCAGGAAGAAATTATCGGAAAAGCTTCTTAAAGTTCTTCTGTCTTTGCTATATGCCCCAGGTGGGTACTCTTGTTTTTGCAAGAAGACTTTAATTTCATAAAATCTCGGCTTGTCATTTGTGATAACTTCAACAGCGAATACATGAGCATGCCTATCCAGGCGCATGATTGTAATTTGAGGAGCTTCATTTGGAAACTTCACTCGATACATGAAGCTAGAGTGGCCAATGCATCTGCCATTTGATTTTCCTCACGAGGTATGTGATGGAACTCAACCTAGTTGAAGAAGGTCAGTAGTCTTCGGGCATAATCTCTGTAAGGAATTAAACCAGGATGACGGGTTTCCAATTCTCCTTTGATCTAATTAATAACTAGAGCAGAATCTCCATACACATATAGAATCTTGATTCTAAGATCAATGGCTTCTTCTAGTCCTATGATACAAGCTTCGTATTCTGCCATATTGTTGGTGCAGTCAAACATTAGTCTTGCAGTAAATGGTACATGAGAACCTTGTGGTATAACAATGACTGCCCCAATTCCTCTACCATAAGCATTAACAGCTCCATCAAGTATCAAACCCCATCGGGATTCAGGATCAGGTCCTTCTCCATGTAAAGGTTCTTCATAATCTTTTGATTTCAAATACATGATCTCTTCATCCTGGAAGTCATCTTGCAAGGATTGATCATCATCAATAGGTTGAGAGGCCAAATGATCGGCTAAAACACTTCCTTTGATGGCTTTTTAGGCACGATATTGGATGTCGTACTTTGATAATAACATCTGCCAACAGGAAATTCTTCCAGTCAACGCAGGTTTCTCAAATAAGTATTTGATTTGATCCATTTTGGATATGAGATATGTCGTATGATTCAACATGTACTGCCTTAGCTGGCGAGTAGCTCATACAAGAGTGCATCAAGTTTTCTCGATGAGTGAATATCTTGTTTCACAGTCGGTATACTTTTTGCTCAAGTAATAAATGACATACTTTTTTCGACCAGACTCGTCTTGCTGACCCAATACACACCCCATAGAATCTTCGAGTACGGTCAAATACATGATCAAAGGTCTTCCTTCCACCAGAGGGCTCAAAATTGGAGGTTCCAGTACGTATTTTTTGATATCATCAAAGGCTTTCTGGCATTCTTTTGTCCATTTACACTCTTGATCCTTGCGGAGAAGCTTAAAGATTGGTCCACAAGTTACAGTCATGTGAGAGATAAATCTGGAGATGTAATTCAATCATCCAAGAAATCCTCTAACTTGCTTTTCTATTCTTGGAGGAGGCATTTCTTGAATGGCCTTGACTTTGTCGAGATCGACTTCAATACCTCTTTGGCTGACGATGAAACCAAGTAGTTTTCCAGAGCGGACACCAAATGTGCACTTGCTTGGATTTAGACAAAGCTTGTATTTTCTCAAACGTTGGAACAACGTCAGTAGGTGCCCCACATGTTCTTCTTCTGATGAAGACTTGGCAATCATGTCTGTAGCGGGGAAAATCTGAGATCGAAGCCATAGGATTGACTCGACTCAATATTTCAGTGAAAGTCGCCACCGTGCTTTATTATTTCCAAAGGAAAAGGGAAAAGAACGAAGAAAACCCAAAGTTTGTTTTTAAAACAAAAAAAGAAGAGATCTTAGGTACGGGTGTTGTTTATACAAGGGGAAGGTTTTAAGCACCCCTCATATCTGTGGTACTCCACAGGAACCATTTTGAAAATCTGTGTCGTGTGTGCTAAAAAAAAGGGTTTGTTTTATTTTTAAAATAAGCTCGGCAAGACGTTAAGCCTTGTGCCTACATACCTCCTCGGTGCAATGGAGAAGTCAGAGCTAATGTAGTTCCGCTTTAAAGGGAAAACGTTTTTAAAACGAATAAACACTTTATCGTCGTCGGAGAGAAATACTCAGCCATTGATCTTACACTTTATCGTCGTCGGAGAGAAATACTCAGCCATTGATCTTGAGCATGAGAACAAATGAGTTCTTTAGAAGGGCTCCAACTCGGATAGAAATCGACGAGTATGCCACTAGCTCTCTCACGCGGAAAAGATCTCATTATATCAATCAATTTCAAAATCGTGGGGTATCGCCACTCGGTTCGACAATTAGTCGTGTCTAAACTTTTGAAGAAAAGGCCGTTAAAGGTAAAAGATATTTTTTAAAGAAAGGTTTTGAAAAGGTTGCAAACATAAGAAGGTTTTGTAAAAAGAAAGAAGATTTTGAAAATTAAAGAAGGGGAGGAGATGAAGAGGCTATCCTATTGCGTAAAATAAAAGCTAAGGAAAAGAACGGTCTAATCGAAATAAGAAGCCAACACTTGACATTATGAGTCAAGGTAGATTTCCCATCCTTTGGACTATCAATACCAAACCAATGCATTACCACTTGGGGATCCAGATGAACTTATTATATTAGCACCACTTTGCATTAAGCACATTAAAATTCTGACAAAAATCTGGCAGAGTAACGGTTGTTTTCGGGTAAAATCCTTATCTCAATGCCTTGGAATTAACCATCAAGGACTTTCAAGGAAGTACCTGCATACACAAACAGACAACAATCCAATGCCAGACAGACAGAATAACAACAGAGTAATAACGAAATAAGAGTCCAGAGGTACTAAGTCCATAAGTCCGAATCTCCAAAATGCCGGGGATAGTAACCAATAGTCCGAAAGAATCACGATATTCAAGAATAGCAGTGAATAAAGTGAAGATCACAACATCCGAGAATAGCATTGAATGAAGTGAGAAAACGATATCCAGGAATGGCACTAGATAAAAGGATCACGATATTCAAGAATAGCAGTGAATAAAGTGAAGATCACAACATCCGAGAATAGCATTGAATGAGGTGAGAAAATGACATCCAGGAATGGCACCAGATAAAGGATCACGATATTCAAGAATAGCAGTGAATAAAGTGAAGATCACAACATCCGAGAATAGCATTGAATGAAGTGAGAAAATGATATCCAGGAATGGCACTGAATAAAGGAATAACGATATCTAGAAATGGCACCAGATAAAGTGAGAAACATCTTTCAGGAATGGCGCTGAAAGTAGAAAGGGACATTTAGGAATAGCACTAGATGGAGAAAACAAACAAGTATTTGTTTTTGGTAGGTGCCAAATGAGTTGGACTTTGATCTCAAGGTAAGATGTTGATAACAATAAGACCTCGGAAGAATGTAAATGAGTATGAATTTGTCTCTATGCATGATGTTTAATTTTTCTATGCCTGATGGATGAATTTTCTATGCATGATGACTGCTTAATGCAATGCAATAATTCGTGACGATTTGAGGTAGACTCTTTTGTGAGGCACAATAGGAACTCTGATTCCTCAACACGGGAGCTCTGCCAACTCTGCTTAGTAAGAAGATGCTTGGACATACTTCTTGTCACATTGGTAACTGTATCAGACTGGTGATCCTCTGAGAAGGACTGATAAAACTGCTTGGGGATTACTGAAGAAGATTGCCCCTTATTGACTAATTGTTGCAAGTTAACTGATCATGGCTTCAGCTGAATTGTACTAGTGGATGAACTGATCATGGCTTCAGTTCTTGAAATGCATGTTGGGATGGATTTCCACAATATAAGTCTTGAAATGATATTCTGATCAACAAATTTTGACTGAACATCTGAACAACAGGATCTTGAAGTAACATGCCACTGATAGGATCACTGATCAAGTTTCTCGACTGTTTGAACTTCTTGAGAGATAAGTGCTTACTTGCAAATAAAATGTTCATTCAAGAATGGTAATTTTAATGCAATGCTCAAAGCATATTTTTGAAATCAAAGTCATTATTGGACTAATGTTATTGATGTAAAGCAAAGTGGAATCACTGGTCAAAACATAAAGGGTAATACATTCAAAGTGAAAGATAAAGCAAAGATATGATATCAAAACAAATGATTGGCAAATCTCATGGGAGTCAGCTTACGCAACCTTGTTATAGTATGCTTTCAAACAAACCTTGCTTCAATTACGTCTTTTAAAGGTTGTAACGTGGCCTGGTTCACGGTTTAAGAAACAAAGGATATAAGGCTCAAAATTTGATTGTACCCACCCCATCTTCGTGACGATCACCAGTCCTAAGCTCAGTTAATTCGAACTATGCATTTAGGTTCCAAGAGGCTTCTGGAATTGCACCTTTGATAATGATGATAGTTCATAAGCAAAGAGAACTTTTGAGATGGCAGACACTTCTTCCTTTTGATAATCACAACATTTTGTTGTTCAGGAATTTATTGACTTCTCTTTTTTCATCTTTTTCTTTTTCTTTTGATATCCCTAACTTTTGCCTGAACTGTTTATTTTTGAACTTACAGTCAGCGGGATGCCTTATTTTTGCCTAAGTCATTTTTTGGTTTTGACTTAGCAGGCTTTTCTTTGATTCTATAAAAAAAATTTACTTTTTTTTTTGAAAGATAGTGACTGCCTTGCTTAATGATTAAGATGAACCATCATTGGCTTTTGATTGACATCTCCCACATTTCTTTGATGTATGCGGAGGAAAGCTTGTGATTGAAACCCTTGTTGAAAGGCGTACTGAATGATTCTCTTAAAAATAGAATTCACATCCAAATTAACTGAAACTACCCTGCCCCGGGTTAAAAAATGCGGGTTTTTTCGTACAGAAAGAAACACCAACTTCGAAGGCTCAGAGGGGTTAACAAGGGATTAACTTCCTTATTTCTCCAGTGTTTGGGAATTGAAACAATGCCTGTACATCATCAGCAAAGTTTTATTTGAAAGCATACAATTCAACAACTTGGGTATTTCGTTGTCATGATCCTCCCTCCAATATTTGTACAAGACACAAGTTTGAAAGAGAAAGCAAATGGAAGAAAAAGTTTTGTAAAAGAAGTCATATACATAGAAGATCTAAATGAATTCAAAATATGCAATGCTCATTTCATTAAAATCACCATTCAGAAACAAACAAAGTCTAAAAGTAAACAGCACAATAAAGGAAATACGAACAGTATAGAAACAAGGCCTAGTGACTAATCAGCAACAAAGATGAGCTATCTCGTCTGAAACACTTGGCTTTAGGAAAATCAGGCTTTAACTTGTCTTCAGCCACTTTGATCTAGTAAAGGATTGGTGACAACATTAGGACCCCTATCCTTGAAAGAGAGCATCTTTGATCTTACCAACTCTTGAACTCTAGCCTTCAAAGCATAACAACCTTCTAAATCATGGCCAGCACCACCCTGATGAAATTCACAATGAAGATCAGGTCGGAATCCTTTTGAGGGAGGATTTCGAGGAGGCGGCATGGCTCTTATTGTGATCAACCCTTTATGGACAAATGCAGGATATAGTTCAGTGTAAGTCATGGGAATAGGATCATAAGTTGTCCTACCACGAATCTGATTTTGTTTCTGCTTCTTATTACCTTGAGAAGGAACAGACAATGGACGTTGATGCAGGGTCCTATAAAGCACTGATTGAGGAAAGCAAACAAGCGTTTCCTTCTCTACTTCAAAATATGAATCGCATGACATAACAGATGATTGCCCCTGATTTGGAATAGCAACAGAAAAGGCTAGAGGAGTATCCACTTGCTTTGTATCAATCGGAGGAATGTTGCATTCTCTCTTCAACAAGACTTGCAGGATTTCCACAATCTTATCCATCTTGCTTTTCAACTGGCTAACCTCTGCTCTTATCAACTCTTGGTCTTGTTGAAGTTCTTCCATACTCTTCAGATACATGTTTCTAGTTCAATGTTTCGAGAAATCAGCTTGACAGATAAGCAAACCACTCTGAAGATGGAGACAGACGAGAATAAGTTTTCTGGACAACCTGGATGTATGTATGCAAATGATGCAATTGCTGTTTTTTTGTTTTTTATTTATTTGATTTTCAAAGAATTCAAGTTATTAATTTGTAAACATCAAAACATGAAGGAGGTAAATCCTATATTGGATCAAAGCTTTGACCAAGTTATCATCAAGATCAATCATCCATTTTGGTGGATTAGGGATTTCACCCCATCAACACCCAAGATCCATTGAGTTTGATGAAACTTATGATGTTTACAAAGAAAGACCTATGAGTTCCTTGGAAATCAAATGAATGCATGGATGCATGGTTTATGCATCAATCATAATCAAGATCGCACATGGCCGCAAGAACAAAGTTCAAAGGTTCGACGTCACGAGCATGGAGTCAAGGTTAAGAATGACCCACAAAGGTATGTACTAGGGAATTTTGTACCTTCCGAACGGGTTCTACAAAGGTTCCCAGAGTTTTCAATCTTCTATCGGATATTACCGGCACGCACAATTGCTCATGGGCGCCAATAATATGCCTAAAAAGACCTGGTCTGAGCGTAGCATCGCATGACAACAAGCTCAAATTGGTACTTGATCTTGTTTCTGCGCTACATCCTAAAAAGGCTTAGATGGGTTAAAAGGGTTCTAGGTCATTTAGCTTCTACGGACACTCACTATTGAAAGTAATAGCATTCTTACGATGACTCGTAACAACATCTACTACCTTCCATGAGGCCTCCACTGATTGGGGTTCCACCATATGATGCTCATGTTAAGGATTGCTCCTTACATGCAACTATTGGTCTTACCACCTCCTATCTCAAGTTACTCACAAAAGTCCGGGTTAGAACTTTATCTCATCACAGAGGAACCATCGAGCACCAAAAAGAAAAAAGAAAATAAACAAACAAAGCACACAGTAATATATATAGATAAAAATACACAGATAAACAAAAATAGGCTTAACACACTTAAAACTGGATCCCCAGTGAAGTCGCCATTTTTTTCTGTAGCGGGGAAAATCTGAGATCGAAGCCATAGGATTGACTCGACTCAATATTTCAGTGAAAGTCGCCACCGCGCTTTATTATTTCCAAAGGAAAAGGGAAAAGAACGAAGAAAACCCAAAGTTTGTTTTTAAAACAAAAAAAGAAGAGATCTTAGGTACGGGTGTTGTTTATACAAGGGGAAGGTTTTAAGCACCCCTCATATCTGTGGTACTCCACAGGAACCTTTTTGAAAATCTGTGTCGTGTGTGCTAAAAACAAGGGTTTGTTTTATTTTTAAAATAAGCTCGGCAAGACGTTAAGCCTTGTGCCTACATACCTCCTCGGTTCAATGGAGAAGTCAGAGCTAATGTAGTTTCGCTTTAAAGGGAAAACGTTTTTAAAACGAATAAACACTTTATCGTCGTCGGAGAGAAATACTCAGCCATTGATCTTACACTTTATCATCGTCGGAGAGAAATACTCAGCCATTGATCTTGAGCATGAGAACAAATGAGTTCTTTGCATCGCAAATGAAAGAAGGGCTCCAACTCGGATAGAAATCGACGAGTATGCCACTAGCTCTCTCACGCGAAAAAGATCTCATTATATCAATCAATTTCAAAATCGTGGGGTATCGCCACTCGGTTCGACAATTAGTCGTGTCTAAACTTTTGAAGAAAAGGCCTTTAAAGGCAAAAGATATTTTTTAAAGAAAGGTTTTGAAAAGGTTGCAAACATAAGAAGGTTTTGTAAAAAGAAAGAAGATTTTGAAAATTAAAGAAGGGGAGGAGATGAAGAGGCTATCCTATTGTGTAAAATAAAAGCTAAGGAAAAGAACGGTCTAACCGAAATAAGAAGCCAACACTTGACATTATGAGTCAAGGTAGATTTCCCCTCCTTTAGACTATCAATACCAAACCAATGCATTACCACTTGGGGATCCAGATGAACTTATTATATTAGCACCACTTTGCATTAAGCACATTAAAATTCTGACGAAAATCAGGCAGAGTAACGGCTGTTTTCGGGTAAAATCCTTATCTCAATGCCTTGGAATTAACCATCAAGGAATTTCAAGGAAATACCTGCATACACAAACAGACAACAATCCAATGCCAGACAGACAGAATAACAACAGAGTAATAACGAAATAAGAGTCCAGAGGTACTAAGTCCATAAGTCCGAATCTCCAAAATGCTCGGGATAGTAACCAATAGTCCGAAAGAGAGCCTTAAACGTTTTTTAGATTTTTGTTGTTTATTAGTGTTTTAGCATAAAAGTAAAGTATGGTCCAAGTGGACAAATAGAAAATAGCGGAAACATAAACATAGTGTCCAAATAGACAAAGAGAAAACAGCGGAATATAAACGTCCAAATGGACAAAGAGAAAATAGCGGAATGTAAATATGATGAAATGATAGAATAAAGCGATAAAGCGAGAAATATAAAGAGCAATATAATAAAGTGCGGAAATTAAAGTTAGTTGTTAGATGTTAAAGATAACCATCTTGAAACTTGTCAAGTATGTTATCAAAGTTAGTAATTAAGATCGATGGTGAGTGAAGGATGTTCTCGGATTTAAATTCAATGGACATTTATCAGAAGCTTGATAGAATCATAGCGACTACACGATAAACCTCCATAAGTCTTAAATCAACCGCATACAATTTTCTTCTATATTTGATCTTTTTTATTCGGGACACGAAATATTGTGCTATGTTAAGCAGATCGCCAAGTGATTTATGTAGAAATCACCCTACAACGAGGCCGGTCAAAACTTTATGTGCTAATGCATGCGAGAGAAATGATATGTAGATCACTCTCCGAAAGCAATACCGCACGAAAAGAAAAATAGGGAGCGATCTCGTCTTTACCAAGAATCCATAAGAATTCTCAAGGTATCAAAGACTTTCATCGATCAAAAGAAAAAAGAAATAAAAGATGGAACCACATTCAAAAGCTCCTTTCATCCATAATTTCAATCACTTAATATTGCGGATTCGGATTCTCATCCTATCGACGCCCTAAGTCCAGTGAAATTAGAGAGAAATTAGGCCTCTAACTTGTGATTCAAAGAAAATATCAAAAGAAAGGAGTAGAAGATGAGTTAGAACCAAAAACAAGTCAAAAAAGGCAAAAAAACACATTCTGCTCAGATGTAAATCAATTTGCACAGAGTGTAAATCAATTTGCATAACTCTATTTTCAAATATGTGTAGTTTTCCAGTTATGTAAATCGATTTGCACCAGATATAAATCGATTTGCACAACACAGTTTTAAAAAAAACAGCAAATAAAGAGAAGAAAACTTGTTTAAACATAAAACCAAACACCTTGTGATCTTGGATCAATTTGTGCACGAAAATGTATCAAGTAAGCAAGCAAAACTCAACAATGTAGCACCAAAGGTGCATCAAACATAAACAACAACGGATCACATCTTGTATTATGGAAAGGATCTAGAATTTTACCAAATCTTTCACAAACTTTGAATCTTCTTCAAGAACACACAACCACAAGCCTTGATCTCTCACAATTGATGAAGAAAGTAGTGTTTAGGTTGAGGTTTAGCTCTAAACTAGTGAGGTTCAAGATGTGACTCACTAATTTTTATGGAAGAAAAAGAGCTTTGAGTGAGGGGTTTGGAAGAGGTGAGGAGAGAAAGAGCAAGAGTTTTCTTGGCTATCAAAGCTTGAAAAATGAAGAGGGGAATGCCTCAATTTATAGCACTTAGGCTTGGGAACTTTTGTGGTTTGGAGTTCGGATTGGAAAATAGAATTAGGCTTGGGAAATGGATTTGGAGCCAAAAATGAGATCCAATGGTCTTGATGCAATCACATGAGGGTTTATGATCAAATGATGTAGGTAATCAAATACAAGAGCTAAGTCATGCTTCCCATGCTTGCAAATGATGTCAACGTTTTCAAAAATCTGAAATTTGCCTTCATTTTTCCAAATTCGCACTGGTGCAATCGATTTACACTTTATGCAAATCTATTTACATTGCTGAAAAAGGCAAAATCTGGGGCAAAAACAGTTATGTAAATCGATTTGCACATTATGCAAATCGATTTGCACTGATGGCAGAAGCAAAATATGGGCAAAATCAATTGTGTAAATCGATTTACACCTTATGAAAATCAATTTGCATAGTGAAATTGTTGAAAAATGCCCTTTTTGATGGATGTTTTGACTTGGTACCTACAAAACACAAACATACAAAAGCACAAGGCAATATTTTTGGTATTTTGGTTAGTAAAACAACATATACAAAATAACATTGGTGCTTGATGATCCCTCTTACAGATGAAGTGAGCATAACACCGAGAACAGAGCTTTAAGATGAAACTCTTGATTGATGATTGATATGCAAATGGTGTATGATCTTAGGGTCAAAAATTGGGGTATGACAATGTCATCCACATAAACTTCAATGTCTTTGTGAATCATATCATGGAAGAGATTCGTCATGGCTCTTTGATAAGTCGCTCCAGCATTCTTCAAACCAAATGGCATTACATGGTAACAAAACATTCCCTAGGGTGTGATAAAAGTTGTTTTCTCCATATCTTCAGGTGCCATCATGAATTGATTGTAACCCGAGAATCCATTGATAAATGAGAAGACTTTAAAATTAGCAGTGCTATCCACCAGCATGTCAATGTGGGGTAGCAGGAAATCATCTTTTGGACTTGCTCTGTTTAAATCTCTGTAATCAACACACATTCTGACTTTTCCACCCTTCTTGGGAACGGGCACTATGTTGGCCAACCATTGAGGATATTCTGATGTGACGAGGAAACCGACATTGATTTGCTTATGTACCTCTTCTTTGATCTAGTCTGCCATATCTGGGCGATTTCTTCTCAACTTTTGCTTGACAGGCAGACATTCTGGCTTTAACGGTAATCTGTGCTTTAAAATAGTGGTATCCAACCAAGGCATATCTTGATAGCTCCAAGCAAAGACATCCACGTATTCTTTCAACAAATCAACCATTCTCTCTTTGACGTTTATTTCTAATAATGCCCCAATTCGCAATTCTCTTTTCTCTTCTTCAGTACCCAAATTGATTACTTCCAAAGGCTCTTTGTGCGGCTCAATGATCTTTTTCTCGTGCTCAAGTAGACGGAATATTTCTTCAGGGGGTTGAATAAGTGATTCTTTTTAATTTGAAGGAAAGGTAGACAGAACACAGTTATTTTTATCCTGGTTCATCTTCTCAATAAGGCTACCTCCAGTCCACCCTCAACAAGGTGATTTGCCTCTCTCAACGAGGATTTAATCCACTATAATCAGAACCTGATTACACTTGCACGAACAACTGTCGTGACTCACAATACAGTGCACGAGCCAAACTGTTGGTGACTAACAATCCTGCACAAACCAACTGTTTGTGACTAACTGACTTCTAAGACTCAACTAGTCCTAGACTTCTTGAGACTTCTGACCCAACTGGTCTCTCAAGGACTCAGTTACTATGTAACTTCTGATGACAGTGTATAGTGTTGCTTCTAAAAAGCTATAATCACCACTGTGATATTTCACTAAGTTTAAGTACAAGGTTATGAACTCAGAATATGAATATGAGAGTTTTGGCTTCAGAGAGTTTTTCTTCACACTTGATGATTTTTCAGAATAATAATGTTCTCGTGTGTGATTATTGTTCTAGTAAAGGATTTTTTCCCGTTAAGAGATCATGAATATATAGCTACAAGATTTTTTCCCGTTAACTTCAACTCTTGTACGCAGCATTAAATGGTTTGCGTGTTATTTTAGCTTTTGTTTTCTCCAAGGATTTGCATGTGGATAGCTTCTTCAATCAACCTTGGGAATTGCACTTTTGGAGTGTTGCAGCCATTATACTTATGATTATGTCTTTAATGGCATTATTTTGAATCAGTCTTAGTGATCTTCTGTTCAGCCTTACTTATAGATGTGTTCGCAGCGGTTTGGTGCAATATCAAAAGTTGCCTTAAGACTTGAGTATCTCTTGCATTTATCCAGCTTTGCATATTTGCCAAGTTCTGACTGTGCCGGTACTGGTACACCTTCTGAAATCAGAAATATATAATTAAAGTACCATGTTTGCTTATACAAAATTTATTTGCTTGTTACAAAACACTAAAATATGATTAGAACCAAACTATGTTCTAACATTCTTCAGTACCCAAATTGATTACTTCCAAAGGCTCTTTGTGCGGCTCAATGATCTTTTTCTCGTGCTCAAGTAGACAAAAGATTTCTTCTGGGATTTCTTCACTACTTTCTTCTTCAGCTTCGTACACATGGTATTCAAAGTTGGGAGGGGGCCTAGGATCATTGTTTTCAGCGGGTCTATCAAGAGATAATCTGCACATGATTTATGTTTTGCTTTTTAGGAACATATAAAGAAAAAGGTGTATGTGCAAATCTAAAAAACAAATTTTGATTGATTTTATGGGTTTTTTAGATGTTACCATTTTCAGAAAAAGATAAACGATAAACAAATGTGAAGCAAAAATTACTCTTTTTATTAATGATTTGAAACAAAGCCCTACATAAGCTCACATTTGTCTTGGACAGAACAAAAGGAACTATTTTAAACAGCCCGACACATTACTCTTTCGCCTTGGGCAGAGAGAAAGGTTTTTTAAAAAGACAGAAAATTACTTAGACTCGTGAACAACAGAAGAGATGCTAACTGAAGTCCAGTTGGAGTTGTCTTCTCTACGTGTCACAAAGCTTGAACATGCTGGAACATCTTTAATGATAGCAGCTATGTCTTGTTTATCTGGGTTGATGTAGCCAACACTTTGAAAGGTCTCATGCAGAGTCTTGTTATAGCTTGCATACTCAGATTCTTTTCCTTTTGATTTCTGAGATGTGAATCCTAGACCACTTTTGTTCTTGTTGGTGGGAAGTTCAATGACTTGCCCCCAGCCTTCATATGACCCTTGGGCAACCACTTGTTGGGCATCTTTCCAAGATGAAATAGATGCACCGACTTTCTTTTCTCGTACAGGATCAGCAATTTCCAAAGCTTGGAATTGAGCTTCAAATTCTTCAATATTGGGAATAGAAGACAATTGACTAACGAACATATGCACCGGCTTTCTTTTCTTGTACAGGATCAACAATTTCCAAAGCTTGGAATTGAGCTTCAAATTCTTCAATATTGGGAACAGAAGACAATTGACTAACGAACATAGTTTGTTCTCCATAAATAGTAATCAACTTGTCTTTTACAGCAAACTTCAGCATCTGGTGGAGAGTGGGGGTGACAACTCCAGCACTATGGATCCAGGGTCTTCCCAACAAACAACTGTAGGCGGGATAGATATCCATAATTTTAAAAGTGATATCAAAGTTATGAGGTTCGATGCGGATGGGTAGATCAATTTCTCCAATCACATTGCGTTTTGAACCATCAAAAGCTTTTACAACAATCCCATTCAGCCTTATAGTTGCCCCTTGATATGACAGTCTCTCTAAGGTGCTTCTGGGCATTACGTTCAAGGATGAACCAGTATCAACTAGCACGTACGTTAGAGTATCTTCTCCATATTTCATGGATATGTGTAGGGCATGATTGTGCTCCAGTCCTTCTGGGGGAAGTTCTTCTTTACTAAAGCTCAATACATTGTTGACGGTGATGTTGGAAACAACGTTGTCAAATTGTTCAAGGGTTGCATCTTGTTCAATGTAGGCTTGCTTCAAAACTTTCATTCGTGCATTCCGGTGAGCTTTTGAGTGTACCAATAAGGCCAACAAGGATATCTTTGATTGTGTCTGAAGAAGTTGGTCAACCACCTTGCAGTCACTCTTCTTAATTAGATTCAGGAACTCTTCCGCATCATCGTATTTAGTCTCAAAGACAGGCTCAGTAATAACAGGTTCTTTCCTAGGAACATCCTTCTAAGGAGGAACTTGTATAGGCAAATTACTTCTTGGTTTAGGAAGAAATGGTGCAAACAAACGACCACTTCGAGTCATACGGCTCATATCAGCAATGTTAACAATAGTAGTCTCAGGACTAGTCTTATCTTCCTCTTTCTCAGTTATGATGGTAGCACCATATCTCCATGGATCAGTAGTACTTGAGTTGTAGGGAAATGGCTTTGGCATTCGAATTGTGAGAGGAATGACAACCATGCTTTGACTATCATAAGATATTTCCACAACTTCGGGGACCGGGAACTCAGCAATCACCACATTAACGTTAACATCTTCTAAATTTCCCTTCTTACCTGACGACAACCTCGAGGATTCTCAGAACAGACATCACAGGCAGCATGGTCGTGTTGAAAGAAAGCCAACCGGCATAGTCTCGTATACATTAGGACCAATGGTTCTCTGATGAAACGAATCTCCCAAACTTGGTATCTTCCAGGGCATCCCTGCACCATGTTGATAGAATGAGCTTCTTCATTTCTTTTCCTCCATGTTATACTGATGATTCCTTTGTCCAATAGTTTCTGAAGATCATCGATCACAGTTCCACATCCATGAATGGAGTTTGAACAGGTTGAACAAGCACTGTAATTGTGAGGAGGAAAACATTTAAGTCCACAGAAGACAATGTGCATTTGCACCAAAGATCAAGTTGATTCACGAACATCGTACATACGCTTATTGCCAGATTGCATATGTATAGCATTGACAGTCCCATGGTTTGGCAGTGGATTATCTTGAACATTCGGATTGACATCTTTGAAGTTGAGCATGTTGCTTCGGACCATTTTTTGAACTTCACTCAGAAGAGCGTAAAAATTTTCCACAGTATGACCAGGAGTATTCTTGTGGAAAGCACAACGAGCGTCTGCCTTGTATCGAAATGGTGGATTAGCAGGAGGGGGAGGAGGAGGATCCCTCAGTTGAACTAGATTTTTCTGAAGTAACATAGAAAGCAATTCCGTATAAGTCATCGGAATAGGATCAAAAGGTGGATATTTCCTTTGTTGATTTTGTTGAGGGGCTTGTTGTCGAGGCTGTTGAAGCTAAAGTCTCTGCACATTCTGTGGCGGAGCTTGGCTAATAATTAGAGTCACAACAGCAATATGTTATGGTTGGTACTGTGTTTTCCTTCCTCTTGAGATGGCACTCACAGTTTCTTCCTTTTTCTTAGCAAAGTTACTACCAAATCTTTTGATTCCACCACTAGGTAGTGATCAATTGGCTTCTTTGATCAGGTGACCTTCTCGGATACCTTCTTCAAGTTGCATCCCCATGTTTACCATTTTAGTAAATTCATTAGGAGCGCTTGCTACCATATTCTCATAATAAAATGTGCTTAGTGTCTTAAGGAACACTTTGGTCATTTCTTTATCTTCCATTGGAGGAATAATTTGAGCAGCTATTTCACGCCATCTTTGCGCGTACTCTTTGAAAGACTCTTTTTCTCTTTGAAACATAGCACGGAGTTGATCTCTGTCCGGTGCCATATCAATGTTGTATTTGTACTGTCTGATGAAAGCTTCCATTAGGTCATGGAAAGGATGGATGTGAGTACTATCCAAACTCATATACCATTTTAAAGCAACTCCAGATAAGCTATCTTGAAAGTAGTGAATTAACAAGCGTTGATCTTCTGTGTGCATGGACATTTTTCTTACATACATGATCAGATGACTATGAGGGCAAAAATTCCCTTTGTACTTCTCAAATTCTTGGAGTCTGAACTTGGCTAGAAATATGACATTCGGAACCAAGCATAAGTCATTTACTTCTTTTCCAAATAGATTTTTCCCCTAAGGGACTTGATATCTTTTTGCATTTCTAGAAATTGGTCTTCAAATTCTTCCAATCTTCCCATACCTTCAGAAGGAACACCTGTCGCACGCTCGCGAAAAATGAACAGAGTCGCCACTAATATATTTATCCCATCAAGGGAAAGGAATATTAGAAACCTGGCAAAGAATAAGAACAACGTCTTACGACCAGAGATTAGGGTACGTGAGTCGTTTACGCAAGGGAAATGTGCTAGCATCCCTCATGTCTGTCGTACTCGACAGTACCCACCTATGTTTGTTTCTATCTAAAGGGTGTGTCTAAAGTTTAAGTCTAAATGCGAATGCATGCAAAAGAAACACAGGAAAAAAATAATTATTTACAATTGTGCTCGCTTAGGCCCCGCGACCTAATGCCTACGTATCCCTTACCAGGAATCAAAGCTGCCGTAGTTCGTCTCACATGTTTTTGTTTGTTTTTGTGTTTTTTAGTTGGGTGGCGTTAACGTTCGCGTTCTTGCATAAGGGGACGACCTACGATGCAATCGAGCAGAAATAACAATGCCCTTAAGAAAGCCAGGAAGGTAAGAGAGAAGAGAGAATTTGAGTGTTTCAAGTGAATCCCTTAAGCAAGGGAAACCTGAGTTACTCTTTGGTTGGTGTTTTTTATGATTGGGAACTTCTACTCAAGTGATTCCCTTAAGTAAGGGAGATGAGAGCTTTCATTCCCTTTTTATCATTTTCAACCTTTATTAAGTGCTTTATTGTGTTTTTTTGGTATTTTTTAAAGGGAATTAGTTTGAGTAATTGTTAGGTATTTTAAAGTTGAAAAAGGAAAAAATGAAATGATAGGGGGGACTAACCTCATATCCTAACCTAATGATTATTGTTTCATGTATAAAGGAATATCTACCTAAAGTTAACACGGTGACTAAATTGATTTTAACCTAAGGGAGCGTACAAAAAATAGGCCAAAAATATGGCTAAAAAACAAGCAACAAAATCACACAACAATTATACGAAAATAATATGGACATGATACAAAAGAATAAAATAAGCAATTCAAGCATTACTACAAAATTAATCTAAAAATACTATTATCTTTATGAGTTTTTTTTATGTCAACAATCACCTAAAAATCTAACAATTTTTAATGGTTTTATTGTTTTTACCAACTAATAAAAATAGAAAAATCTAAGTAAAAAACTAAAGCTAATCTGGAAACCAATGGCATCAGGGGGTTAATGTGAAAATTATGGTGCAGGTAGCAATGAGGGCGCAGGGCCCGTTGAGGCAGACCCAGAAGTAAGTTTTTTTTATTGTATAGCTTTATTTGCAAAAAGAAAAAAGGTGTAATGGGCCTTCAGGGGGTGCACTATCAGTTCTTTATGGCCCAAAGAGTTTATTGTTTGATCCAACACAGATTTATTGTCCTTTTCAGATTTTTTTATCAATTAATGAATTTGAATTAAAAAGAAAGTTAACAAAAACAAAGAAAACGGTGCGTTTGGGGTTACACACTTGTGACCATTGAGGTTTCATCTCAGACTCAATTATCCTCCAATGCTCTCTCGTATGCGATTTCCGGCGAATCACCGCCGATATCGCCACCCTTAACATCATTCCAACCACCACGAGTAAAACACAAACCCTATCCGAATTCATACCACGATTACGAATCCGAGATTGGATTTAGTAACAAGCTCACTGATTAGCGGGATCGAAGGATTCAACCAAGAACCCTAGGTATTGGGATTTCACCATTCAAACGCGATTACACGAAATTGAAGCACATAGAGTCCTAATTGGATCATAGACGAATAGATAAGAGTTAAAGAACGCATAAAAGGAACCTGTCAGGGCGACCTGAGCTTCCGGTGCGATGGCGGAGATTCCCGATCACCGCGAAACTCAGGTAATCTTTATCTGCTCTTCTCTTTTCCTGTTCACTTTCTGCTCCTCTTCCTCTATCTTTCTTTTTTGTTTGAATTTTTTTGAATTATGTTGCTGAGTACGAATATGCGAGAGAGTGAATTGTTGAGATGCTTACGGCTGAGAAAGATGTAGTTTTAGCTCTACCTCAGGGAGTTTCAATGAGAATCTCCTTGAGGTATGTCGAACGAGATTTAGTGAGAGGTTGAGGGAGAAGTGCAGATTGAGGGAATTCTGAGATGGGAGAATGAAGAAGATGAATGATGAATGAGGATTGATGATTGTGTCAATGAGAAAGTGAGAGATAATTAAAATGGTATGAAAAATGGCCTGTGTTTAAAGTGGTGGAGATGAATGAAAGGTGTGTGTAGTCGAGAGTGGTGAAATGAAGTTCTATTATATAGAGAGAGTTGATTGAAGATGGCAGTTAGAGATGAGTGAATGTGAGATGTTAGATCATGAAGTCAGTTATGGATTAGAGGATGGAGATTGAAGTTTGTTTATAAGGAGAGGAAGTCAGTTGCAATTCTGTTTTTCTGTTACAAGTTGGTTAGGAGAATTAGTTAGATTAGTTATTAACATGTTTTTCCGTTATGCTAAGGTAATAAATGGACCTAGTTTGGATATTGACTGCTAATTGCTAGTTAATAATTAACAAGAAGTGAAACTGTTAGAGGTTAGAGCATCTCCAACCGTGAACCCATTTTTGAGTTCCATGTGGGACCAATTAAGCCACGTCACCTTGAAGCAACTCAACTATTTTTTCACTCCAATGGTGCAACTCTGAAGAACTCATATTGGGTCCCACAACTTTACTTTATTTATTAATATTTTATTCATATTAAATTTTATATCAATTAAAATAATAATTTTAATTATTTAAATTAAAATTGATATAAAATACATAAAATTCAAAATAAATTTATAATTTAAAATGATAATTAATATTAATCTCAAATACATGACATATAATTAAAAACAATAAAAATAAATAACATTACATAATAAATTAAACTTAAATTTCATCATCTAAATGTCCAAAACGTTCCCAAATATACTCGACTAAATTTCCTTGAAATTGACGATGAACTTGTTTTTCTCGAATACTTGCTCTTCTTTGTAGTCTGGTTGCAAGATTCGGATGAGGACCGCTAAATGTCTCGACAAAACTGTCCTTTCCATGCAATAGGACAATTTTTCCATTCCCAATGCTTACAATCAATGGAACCCAACATACCTGGAAAGCCATGGCCCATGTGACTCTCCCACTTGTAAAAGATGTTCAACATCAGTGTTGTTAGGCTTTCTCAAATACTCAGCCCCAAATACAGCATTCACGCCCTGAACGAATCTTTGTAAGCACTCAATTGAAGTGCTTTCACCGATTCGAACATATTCGTCTACAAGGTCAGCAGCAGACCCATACGCCAACATACGAATAGCAGATGTACATTTCTGCAATGGTGAAAGACCCATTTTTCCAGTTGCATCGACCCTCATTTGGAAATATTCATCATGATTTCCAAGGGCGTCTACAATTTGAAGAAATACATGACTATGCATTCTGAACCTTCTTCGAAATTGAACATCTGTGTAAACTGGATTTTCTAAGAAGTAGTCATTGAACAATCGATTATGCCCTTCTTCACGGCCTCGATCTATCGTTGTTCTTCTCTTTAGCCTAGAGGAACTTCCAGATTGAAGTTCATTTTGAAGCTGTTGTTCTTCATCACTGTCGTCCATAAATTCATCTTCAACCAACTCCCAAAATTCTTGATCGTAATTATCTGAATTGTCTGAATCCATTTTATTAAAGAATGAGAGAAGAATAAGATGAGAATGAGAACACAATGACATAAGTGGTAGTATATATAGTGGTTTGAATAACGGCTAGTTTGACTAACGGCTAGTTTGAATAACGGCTAGTTTGAATAACGGCTAGTTTGACTAACAGCTAGTTTGAATAACGGCTAGTTTGAATAACAGCTAGTTTGAATAACGGCTAGTTTGAATAACGGCTAGTTTGAATAACATAATATCTATTATAATTAAAAGTGGTACTAATGACCATTTTACATAGGTGCTGATAAATTAAAGTGGTACTAATGACCATTTTACATAGGTGTTGATAAATTAA
Source organism: Vicia villosa (assembly GCF_029867415.1). NCBI lineage: Eukaryota > Viridiplantae > Streptophyta > Magnoliopsida > Fabales > Fabaceae > Vicia > Vicia villosa. Next base: position 197,072,537 of record NC_081180.1, read on the forward strand.
AGTGGTACTAATGACCAATTTACATAAGTGATACTAACTACATTCCATTTTTTTTCATCTTATTACAATACTTTTCATGAATATCTCGTTGACCATCGCTCATAGTAGAAGTATCTTTCATCAGGATTTGATAGACCTTTACTTCTATCTCGTCCTCCTTACTTTGTGCTAGTCTTTCCATTGTCGTTGATCTTTTATTCCTTGCATCTTGCTTAGCAGTTGGAATTTCATTTGCCTTACCCTTCCTTTTTGCTGCTTTTTGTCCCATTGGACGCTCCATTGGTGATGAAGAGTTAAACTCATAACTTGAAGGTGTATCTGGGTTATCCGATGATGCCCCACTAGCAGAAGTCTTTGTTATTTTTGAAGAACTTCCAATCGATTCTCCCATCCATTTAGGTTCATCTTTTAACAGTCGCCATGCGTACTCAAGATTGAATGTTGTACCTTGATCCTGAGCAAAAAAACCATATGCAGCGGCCATGATATCGTTCTCCGATGTCCCACTTTTCTTTCCATTAACAGCTTGTTTGTAACACCCAACAAATTTTTGAACCAAGCCATTTATTCGATGCCATCGACATTTTAATTGTCCCCCTAACTTTTCCCGCGATTGTCTACAATACTGGTTATAATTGGCAGCAACACTTACCCAAAAACTCTCAGCCTTTTGATCAACTCTCACTACTGGATCCTTTGAAACATTGAGCCATGATTGGATAAGAAGTGTATCCTCATCCCTTGTAAATTTCTCTCGAGATTTTTTTAACGACGGTACTTTTTTCTTTTTCAGCATCAACTTGAGAAGAAAACGGTGGAAGTTGACAACCGGACATCGGTTCATGACGAAATAATTCCATACTATTAGAATTCATTTGAGGGCGAGGAAACATATTTGGATTGTTTGGTGATGAAAAAAAATATGGCGGGGTTTGTTGACACCGATGGAATTTGGGCATTTTGAGAATTAGTATTTTGATAATTATGCATGTAATTGAACATAGCTTATTGATAATGAAAATGATTAGGATCCATTTGACCTAAACGATTTTAAGTTGAAGTAAAAAGATGAAAATTTGAATGAAATTTTGAGAGAGAAACTTGAAAATGAAAGTGAAAGAAAATTGGTGTGGGTAAATTTTTTCTTAAAAGACTCTATTTATAATTGAAACATAAATTAAAAAAATAAAAAAAATAAAACAACTAGCCGTTTCAACGGCTACTTTTAATTTTTTTAATATAAAAAAAGTTCATTGAAACATAAGTTAAAATTAAAAAAAAATAGCAACTAGCCGTTTCAACTACTACTTTTAATTTTTTTAATATAAAAAAGTTTATAAGAACTGTTGTATAAATTTACACCGTTGTCCAGCTGTATTGCATTGGAAAGAGAAAAAACTCTACCACCCTGAAGAACCAATCTAAAAACCTCCCGTTGGAGGTGGTCTTAGAAAACGATTAACAAGTTAGTTTTGTTAGTAGACTAAAAAAGTTAAGGATTTCTGTTAGTAGTTAGATTAAATGTTAGTAAGATTGCTACTGACCTTGTCACCATTGGAACCTGTTAATGAACCACAATTAGCATGGTTTTGATGTTAGTAAGAAAACTTGCAATTGAAATCCCTGTTATGTGTGTTAACATGTTAGCCGTATGAATGTATGCATTGAGATGAACTCGTAATGATGACTGAATTATTAAAATCTTTTCTGGATTGCGCAGAAGTTTAGTAATATATGCAGGGCTGGATTGATGTTGTTATTGGTGTAATGCAGGCTGGTGGCAATGTGTATTAAATGAAATAATGTTGGCTGGTGCAGCATGTGCGGGTTATCGGCATGTCGCGATGGGTCCTTTTCATTTTGGTTATGATGCAGTAAGGCCTATGTGAGTACAAGGTAAATGTATTTGAATGAATGTATGGGTTCTGTTCTGAATGTATTGGGTTGTTATGGTTTAAGCTTGTGTTCTTTTTTGTGAGAATTCTCTGTCATGGCTTTTCGTAATTGAATCTGCGTGTCTGTATGTGACAGGGGCTGCAATAGAAATGTCTACGAACTTGTGGATTCGAAGGACCTTCGGTTTGTGCCGATTTGAAAGTGTCATGGGCTAGCCGTTTGGTAAGTGTGGATATGTATTTGTATGAACTTTGGTAGACTTGCTGTATGCATTCGCTTTTGAAAGTATCGGGCATTTGTGAATATGGTTTCCTTGGTTTGTGCAGCCTTGTACCAATCCACTTAACATGGCATGAAGTTGCTTACGGGTAGGAGGCAATCCGAAGACGACGCAAAGGCGTGTTGTAGTGAAGGTGAATGACCATGAAGAGGAAACTGAAGCAATTTAGCAGGCAGCAGGTTTTAGGAAGAAAATTCCAGGGTCCAACTTTGGTTAAACATGTGGATTTTGGGCATTTTCCATGTAATTGGATTTGGCCATGAGGTGTGATGGATTTTGAAAATGGAATGAAATAAGCCTTTTTTTCCCTCCAACTTGTATTTGTTCAACTATTTAAGTCTTCGAACATTTCTTCCAACTTTATGCACTCCTTCCATGATTGACTTTGACCAAAAGTAACTAATAGTAATAAATGTCCTCCATCATTAAATGATTCATAAGTTCCACCATGTTTCATATCAGATTCTAGCACAAAAATCCAAAATGAATGAATTGTTACCCGAGTGACCAAGTGAACATCATTCCCCGATCAATAAGAAGTTTGTGTCCAAGTTTAAAGTTTTCTTTTAATGAAGCCACTATAATGAGTTGTATTACAAGTAATAATGAAGTCTCTCCTTAAATGATGAATAAATCCAAGTGCTTAACAAAAACCCTTGATGATCATAAGGCCCAAACCTTAAGATTTATGTGATAATCCCCAGCATACAGAGTACCTTAATCCAATATCAATGAAAACCTTTGTTGAACAAGTCCGCATAGTGTAGAAATCCTGAACATTGTGAAACCCTAGATCCCATGCTCTAGATGTTTATTTGATGAATGAATGCAAAGTTACGTTAATGACCTAATGGAGGGTATGTACATGAGATTATGAGATGCATAAGGTTAAGCCAGATAAAAATATAAGGGTAGGACAAATTTAGGGTATGACAACTGCCCCTATTGAATTTTCTTAAACCTGGAGGTGAGATTGGCGTTAGCCTTTCGAACATTCGAGGTAGAAGAAGATTAAATATCAAGACCTGAAATATGTCCTGAAGAAAAGATGGTGTAGATGTCATCCTTATTTTTCTTCATTTTTCATTTTTTTTATATCTGCTGGGTAAAGAGAAGTTGTTTTCTGGTGGAACGAGTTTATCGTGAGTAACAGTGGTTGAAAGGAGATAACTTGTAACGCGGTAACGATGCCAATACAAGGTTCTCAAAGGGAGTGATTGTCGCATGAAACAATGAATGAAAAATATAGGTTTGACGGGGAGGTAAGATTGACGGGTGATCCACGACCAAAGATTGAAATAAAGAGACAAGGATAAGATCTACGGACGACCTACAATCCTAGAAGGTTTGAAAGAAAGGATAAGATCTACGAGCGGTCTACGATCCCAAAAGGAAGAAAGGATAAGATCTACGAGCGACCTATGATCCCAAAAGAAACAAAGGATAAGATCTACGGTCGATCTACGATCCTAAAAGAAAAAGGATAAGATCTATGGGCGATCTACGATCCCAAAAGAAAGGATAACATCTATGAGCGATCTAGGATCCCAAAAGAAAGGATAACATCTACGATACCAAAAGAAAGAGGATAAGATCTACGGGAGATCTACGATCCCAAAAGAAAGAAGGATAAGATCTACGGGCTATCTACGATCCAAATAGAAAGAATAAACATCAACACTGAGGTTTGAGAAGGAAAGGATTAACATCAACATTGAGGTTGAAGAAGGAAAGGATTAACATCAACACTTGGAGGACTAACGGTCGACATCAACACTGAAGTTGGGGAAACAAACCATCGACATCAACATTGAGGTTGGATTGCAAGTGGGCCTAATCTTTTATGATCCAAAAGAAAGAGGATAAGATCTACGGGAGATCTACGATCCCAAAAGAAAGAAGGATAAGATCTACGGGCTATCTACGATCCAAATAGAAAGAATAAACATCAACACTGAGGTTGGAGAAGGAAAGGATTAACATCAACATTGAGGTTGAAGAAGGAAAGGATTAACATCAACATTGAGGTTGGAGGACTAACGGTCGACATCAACACTGAAGTTGGGGAAACAAACCATTGACATCAACATTGAGGTTGGATTGCAAGTGGGCCTAATCTTTTATGATCCAAACTTGTTCCTCATGTCAACAAGAAGCTCCAAGTCTAGGTCCACGAATATTTGATGAATATTTGATTTTTATTGAATTTTTATTCATTAAAAATATGATTTAAATCAAATAAATGATGGAAAATATCAAAGATATAGTATTAACTTATTTTTCAATCAAATATTGGGTCTATTTTCAGAGCAAATCATGTGCAAAACGTTGAGCCTTGGCCTTGAAAGATTGAATACAAAATAACATGTTTTTTGTGTAAAATTAAATCAAATATTTTTACACATCAAATCTTGGATTTGTTCAGTTTTATTAACCTAATTTGGTCCTTATAAAAAGCCTACGATGTTCACACGAAAAAGGAGGGGTGGAGCAGCCAAGACAAGAGGGTTTTAAGAGAAGAAAAATTCCTTAAAACTAGGGCACGGTCAAAACTTCTCCTCTGCAAGTTGCCAGTTGTTTCATGCACCAAACAACATTCCTTGAAGTTCTTTGAACCATTCCAGATCAACACGAAGTATCAACGCATCCAGAATCGTCTTCATCAAGAATACGGTTTGCTTCAAACTTTCAGACTTAGATTACGATAATCCATGCATTATTAACATTTTTTAGTACATGTTTATGATTATCATGGTGTTTAAGACATGTTTGAACCGTCGTTGATGAGTTTTGGCGTGAGGATTGCAAGTTGCCATGGCTAGGGCATGGTGGAGCTTCATTGTCGTACCCATGTTTTCAGAGGGTTTCCGGCCAAACAAAAGCTAGTTTCATGATCAGGGGACCTTCTTTAACCGATCTGGGCCATTAGTGTTTGTGTTTAACGTCTTTTTTGGTGAGTTTGATTTCTTGCAGAAACAGCTACGAAGGATATCGTAGCTAAACCGCAACTATTTTGCAGCTATCTTCTTGGGCAGGTTTGATGATGAAGAAGATAGATGGTGGGCCACGCGTGCAGCTTCGCGATTGGCCGGTCAGCCATTGTTATCCTCACTCCACGCGTGTAACGTTTCTATTGGCTAGTCAATGATTCAATTTCCTTTATCTATCGTTGATTGGCCAGGCGAAAATTGGTGGAGCCCACTCTGACTCCACTATTGACTCGTTTTTGAATATGAGATATTATTTGTTGTTTCTTATTTATTGATTGTTGATAGTTTCAATTGCAACTAATTAACGCAGCTGAGATGGTATAACGTGAAGGCCTCCCACCAACAAGACCTGGGTTCGATACCCAGCGTCTCTCTTATTTTTGACTGATTTTCTTGCATAGACAAACTCACAGATTCAATGCAGCACACCCAAGGAGAACCATGGTGCACGTCACGCAGGGGCCGTCAGATTTCCTTAGTGCTAGATCCAACGCCCCAGGTTTAAGGGCACACCATGCACTTCCAGAAGCAAGTCCCATTGGATCACAGCGCAGGTTTTCTTATTCTTATTTTTTTTCTTTTTTCTCTTATTTCCCTTTTTGTTTTTTTTAAATTAGTTTAAATAGTTTTTTTCAACTAAAACTTTTTTTTAACAAAAACTATTTTATTTTTGATGATAAACTTTTTTTTTAACAAAATTGTTTTTTTTAATAATAATTAATTTAGATTAATAATATAGTTGAGTTTAATTTAGGTTTTGATAAATAATTTTAAATAAATAATTAAGGTTAGTTTTTAGGTTTAGTAATTAACTTTATTAATAATTATTTTTAGGTTAGTAATTTAATTCTAGGCTAATTAATTATTTCTAGGTTTTCAAGCCCTGATTTGATTTTTGGCTAACTATTTTTTTCATCATGACTATTAATCACTGTTTTCCCTAACCCTTTTTGATCTGTTACCTTATAATTATTGAGGTTTTATTTTCGCGCCCAATTCTTCCTCTATTTTGTATCTGCCCCAAAGCCTTGTAATAGGGTTTCTATTATTTTGCCTCGATTTCTCTGCAGGTGTTTATTAGGGTTATGATTTTATTTTTCCGCCCTTATTTTTCTGCCCTCAGGTGTTTATTGTAATAGCGTAGGACTTTTAATTTTGTTTATATTAACTGCGTGGTTAGTAATAATAGGGAGTGCAAGCCTGCTAATAAATTTAGTTTGCCTAAATTATAAGATAAATATAATTGAATTAAATCACCTGATTGAGACACGCACACACCTTTAGGGTAACCTCTCTTGTTGCCTTGTTGCCTGTTGCCTTATTATTTGTTGCCTTTAACTATAATTCTAAATAGTCAAGTCCCTCGATTCCGAGGATACCTAAAGCAAATGTTGCCCTCAATTCATTATCATCATCAAATTTGTCCCTCGAGGTTGCCTTGTAAATGATGATTGTCCCCATTGTTAAGGTGTCCTCGCATGATGCCTAAAAAGATTAATGACTATTTTATCCTTTCCTAAAGACTACCTACCTCTACATGGTAGGGACAGTTTTATGGCGAACGATACTTCCTCGATGACCCTTTACATCCAATGAAAGGACTTCCTACCCTCCTATGGTATGGATAGCCCTTTCAAACTGAAATGCTGAAAGAACAGAAATCTTAAAATTAGGGTAATTGCTATTAATTGCTTGCTCTGATTTAAATTCAAAAAATCATTTTACACACTCTTTTTTCAAATACTTTCAAAAGGGCTACGCTGATTTTACAAGCTAAAGTCCTTATTCAAACTCTTTTTCTATTCATTACAAACATTTTTGAAAATAAAGTGAGCTAAGCAATTAAGAGCCCATGGATAACCATGGATATAAAGGGTGCTTTAAACCTTCCCTTTGTATAACCTACCCCCCGAACTCAAAATATTTCAAAGGTCTTTCTGGTTCTTTTTGCCTTTCTATAAATTGGATAAAATAAAAGTCGGTGGCGACTCTTGCTTAACCGCGAGATTTCTTTAAAGTCAGTTCTCCCACCGAGTTACAGTTGTGAATTTGAATATGATGATATGTTTGGCTAATAAAATTATTGTTATGGTGAAAGTTACTTTGTTGATGGTTTGGTTGTGGTAAAAGCAGTATTGCGTTATAAGTTGTGAAGTTGTGATAATTGTTGTATGAAGTGGTGAAATTATGTATGATTTATATCTCCTATATTATTTATCTTGCATTCCTTTATATTGTAAGACATCTCACCCCTTTGCTGATATTTCCCCTACCATGGGAAATGGGCAGGTATTCAAGATTAGTTGTGCGTGTTCGGATTGACTTTATGAAGTCTTTATGTTTCTTTATGGCAAGTCGAGTTGGTGTCTATTGCTCTGATACGTAGCACTTGGGGGTTTACTTGTTATTATTTAATTATTGTATTCCATGATGACATTTGTTTTAAGTTGAATTGAAAGATGTTTATAAAATGAAATTGGAAGTTGTTGGATAAAGTTTTGTTTCCGAATGCTATGTATCTTTGTTAAATGCAATATAAGTAGGTTTGTTTGGTTAAGTCGAAATGTGACATCCCATCTTTTGATGAATATTTTTGAATGCACTCTGATTTTTGCTTATTATTGCGGGGTAGAAATGGGGTGTTACAGAAGCCTCTAGAAGTACAGATTGCAAGTGATTCTCATGAGTTACTTCCTCGAGGAAGACCAAACATTTCACTTGCGGCGGATGAAATGGGATTGATCGATAGAAACATTATGAATAAACTCAACCCTTGCATCGATCAAGTCTTGGACTTTTTGTACCTCAACACCTTGTAAGGCTTGACATTATGATCGAGTGCCCCAGAGCGGAAATCAAACCAAGCGTTAGTATCTGGACCTTTGGACGCCCTTCAATAAGAATCAAGCTCACCATATCAAGTGGGTCAAAGCCTCTTATTCAGGATATCGTACTTTTAAGTTTGAAATCATCTAGCTAGAGGAAAATACATCCTCTTACCCCTTGGACAAATTCAGATTCATCTTTTAGAGTTGGGCGTTCCGAGCTTAAACAGCGAGAGAGGATGAGAAACTTGTTGTGGAAACCTGCTATGCCATGTTATGATATGGTATGCATATGCAATGTTTTCAAGGATATTTGTGGAATATAGTTTACAACATTTGGTAGTAGCTTCGCCTGAAGAACTTTGACTTTTTGTCTTTGGACGTCCTTCTACAAGAATCAAGCTCACTATATCAAGTAGGTCACAGCCTCTGATTTGGGGTATTATACTTTTTATTTTAAAAGCACTTGGCTAGAGGAAAATGAATCCTCTTTCCCCTTGATGGAAGTTGGCTCTTGATAATCCTTCCACAATAGCACCTAGAAATTATGCGCCATAAATCCCTAAGATCCTTGAAAAAGGTTAGTTAACATGCTATGTTATGATGACATGATGGTATGGGGATGTTATGCATTAAGTAGAGCATAAGGTGATAAGGACAAGTAAGTCCTACAAACAAATCATGCTAGGAAAACAAGTTGTTAGACAATGACTACAAACAAGTCACACAAGAGTCTTAGGTTTAGAGGCTTACATGAGGTCCATATGTGATACCCCCCCCCCCCTTGCATTTTAGTTGGTTCAACCTGTCCTAAAATAGTAATCAGGTTCTAGGGAGCTCATATCACGGATCTTTCTCGAAGGCATTATCTCAGTTTGGCAATTGCATCGCCAACCAAAAACATCCTGAAAGTCTGATCTCAATGAGTGTAGCTTCGAGTATCAACCAACTTCAGTCTAAACCAAAGCCAGCCATCTCGCTACTTTCTAATGGCGAAAGATAAGTTAACTAGGTTCTAAAGGTCCGTTAGTGCTAATGACACCACGCGATAGACTAATATTATCCTCGATTCGGGCCTCAAGGAACATCAGTAGACACCAAAGTGTCGCACTGACCATGGCCACCATATCAACCATACAGGTATACGCCATACAGTTTCCTTGGTCTATTGCCATTTACCTAAGGTACACTAGATCCGGGTATAGGATCTTTTACATAAGTAACACCCAAGACAAAACCTTCAAAAGTAAAGCAATCAAAACAAACAATTGAAAACATTTATAAGTGATCTAAGCTCTAAGGTAACCCCTCTTTTTATTTCATCCCCAGCAAAGTCGCCAGTTTTGTAATATGGTGGGAGATATGACGTTTTGTTTTGTTATTTCGCAAAACATGTTATGGTTAGCAAGGGTCGCCACCGACTTTTATTTTATCCAATTAGGAAAGGCAAAAAGAACAGGAAAGAACTTTTTAAATATTTTGAGTTCGGGGGGTAAGTTATACAAAGGGAAGGTGTTATCACCCTTTGTATCCATGGGCTCTTAATTACTTAACTCACTTGTTTTTGTTTAACTTGCTTGAAATGTGGTGTGTGTTTAGAAAAAACAGTTTGTAAAAGAGTTTAACTTTGTAATGATCCTTGTTCGGATATATACAAAGTGTTATCTTGAAAGATGTTTTGAATAACAAGGTATGAAAAGTATTTGAAGATTTGATTTGTTGTGAGCAAGCAATTAGGAACTACTTACCCTAAGTTGTAAGGTCTTTACTATACTATAAGGCTTTCCTTGAGTGATAGTACTATCCATACCATTTGTGGGTAGGTAGTTGAAAATTCTAGTAACACACACTCGATGTCAAAATGGATGTTATGACATCCACAATTATGCAGCACAGATAGTAATAACAAAACAACATAAAACAATAAAGAACACACAGAATTGTTTACCCAGTTCGGTTCAAACAACCTACTCTGGGGGCTACCAAGCCAGTGATGAAGTCCACTATTAGTAGTATCAATTCAAAGCTAAAATCCCTCATTTACAACTTCTCACTTAATCACTACCCAATGATCCTTCTACCTAGGTTCTCTCTAAATATGGAATATCTCCATTCCACTCCCCCTCAATCACAACAGTGATTACACATAAACATATAACAATTACAGAGAGAAGACACTCTTCAAAAACACACCTTGATATGCTTAAAAGCTTCAATCAAGAGACACACACTCGTGCTTTAAAGCTTAGAGTGACATTAAACATACACAAACTATTCCAACGCAATCATCAAGGACAATTGCTTGGATCACACGAGACAGCTACAGAACAACAGTTCTTCACAATACACAATCTTCTGTCTGCGTTCCAAAATAGGATTGCAGTCCTTTTATATGCAGTCTTGGGCCGTGGGCTTTTTAAGAAACAAATTAGGGTTAACCAAGTTAACCTAATTCACATGCCATCTGTTTGTTACAAAATGTGTTGTCAGCAGGATCTTCTGGACGAAATATTCAGCACTCGATAAAAGGTTTCCTAAACCTATAATTGAGATAAATCAGGAAACACATTTAATAAATAATAACAGCTCATGCTATCACACACGGATGTCATGACATCGATCATGACATTCACTACAAAACATGTATTAGCTTCACACATATGCAACCTGCATAATACAATATCAACCAGGTATGTTTTACCATTAATGCAGCCGACATGAAAACACCTTCAATCTCCCCCTTTGGCAAATTTTTGGCTAAAACAACCTGTCACACCATACCAGAGAAATACTTGCAACGGACACAAGATAACCAAAACATAATAAAAACAAGCTAATATACAACAAACAACATACATCACCACTATGCACACAGTGCTTAGACAAACCAGACAAACAGCCCCAAGAGTAGCTTAAGCACAAACAGATCAACACAAAAATAAGCAAATTAGTATTGTTGATCACACACAACCACCATTCTTGTTGTTTTGGGGTGACATGTATTACTTCTCCCCCTGTTTGGCCACAAAAGTTGCCAAAGCCAACAGAAATGTCTTCTCAAATTGTGTAGCATCAAGAGCTTTTGTGAAGATGTCAGCTAGCTGAAGTTCAGTGTTTACGTGCTCTAGGCAAATTACCTTGTCTTCGACGAGTTCTCTGATAAAGTGGTGTCGGATATCAATATGTTTCGTTCTGCTATGCTGAATTGGATTTTTGGGGATATTGATAACATTGAGATTGTCACAATATAAAGTCATGACATTCTGAGGAACATTGTACTCAGTCAGCATTTGTTTCATCCAGACCAATTGTGAATAACTACTACCAGCTGCTACGTACTCTGCTTCAGCAGTAGATAAGGTGACACAATTTAGTTTCTTGCTGAACCATGATATAAGGTTGCTACCTAGAAAGAAACATCCTTCAGATGTGCTTTTTCTATCATCAGCACTTCCATCCCAGTCAGCATCACAGTATCCAGTCACGACAGGGTCACTTCCGTTGGTGTACAGTATACCATAGTCAGAAGTTCCATTTACATATTTAAGGATTCTCTTGACTTGATTCAAATGACTTGCCTTTGGCTCTGCTTGGTATCTGGCACACGCTCCAACTGCAAATGTAATATCTGGTCTGCTGGCTGTTAGATATAGCAAGCTTCCAATCATGCTCCTGTACAAACTCTGGTAAACACTTATGCCCCCTTCATCTTTGGATAGCTTTTGATGTGTTGGTGTAGGAGTTCTTTTGTGACTTGCATTATCCATTCCAAATTTATTCACTATGTTCTTGGCATATTTGCTTTGAGACATGAATGTGGAGTCTTCCATTTGCTTGATTTGAAGACCAAGAATGTAAGTCAGTTCCCCAACCATACTTATTTCAAATTCAGTCTGCATTTGACCGACAAAGTGTTTTACCATTGTATCCGACATTCCCCCAAACACTATGTCATCCACATATATCTGAGCAATCATGATTCTTCCATCTGTGTTTTTGACAAAGAGGGTTTTGTCTATTCCACCTTTCTTATATCCATTTGTGGTCTGAAATTCAGTTAACCTTTCATACCAAGCTCTTGGAGCTTGTTTCAACCCATAGAGAGCTTTTCTTAGTTTGTATACATGATTAGGAAGATTTGGATCAGCAAACCCTTTAGGTTGTTCCACATATACTTCTTCGTTCAGATATCCATTTAGAAACGCACTTTTTACATCCATCTGATAAAGTTTGAACTTCAGAATGCAGGCTACTTCTAGTAGGAGTCTGATTGACTCAAGTCTTGCTACAGGTGCAAAAGTTCCATCAAAGTCTACTCCCTCCACTTGACTGTATCCTTGAGCTACTAACCTGGCCTTGTTTCTTGTTATGACTCCTTGTTCATCAGACTTGTTCTTGTATATCCATTTGGTACCTATGATATTCGTTCCTTCTGGTCTAGGTACCAGTTCCCATACTTCGTTCCTTTTGAACTGTGCAAGCTCCTATTGCATGGCATTGATCCAAAATTCATCTGTCAGGGCTTCCTTTACGTTTTTTGGTTCAACTTTGGACACAAAGCACGAATTAGCTATAATTCCTCTTGACCTGGTCATTATTCCACTGTTGAGATCTCCTATGATTAGTTCCTTGGGGTGATCTTTCTAAATTCAAATAGATGGATCTTTGCTGATTGTCTCAAGTTCTGGCTCTGAAGGAGTCTCATTACTTACTTCAGGTTGGTTTGTCTGTTCAGCCTGAATTTCAATAAATGTTTCAACATTCTCTATGACATCGAATTCTCCATGTTAATCATCGACAACCACATTGATGGATTCCATCAACACTTGTGTTCTGGTGTTGAATACTCTATAAGCCCTGTTGTTTGTTGAATATCCCAAGAATATGCCTTCATCACTTTTGGAGTCCATCTTTCTCCTTTGGTCTCGATCTTTCAGGATATAGCACTTGCTCCCAAAAACATGAAAATACTTGACACTTGGTTTCTTTCCTCTCCAAAGTTCATAAAGAGTGGAGGAGGTTTTTTTTCTCAATGTTACTCTGTTATGGACATAGCAGGTTGTGTTCATAGCCTCAGCCCAAAAATACATGGGTAGTTTCTTAGCATGAATCATTGCTCTAGCTGATTCTTGAATAGTCCTGTTTTTCCTTTCTACTACTCCGTTTTGTTGGGGTGTAATAGGGGAGGAGAATTCATGACTAATTCCTTCAGTTAAACAAAATTCATCAAGTTTGGCATTCTCAAATTCTTTTCCATGATCGATCCTGATTCTGATGACAATGCTTTCCTTTTCTCTTTGCAGTCTAGTGCTGAGCTCCTTAAAGACATCAAATACATCAAATTTTTCTCTAATGAAGCTTATCCATGTGTATCTGGAGTAATCATCAACTACTACATAAGCATACCTTTTTTCTCCAAGACTTTCCACTTGCATTGGTCCCATTAGATCCATATGCAGTAGTTCCAGGGTTTTAGAGGTAGTGAGATGACTGACCCTTGGGTGAGAGGTCCTGGTTTGCTTTCCAGCCCGACATTCTCCACAGACTTTGCCTTCATCAATCTGTAGTTTTGGTATTCCTCTCACAGCTTCCTTGTTTATGATTTTTTCATCCCTCTCAAATGTAGATGTCCCAGTTTTTGATGCTAGAGTCTAACCTCTTTTTCTTCTTTTGCATTGGAGCATATTGATGAATGACTTGCTATTTTGGGTTCCCATAAGTAGCAGTTGTCTTTGGATCTTACTCCCTTCATGACCTCTACATTTTTTTCATTAGTGACCACACATTCATCTTTGGTAAATATGACTTTTAGGCCTTGGTTACACAGTTGGCTGATGCTGATCAAGTTTGTAGCTAGACCTTTGACCAGTAGAACACTGTCTAGTTGAGGGGCTCCTGAATGTTCTAGCTTTCCTACCCCTTTAATCTCTCCCCTAGCTCCATCACCAAAGGTCACATAGCTAGTGGAGTGTGGTTTGATTTCTTCTAACAAGTTTTTCATTCCTGTCATGTGTTTTGAACATCCACTATCAAAATACCAGTCTCCTTTGGTTGACACCCTCAAGGAGGTGTGAGCAATTAAAGCAGAACATTTGACAACCCATTGTTGTTTCATGATAGGGTTGTGCTGGTTGAGATTGTTCGTACACTTTTGCCAAGGGTATCCAACCAGTTCATAGAAGAATCGTTTCAGGTGGCCAGATCTTCCACAGTAGTGGCATTTCCATTTTTGAAATTTCCCTTTTGTTTGGTTCCAATTCCTCATTTCGTGATGTCGTGACGTCGACGCTAACATTTGATTGACAAGGAGAGTTTCTGGTTCTGACTTTTTCCACCCTAGATTAGGTTCATTTTTCTTTATAAATCCCAATCCAGACCGATTTCCTCCTTCCTGTCCAAGTTCAAGAATCTTTTCAAGGGAGTCAGTTCCATTGTTCAGCATTCTAATTGATCTTGACATCTGATCTAGTTTGTAGTTGAGAGTGCTGATTTCACCATTGAGATGTGCTATGGTTGCTAGAAGTTCTCTTTTCTCGACTTCCAGTTCTTTTATAACTTTCTTTTGTTTCTCCTTTATTCTCCACATTTCAGCACTCTTGGTTCTTAGATCATTGTATGAGATGGCCTTTTTGCTGTTTTTGTGATCAAGTGTACACACACTTGTTAGAGCAGCACATTCCTCTTCAGCATCACTATCTGAGTTTCCATCAGATCGGGTAGGGGCCTTTTATCATCTTCATATTATTGCAAAAGGCAAAATAGTACACTTGTTATTTTTTCGATCAATGTCTTTTGTAAAAATCGCTTAGTTATGATTGAATTTAAAATTAATTTTTCAAAATTGATCCAAACCGAACTATACTGCGTCTATATATTTTTATACTTATTTATTTTTTTATTAATGTGATATGTTGTGTAAATTTATTATTTAATAAGTATTTGCTTTTTGATTCTATTTATTAATTTAGTTAATTTATTAATTTGTATTATTGTAGTTGTTTTAACCATAATCGATCATTCCAATTCTGTACTATATGTTATGTTATATATCATATCAAGTTTATTATTTATTAGCAATTTTATAATCTTACTTAAAAATATAAATTATAATTTAAATATTTAAAAATTAATCCAAATTAAACCGCGTAAAATTGAATCGGATTGATTTTTTTATCAATCTTTCAAAAACAAACCGCAAGTAAGTTGATTTTAGAATCGGGTGAATTTTTACTTCAAAACCGATTCAAAGCGCACCACGATCACCCCTGGTATTTTATATAATTCAACACCAAACCCAGATCCATTGCCTTAGAAAAAATCTATGCAACCAAATCTCGGCAATCTGCATTTGGTCTGAATTTGGATGGAAAGACAACGCAGAGGATCTAGGCTAATCACTTAGATGATAAATAGGTCATCAAAATTAGCCGAGTTCTCAAAACTAAACAAAATAATTGATTGAGCAAATAAAATGAATAGGAAGATGATTTTGATTAACAAACATGCCAGTATAGTTTTATACTGCATATATAGTAAGTTATACAAACTAACTAGTATAGAACCGAGTAAAATGGTTTCAAATGCTATTTACAAGAGATATTTGAATGCATTGGCATGGGCCACCAATATCTTGATGAGTAGCACAAAGTTCTGTTATGCTACAACACCCAAGACAGAAAATAAATATGATGAACTTTTGTACACCAAAGCTTCATCAATATAAATAAAACTGTTTGATCACTTGGTTCATGTTTTGTTATGGTTGCTCATTGATCTCTTATCCTCTGTTGTTTAGTTCTTTGACATGTGTACCAAATAACAATGTTTAAATAGAAACAATGCTGCTAAAGATTCATTGCAGACCGTTGAACAATGTCATAAAGAGACAGCAGAATTTCAGCACCAATCAATGCAATAATGAGCCACTCTAGGAAATCGGATTTCCTGTTTTGAAGAATTTCTTGTAGAAATCGGATATTGTGCTGCAAAATAAAAAGGCAAAAAGTTATGAACAAAAAGACACATGTCATAGAGATGTCCAGATAGAGAATGAAGTTACAAAGCTAGAAACTAAACCTCCACAAATTTCAACTTGAAATCAAGACTTGCAAATCTCTGAGTTAACTCGAATTCATCCCTGAGATACTCCCATATCTGACCATATTTGGCATCTTTCCATGCAATATCTGATCTGCAAACACCATTTAAAACTTTCTAAGTTAAAAGAAACATATAATGATTCAACTTAAAAGTGAGTGAATACACATTATTTTACATTTTTTTATCATATTTACTTTTTCATGTACTCTGTACTCTACCCTGTTCTACCACACAATACAATTCACTGACTCATTCACACGAGATAGGGTTTCAATGTGATTGTGTGGGCATCAGGGAGGAGAAAATTATTGGAAGACATCAATGAAATCTCAACAATAAAACATAGTTACAGAGGTAAGCAAGCACAGTCATGGCAGCTGCAAGACTAGGGATTGAGAAGTAAGCAAGCACAGTGATGGCAGTGGAAAAGTGTTTCGATTCAAGTTTTCTCTTGGATATTGGAATATTCTAATGTACCTTTAGGGCACACACAACCTCCAGCTTTTTCAAAACAACAGAAAATTAGAGAATGACATATTCACAAGTCCAGCAAATCATGTTAACTGCATATTCATGTGTAAAAACTAAAAGTAAACAACGTTTTCAGTATCAACGAAACACAGAAGTTGGGGGTTATGTGTGTAACAAATAAGAAAAAATAAAAATAAACGAAACGTATATTATAATATTACCCTTAATAAAATATTTATTTTTATAAGAATACATTTGGAAAATTCAAACTACACAAGTCAGCGAAAATAATCTGAAACTGGCAATAAAGTATAATTGCTCTTTTCAACTTCAACACTCTAAAAGACAACCAACAGAATTACTACCTCTCAAATAGTCCAAGCTTTAGAATCACATCAGCAAGATTTGAATTTGCCTTGCCAACCAACTGGAAAAGTTTTTTCCTTTGCATCTTGAACTTTCCAGTCGCTTCCATCTCGCGATTTATGTCAGTAAATTCTGCAACCATTCCGTCAACCTAGAATACAAGTCGAAGGAGACTGTTAAATCTTAAGAGGAACATCAATACTATGTGGTATATCAAAATATCAAAGAATCCTAACATGCAGAACATACCTGCCGGCCATAGTAATCAAGAGCAATACTTTGACCTAGTACACTGCCAATAGTTCGAATTCCATCAACGTCCAAGTATTGTAACATTATGTAATCTAGTCCTCCTTGCATCCATGTGCTTAAAGCTGATTGCTCTCTAACTTCATACTCTAAATTCTCAAAACAGAGAAAAATTAAATAGTGTAAAGAAGGCATGTTAACCTATCAAACATTCTGAGATAATGGAAACATTACCTAAAATCAATAAATAAAGTAATCACAATCAGATAGCAATGGCATATCTATAAAGCTATAAGTCCAAATCTCATGATTTTAAAGGAAAAGTGAAAATATTTTATTGCTGTCACACATATTGATATGAAATTCCCAACCAAAAAAAAAAAAAATATGATATTGCTCATGTCCTCCATCACTTGGATCACAAGAAAAAATACTTACATACAAGTTTTTACATCGAAGATGGGTGTATATCCTGATGCACAGTAGTGCGAAAAGCCATTGAGAATGAGAACCACAGTCCAAGAAAAGGAAAAAAAAAATTAAGCAAAGATTCCAAATCCCTTATATTGTCGGTTAACCTAGGTTGTTAATCTCAGATAGCGGCGCGTAGCGCCGGACCTCCCAAATGCTATAGCAGCATAGCGGATAGCGGGATGACCGCTATTGTGAGCTTTTAAAAATCAAGGTAAATACTTAATATGAAAACATAAATACTAATATAGGTACCAACAACATACATAAATACTAAAAATAGGTTCCAACAACATACATAATGACTTAAAAACAAAAGTTGCAACATAAAAAACCAAAAGTTGCAACATAGATAAACCAAACATAATGACTCAAATTAAGAATGTACTCAAAATGACTAAATCAAATTCTAAACGTAAACAAAATGACTAAATCACATCAATCTCATCTTCACTTCAGAAGGGGAACTTGCTGTGAAGAGCAAAAGTGGAAGCGTGATATGAAAACAGGGGACAAGGATAACTTCAGAAGGGGAACTTGCTGTGAAGAGCAAAAGTGGAAGCGTGATATGAAAACAGGGGACAAGGATAACGGCTACTGATTTGAGTGAAGATAGAGGATATATTAGGGAAATAAAAGGGGAAAATACAAATTTTCCCTCAAAAAAAATTCAAAATTACAATATTGACCTCATCTCCACAATAGCAGTTTGTATAGCGCTACAGAACCGCTATTGCGCCGCTATTCCACCGCGACGCCTCCACAAATCGCGGCCGCTATTTCCGCTATTTCATATAGCGGTTAGCAGCCCAAAAGCGTCGCGGTGAGGTCCTCTGCCGCTACGCTACACCGCTATAGCGCGCTATTGACAACCTAGCGGTTAACGATAACTAATAGAGCCCATCTTCTAGGAAAAACCAATACACTAAATAACAGTTCAGCACCAATTGTATACCCTAAATTGTAGAATAGATTGCATGTCTCAAAAAAAAAATCGGTCCGTTTCTACCAAAACACTAAAACAAATCATCAATGATTGGTCCAAGGACCTAAGACTCTAAACCTGCAAAAAGAGGTGAGGTACATATGTATCGCATACAAGAGGCTTATCCAGCCTTATAATGAAAATTTTATTAAGTGCCATAGTCCAAATAAAATATTGACCATAGAGGGAACGTTAAATTTTATTAAGTGCCATAGTCCAGATAAAATATTAAGAAGAGAATTGTTGTTATTCAAGGAATGGAAGTAGAGGAATGAAGGAGCTACTCATAAAGAAGTCCTTACAGCAAAAATTTGAGTCACAGCCCAACTCTTTGTCTTGTGTCTTGTTTGGTAGACCAATATTTTTTATTGCATAAGGAGGAATCATTTACATTGTTAAACATGTATAAGTAGATTAATTTATGCTTATTTTCATTGATGTTTAAATGAAACAAGGAGCAGGTGGTTTTGTTTAGTCTAGTACCTCAGTTTTTGGCAAATCAAAAGCTCCCTAAATGAAGAGTGGTGTGATCTTTTGAGATAAGTGAAAAAACAAAGATATGAGATAAGTTAAGAAGTGAAAAGACCTAAACCCTAAAGTTTCCCAACTACAATTTTACAAATAACATAATTTTGTTAAGACATAGAATTTCCAATATAAGAAAATAAATAAAGGTGAAAACATTTCATATTAGATAGAAGAACTGACCATCCTTTCTCATATCAGGAAGCAAACCAGATGCATGTTTCCTAACAATTTTCAAATAGGCATCAACCTGGTGTTCGCAGACATTAAACAATACAATGGAGCCATACTGAAAAACTATCATGTAACTGCCATTTGTTCCATTCAAGAAAGAAGAACCAGGAGCCTGAAACAAAAACACGATCTCAGTCAGGCAGGGTATTTAATGGGAGCAACAGTAGGATAGGCCAATAGAAACATACATACCTTGGAATCGGCAAGATTGCCAAACTTGAGAACTACATAATTGGTCATACGTGATGATGGTGTCACAAAGTTTGGTTTGTTCTGCTCCACCAAGCTTTTTAAATCAACACTAGATCCAAAAATCAAAACTCAGTGCAGATAAAAACATTTAACCCGTTTCTTATTCTGATTGTTGACAATTTCAAATTGAAATTAACACAATCAAAAAATTTGATATGTATGTACCTGGTAGAGAAGAAGAAAGCTCTAACAGGAATGGCAGGTTTGGTGGTATCCTGATCATGAGCAGGGGCATCAACTTGGGAGCAAGAAACGGCGTGGTTCCAGTGGAGTGTAGGAAATGACGAAACGCAGCGTATAACGGATGAACGAAAATGAGGCAACGCATTTTCTTGTGTTGGGCAAAGTGAAAGAAAAGAGTGAGATTTTGATTTTGATTGTGACAGACTAGTGATTGTTTTCAAACCGAAAGAGGAATGACAAGAAAAACTAGAAGGAGAGAGGAGGAAGGAACGAAGGAGGGTGATGTGACTGGTGTCTAAACTCCGCAACATCTTTTTCTACTGGAACAAGATCATCCAAACGCTAAACCCTTTCTTCTTATTTTTCACGGCAAGCGTCTTATATTTCATTTTCTTCAAATTTTCTAATTATCTTTTTATTTATTTATCTACCATACAACTTTGAGCATCTCCAATAGTGCAACCCATTATTTGGTTCTTTGTGGGATCCATTAGTCCACATCATCTTAAAGCAACTCACTTCAATTTTCATTCCAATGGTGTAATTTTAAAGAACTCATATTGGGTCCCACAATTTTATTTTGTTGAACAATGACTACATTTTTTATAATATTTTAATGCAAAGGACCGTTGCATTGCACACTACCAGCTGCATGTGTGGCGGACTGCTTGCTTGGAAATTTTTTGACAGCGGGCGGACGGAACTGAAAAATACATGCGTTGGAGATGGTCTTAGGTTCAAGAAACCCTTAATCTACCCTTTTGTTAAATAATGCCACATTACGACTTTTCACATTTTTGTTATCTTTTTTTACCCCTACCTTAACTATCAAACTAAACCTTTGTGTTTGGACTAACTCTTTTATGCTTTACTACACTCATTCTTCTATATGAGTTACCTTTTTATTTAGTTGGTATTCCTTTTTTTTTCCTATTTGGTTAAGACTTACCTTTTTGTTTCCAACAAAATGATAAAATGTATGTCCTTTTGATTTATGTTGTTCATGACCATGTCAACCAATTCGGATTCAGAAAGTGATGGATTAACTTGAGCAGCCATTTCTCTCCACCTTTGGGCATATTCTTTGAATGTTTCATCAGTTTTCTGCACTTGATTCTGTAGTTGCAACCTAGTCGGTGCCATGTCAATGTTGTATTTATATTGCTTGAGAAAGGCATCAGACAAGTCCTTCCAAGATCGGATCCTGTTACGCTCTAGATTCCTATACCAATTCAAGGATTCCCCAGACAAGTTATCTTGAAAGCAATGGATGAGCAATGAGTCATTATGAATGTGAGAAGCCGTCTTACGACAATACATGATGATATGGCTCTTTGGACAACTTAACCCTTTGTACTTCTGAAAGTCGGGAGTCTTGAATTTGGGTGGAATAACTAGATTAGGCACTAAGCACATCTCTTCAGCGTCCATTCCATAGACACTAAAACCTTCAATAGCTCGAATCCTTTCCTCAAGAATTTGATACTTCTCAGCAGATCTCTCAACAGGTTGAGCTCTTTCAACAGTTGGTATTGGGTGCATCTCTGGGTTGGCAAATTGAGGACCACAGAAAGCAGGATATGGAATCTCTGTATGAGGAGGTGGAGCAGGAAATGAGAAAATAGGCCCAGTCACAGTCCATACTCCAGAAGTTATGGGCGTAGGTCCTCCTTGGTGGGAAGCTCCAAGGGTATCAGCAGGCGTGAAGCTAAATGGCATCCCAAAAACAACATTAGCAAGCCTTGGTCGATATTCAGGATTAACAAAAGGTTCGATGATAGGTTCAATGACATTAGCTTGACTGACATCAGGCTGATTAACAGGAATTTCTTGTACGACAGGAACCTTTTCAGCTCTTAAGGCTTGGATAGCTTCCAAAATTGCATTAACCTTACCCTTCATTTAGTTCATCTCTTCTCTGATAGCAGCTTGATCTTGTTCGTAGTTCTCCATGATTCTTCGTCTATGAGCTCTTGTTAGATATCAGTGTTGAGGAATTGTCTTGACTGATCTGATGGAGAGGAAGAAGGTAAGAGTCTTGGTAATCATGGATGCATATGCATGAATGCAAAATGTTAATGATAATGCAAATGTAGTAGAAATCAGGATCAAGGATCAACGGCTCTTGGATAACAGCTTCTCATGGTCATAAACTATGGTCAGATCCTCTAGATTCAGAGGTTCGACGTTGCTTGCTTGATAAATAGTCTGTACATAAGTCATGCAAGTTTGAATCCTCCAGATTCAGAGGTTCGACGTTGATTCTGATAGATAATCTTGCATAAGTCAAATAGGTCGAATCCTCCAGATTCAGAGGTTCGACGTTGATTATAATAGATCGTCTGAATGGCATGGGGTAGGATGGAGGCATGGTTTCCTGCAAAACAAAAGTTCCCAACCCCTCTCACAGGTATGGTCTAGTATATGGTAGGTCAAAAGGTCACCAACGTTAAGAGTTCTCCTGAAATACCATCATTGTCGCATCTACATGTGCCAACGATTGTACCTCATTTGAACCTCGACTGGGCGTGGGTCTCATGATCGCACTAGACAAGACCTGACATCTCGCTGGAGTCATGACTATCCACTCTATCCTAGGTATCCTAAGTAACACTTTGGCCTGGGTATTGGGCCTTTTACCTCAAATCAGTAACATCCCATCCCAACAGAATAGCATAATAATAATAATAATAATCCATAGTATATGAAAATAAAAGCGATGCATAAATAAATAAAGCAACAAAGCAATAAAGTAATAAATAAACACCCAAAGAAAAGAAAACAAACAGAATCTAGGATCGACTAAGCTTGATCCGCAGCAGAGTCGCCAGCTGTCGCACGCTCGCGAAAAATGAACAGACAGAGTCGCCACTAACATATCTATCCTAAAAGGAAAGGAACGCTAGCAAACCTAAAACGAATAAGAACAAGGTCTTTCGATCAGAGATAGGGTACAGAAGTTGGTTACGCGAGGGGAAGGTACTAGAACCCCTCACGCCCATCGTACTCGATGGTATCCACCTATGTTTGTTGCTATCTAAAAGATGTGTTAACTATAAATCTAAGGCTCAATGCTAAGGGAATGCATGCAAAATAAAAAAAAAGAAATACGGGGAAAATAAGGTTTATAAATAGTTGTGATCGCTTAGGCCCCGCGACCTAATGCCTACGTATCCTTTTCAAGAATCAGAGCGTCGTAGTTCGACTCACATATCTTTGTTTGTTTTGTGTTTTTAGTGGACGAAGTTACATTCGCATTCTAGCATTAGGATAGCAGCTCGTTGAGTGGAGTCTTATGCGTTACCTGTCTGTGATCGAAAGGAAGCAACGTGTCCGATTAATGGGAAAGAAAGCCTTGAAGGCAAGAGAGAGAAGAGAAATTGGTTTGTATTTTTTAATGTAATTCCATGATGAACAAAACCCACTACAAGGCTTCGCACCACTTCCTCACTTTGTTTTGAATTTGAACATTTATTAGGTATTTTGAGTGTTTTTCATTGGTGTCTTTTAAAGGGGAATTTATTTGTGACTTGGATCATACCAAAAATATTTTAAGTATTTAGAGAAATACACCAAGGCCTACACCTCAATCATTTCTCTAAGTTACGGTTAAGAAATACACTGAGGCCTACACCTCAATCATTTCTCTCCCACTAAGTAGAAAAGAAATACACTGGGGCCTACATCCCAATCATTTCTTTCCTACTATAAAAGAAGTAGTACCATGATCTTCGTCGGTATTTATTAAATGTTTTAAAGTTGGAAAAGAAAAAGGAAAGGAATCTAATGTAATATGAACTAAGAGAAGTTTCTAAGTCCTAAATTGTCAAGTTAAGATTCTACCTGAAGTTATAGGGTTTTTATCAATGGGAAATGAATACTAGCCTAGTGTATGTGAATATTATGAGTCCTAAGATCAAAGGAATATACAAATGATATCAACAAAACAGGTCAAAAAGCAAATAACATGATCATACAAAAATTGGTATACAAGCATATATGAAAATAACTAGAAATTAGCACAAAAATTGAATTAAAAGAAACTGCTATTTTTCATGAGTTTTTTTTATGTGAGAAAATGAGTTCTAATTCAAGCAAAAAGACCTAAATTGAAGAACCTAAAATCTAGTATTTTATTGTATATTTTCTATGTCAAAAATTGTACTAAAGTCTAAAATCTAACAAGAGAAAATTAGTATTTTTATTGCATAAAAGAAATGGGAAAAATCTAAGTAAAACCTAAATTCTACTAATTAAAATAAATGGATTTAGGGGGTGAATACTGAAAATGAGTCTGTGAACAAGCAGAGGCGCAAGGGCCAGTCTGAATTTGGCCCAAGGAGCTTTTTGTTCAGATTGATTTGTCAAAAATGGTAGCATGGGCCTCAGAGGGGGGAATATATTGAAAACGAGTCTGTGAACAAGCAGGGGCGCAAGGCCCAGTCTGAATTTGGCCCAATGAGCTTTTTGTTCAGATTGATTTGTCAAAAATGGTAGTATGGGCCTCAGGGGGTGTATATTGAAATTAAGGGTGTATGAACAAGAAATTCAGGCGCAGGGCCCATCAGAAAAAGGCCCAATGGAGATTTTTGTTACAAACTCTTTTATGCCAAAAACGGTGGCAATGGGCCACAAAGGGGGGTGCAGCTTTTGGTGTTTAAT
Organism: Vicia villosa; assembly: GCF_029867415.1. NCBI lineage: Eukaryota > Viridiplantae > Streptophyta > Magnoliopsida > Fabales > Fabaceae > Vicia > Vicia villosa. The sequence goes on from NC_081180.1 coordinate 197,097,026, forward strand.
CCGTATTACATTCAGATTTTAATGCTATTATTCAAAAAAATAAAAAAAACTATTAATTAAGAAAAGAGAAATTGAAAGAGGAACTAGGGTTAGTGTTATGTGTCGTTTCAGATTCAACAGACCCTTTCTCACCTTCATGTTCTTCTCTCCCACGAAGGCTCTCAGACGACGGCGCGACGAACCTCACTCCCCTCTCCGATCAAGCGCCACCGTGAACACTGTTCGACCACCGTAAAGACTATCCCTATCATCTTACTCTCTCTTCTTCTAATTCTAAAAGAGAACTCCTCGAATCTAAACCAATTCCGAAACCCTAATACCTTTTGTTCTGGACTGGGCCAAGATTCGGCCCAATCTACTTTCGGCCCACTTAACCTTGGGGGCCCAAACCATTCCATGTCCCATAAAGGGCAATCAAGTGCTCGTCTACCCCGTGCCGGGCACAAGCACTCCCCGCGAGCTATCCGGCGCTCGGCATAAGTGCTCCTCGCGAGCTATCTGGTGCCTGGCACAAGTGCTCCCCACGAGCGCCTTCTCCACCGAGGACCCTTCTCCTTGTAGGGTTCATTCACTTCCAACCCCCCGAATAATACGGAGTCCACGTGGTCCCTAAAAGACCGCGTCTCCCTTAAACTTCGGAGTGGTTGACCAGGACGGAGGGCACTCACGCACCTCCGATATTTCCGCCTAGGAAACCTGGAAGTCTCCTAATTGGGCCTGGGCATCCAGCCTAATTGCAAGATCATGGTCCAGCGCTAGGGGCTATAAATACCCTCTTTCACTAAAGGGTCAGGTATTCAATCTCTTCTAACCTTTAGCTCGTACTTCCATTCCTTTGCTCGTCTTCTTACTTTGGCATCGGATTACTGAAGGGTAGAAAAACACTTAGAAAGGGGGGGTTTGAATAAGTTTAGTTTTAAAACTTGTAAGATAAAAACAACTTGCACAATTATTTTTATCCTGGTTCGTTGTTAACTAAACTACTCCAGTCCACCCTTGACAACGTGATTTACCTCAACTGAGGATTTAATCCACTAATCACACAAGATTACAATGGTTTTCCACTTAGACAACTTCTAAGTCTTCTAGAGTATTCTGATCACAACCTGATCACTCTAGGAACAACCTGCTTAGATACCTTCTAAGACTTTCTAGAGTATTCTGATCAACCTGATCACTCTAGTCCTTTATAAATTAATGTAAACAAATTCTAAGAGTATTACAATGCTTCTTAAAAGCTATAATTACAACTGTGATATTTCTCTTAAAAATTAAGCTTAATCTCACTATGATATTACAACAGCAATAAGTGAGGTTGAAGATGAAGTTATGAGAGCTTTTTTAAATTGACAGCGTTTCTATATATTTGCACAAGTGTTATATGCAGCTTCTCATCAGAACTTCTATTTATAGGCATTTGAGAAGATGACTGTTGGGAGCATTTAATGCTTTGCATAATCCGTACAGCATTGCATTTAATGTTTCACTCTTTTGTCAACTACCTCGAGCCTTGCTTTTGCTGTGACTACTGACGTTGCCGTTAATAGCTTCTAACGTTCCTTTTGTCAGTCAGCGTAGCCTGCCATCTTGTACTTGATTCTGATTTGATCTTTTGTAGATACAACGTTTGAATCTTCAGAGTCAATACAGCTTGGTGCAGAGCATCTTCTTGTCTTCTAACCTTGAAGTGCTTCTGAGCGTGATACCATGAGAACTTCAGTGCTTTTGCTTCTGATCTCACGTTCTTCTGATGCTTCCATAGACCATGTTCTGCTTCTGCTTGACCATCTTCTGATGTCTTGCCAGACCATGTTCTGATGTTGCATGCTGAACCTTCTGAGTCAGTGCTTCTTGCGCTGATTTTGTGCATACTCATTATATAATTCCTGAAATGGAAATTGCATCGTATTAGAGTACCACATTATCTCATACAAAATTCATATACATTGTTATCATCAAAACTAAGAATATTGATCAGAACAAATCTTGTTCTAACAATCTCCCCCTTTTTGATGATGACAAAAACATATGTAAATGATATGAATTTGCAATCAGAATATCAGACGGCTAAGGACAATTACACAGTTATAGCATAAGCATATAAACATAGTGTGTGAATATGTCTCCCCCTGAGATTAACAATCTCCCCCTGAGATAAATAATCTCCCCCTGAAATAAATACTGGAAGAAATTTATAATAAAGGACTTCCCTGAGTATTTTCCATTTCAGTTGAGACGATCACATATGCTTAGATCTTCAGAACATTCATAACTTCTGCTTCTTGCTTCCATAGGACAGCTTCAGAGCTTGAATTTCTTCTTGGATCATTTCATGCTAGATTGTATCAAAACATTGTTTAATGTACCAGAGCATCACCTGAGCATCTCCACATTCTGAAATGTTGCAGAACAAACTACACGACAAAAATCAGAGCATGAATGAATCAGAACATAAAATATGTATCAGAACATATAATATGTATCAGAGCATAAATACTAGTTCTGGATAAACAGGTCCACGGAACTCAGCGGATAAAGATGTCCATCCTTGAAAGATCATATCATCTTTAAGATGAAACTCATGTTCTTCAATATTGTCAAAATCGACCATGAGTTCACATATAACTTCCAACTCATCTTTGGGTATAGAACATGTGATAATTGGAACGATTTGTTGTTCAACTTCTGGATGACGTAGAGAAACCGAGGAACCCACATTCTGAGAAGATGAAGCAGCCATTTGAGTAGCTTTGAGATTAGAACAAAAACCGGGTTTGCGCTTAGGGTTAAAGAAAGAGAGCAAAGAGGTTACAAAAACAAATGCACAAGGAGAGAGAGAATGGGAGCGAAAAGGACAGACGTTATGATTTGAAATATATTTATAGAGGCGGATTTTAAAAAAATATGCAATAAAGTTATGAGAATGAACAGTTACAGAATCAATTGAAATCAACAGCATTAAATGATGAGTGACGTTGGGTGAGAGAACGTGGTAATTGAAATGATTTACACAGTTACCTAGGGCGGCATCCCATCAGATTTACTTACGCTTTTACCAACCGTGCCAACACGTGTTCGCCATCAGAAAACACTTGATGACAGCTGTGTTGCATTGAATTTGCTTCTGATGATGAATAGAGCTTTTTCTTCTTCTGATTCTGGTCACTGATTCTGACTACTATTCTATAGAAATGATCTAGTTCTGATAGGATCATCTTTCTTTCCAAGAATCACATCTTCTGAGTGAGCTGAGGTGAGTCTAGAAGATCTTCTGACTGTTGGCTCTTCAGAAATTCTGAGATTCTCTAAAGATGCAGCAAATTGATCTTCTGATTCTTTACTTCTGAGATTTTCAACTTCTGAAACTTTTCTTCTTGGTTCTACAGCTTCTGATATATCAATATCTATATCTGCAAAATTCTCAATCTGCTTTGGCTTTTCAAGACCAAGCTTATCATCAAATCTGATATTGATTGATTCTTCTACAACCAATGTTTCAGTGTTGTATACTCTGTAGCCTTTTGAGCGTTCAGAATATCCAAGAAGGAAACATTTTTGTGCCTTAGAATCAAACTTACCAAGATGATCTTTAGTATTCAGAATGAAACAAACACATCCAAAAGGATGAAAATATGAGATGTTGGGCTTTCTATTCTTCCACAATTCATAAGGAGTCTTATTTAGAATAGGTCTTATAGAGATTCTATTTTGAATATAACATGCAGTGTTTATTGCTTCTGCCCAGAAGTGCTTAGCCATATTGGTTTCATTGATCATGGTTCTGGACATTTCTTGTAGAGTCCTATTCTTTCGCTCTACAACTCCATTTTGCTGTGGAGTTCTAGGACAGGAGAAATCATGGGCAATACCATTTTCTTTGAAGAACTCCTCAAAGAATCTGTTCTCAAATTCGCCACCATGATCACTTCTGAGCTTTATGATTTTGCACTCCTTCTCAGATTGAATCTGAGTGCAGAATTCAAAGAACACTGAATGAGACTCATCCTTGTGTTTTAAGAACTTTACCCATGTCCAGCGGCTATAATCATCTACGATGACTAATCCATATTTCTTCCCTCTGACAAATGCTGTTTTGACTGGGCCAAACAGATCAATGTGCAGAAGTTCTAACGACCTTGAGGAAGAAACAACATTCTTAGACTTGAATGCAGGTTTGGAGAACTTGCCCTTCTGACATGCTTCACAAAGAGCATCTGATTTGTATTTCAGATTAGGGAGTCCTCTGACAAGATTTAGTTTGTTAATCTGAGAAATCTTTCTCAAACTAGCATGTCCTAATCTTCTGTGCCAGACCCATTGCTCTTCAGAAACAGACATAAGACAAGTCACCTTCTACTTCTCAAGATCAGAAAGATCAATCTTATAAATGTTGTTCTTTCTCTTGCTTGTAAATAGGATTGAGCCATCCTTCTGACTTACAGCCTTGCAAGACTTTTGATTGAAGATAATGTCATAACTATTGTCACTTAATTGACTTATGGACAATAAGTTATGCGCTAATCCTTCTACAAGAAGTACATTAGTTATGGAAGGAGAGTTACCAATACTTATGGTTCTAGAGCCAATAATCTTGCCCTTCTGATCTCCTCCAAACTTGACTTCTCCACCAGATTTAAGCACCAGGTCTTGGAACATGGACCTTCTTCCTGTCATGTGTCGCGAGCACCCAGAGTCCAAGTACCATGACATGTTGTGCTTTGTCTTCTTTACAGCCAAGGATATCTCTTCAGAATCTGATTCTGATGCAGATTCTGATCCATCATCCACTGTGGCCATTAGTGCAAGGTTTGCCTGCTCGCCTTCAGAGTCTGATTCTGATTCTGATTCTGAATCATCCCATGTTGCCATAAGACCTTTCTTCTTATGAAACTTCCTCTTGGGATTCTCCTTCTGAAGTTTTGGACATTCATTCTTGAAGTGTCCAGGCTCATTGCACTCATAACAAAGGACCTTCTTTTTGTCAGATCTTCTGCCTCCAAAAGATTCTCCTCTTTCAGGCTTCTTTGAACTTCTGAAGCTCTTGAACTTTCTTTGCTTGCTCTTCCAGAGTTGGTTTACCCTTTTGGAGATCATAGATAATTCATCTTCTTCTTCTGATTCTGATTCTTCTGAATCTACTTCTTCAGCCTGAAAAGCGTTAGTGCATTTTTTATAATTAGATTTTAATGCAATAGACTTACCTTTCTTCTGAGGTTCATTAGCGTCAAGCTCAATTTCATGACTCCTTAGGGCGCTGATCAGTTCTTCCAAAGAGACTTCATTCAGATTCTTTGCTATCTTGAATGCAGTCACCATTGGGCCCCATCTTCTGGGAAAGCTTCTGATGATCTTCTTTACATGATCAGCCTTGGTGTAGCTTTTGTCCAGAACTCTTAATCCAGCAGTTAGCATTTGAAATCTTGAGAACATCCTCTCAATATTTTCATCGTCCTCCATCTTGAAAGCTTCATATTTCTGGATTAGGGCAAGAGCTTTGGTCTCCTTGACTTGAGAATTTCCTTCATGGGTCATTTTCAATAACTCATATATATCATGGGCAGTTTCCCTGTTAGATATCTTCTCATATTCAGCATGAGAGATAGCATTCAACAAAACAGTCCTACACTTGTGATGATCTTTGAATTGCTTCTTTTGATCATCATTCATTTCTTGTCTTGTGAGCTTTACACCACTAGCTTTAACTGGATATTTGTAACCATCCATCAGAAGATCCCATAAGTCAGCATCCAACCCAAGGAAGTAACTTTCAAGTTTATCTTTCCAGTATTCAAAGTTTTCACCATCAAATACTGGTGGTCTAGTATAACCATTGTTACCATTTCCATTGTGTTGCTCAGTAGAGCCAGATGTAGATGGAATTGTTGGATTTTCACCAGCCATAAGCGTTTTTCTCTTCTTGAATCTTTTCTAAACACGGTTAAGTGCTTGCACCTTAGAACCGACGCTCTGATGCCAATTGAAGGGTAGAAAAACAATTAGAAAGGGGGGGGTTTGAATAAGTGTAGTTTCAAAACTTGTAAGATAAAAACAACTTGCACAATTATTTTTATCCTGGTTCGTTGTTAACTAAACTACTCCAGTCCACCCTTGACAAGGTGATTTACCTCAATTGAGGATTTAATCCACTAATCACACAAGATTACAATGGTTTTCCACTTAGACAACTGCTAAGTCTTCTAGAGTATTCTGATCACAACCTGATCACTCTAGGAACAACCTGCTTAGATACCCTCTAAGACTTTCTAGAGTATTCTGATCAACCTGATCACTCTAGTCCTTTATAAATTAATGTAAAAAAATTCTAAGAGTATTACAATGCTTCTTAAAATCTATAATTACAACTGTGATATTTCTCTTAAAGTTTAAGCTTAATCTCACTATGATATTACAACAGCAATAAGTGAGGTTGAAGATGAAGTTATGAGAGCTTTTTGAAATTGACAGCGTTTCTATATATTTGCACAAGTGTTATATGCAGCTTCTCATCAGAACTTCTATTTATAGGCGTTTGAGAAGATGACCGTTGGGAGCATTTAATGCTTTGCATAATCCGTACAGCATTGCATTTAATGTTTCACTCTTTTGTCAACTACCTCGAGCCTTGCTTTTGCTGTGACTACTGACGTTGCCGTTAATAGCTTCTAACGTTCCTTTTGTCAGTCAGTGTAGCCTGCCATCTTGTACTTGATTCTGATTTGATCTTTTGTAGATACAACGTTTGAATCTTCAGAGTCAATATAGCTTGGTGCAGAGCATCTTCTTGTCTTCTGACCTTGAAGTGCTTCTGAGCGTGATACCATGAGAACTTCAGTGCTTCTGCTTCTGATCTCACGTTCTTCTGATGCTTCCATAAACCATGTTTTGTTTCTGCTTGACCATCTTCTAATGTCTTGCCAGACCATGTTCTGATGTTGCATACTAAACCTTCTGAGTCAGTGCTTCTTGCGCTGATTTTGTGCATACTCATTATATAATTCCTGAAATGGAAATTGCATCGTATTAGAGTACCACATTATCTCATACAAAATTCATATACATTGTTATCATCAAAACTAAGAATATTGATCAGAACAAATCTTGTTCTAACAATCTCCCCCTTTTTGATGATGACAAAAACATATGTAAATGATATGAATTTGCAATCAGAATATCATACGGCTAAGGACAATTACACAGTTATAGCATAAGCATATAAACATAGTGTGTGAATATGTCTCCCCTTGAGATTAACAATCTCCCCCTGAGATAAATAATCTCCCCTTGAAATAAATACTGGAAGAAATTTATAATAAAGGACTTCCCTGAGTATTTTCCATTTCAGTTGAGACGATCACATATGCTTAGATCTTCAGAACATTCATAGCTTCTGCTTCTTGCTTCCATAGGACAGCTTCAGAGCTTGAATTTCTTCTTGGATCATTTCATGCTAGATTGTATCAGAACATTGTTGAATGTACCAGAGCATCACCTGAGCATCTCTACATTCTGAAATATTGTAGAACAAACTACACGACAAAAATCAGAGCATGAATGAATCAGAACATAAAATATGTATCAGAACATATAATATGTATCAGAGCATAAATACTAATGTTTTAGAGCATATTTAGAACAAAAACATGCATCAGAACATTTAAGGAATAAGAAGGAGTTAGAGCATATTCTATCATCAGAATGTCATAACATTCTTCCTTCTTGCTTCTGATCTTGAAGCTTCATAGCACTCAGCTTGCTTCAGATCCCATGAGCATGTTCTTTACAGAATTGCTTTTCCCCATGGCTTTTCTTCTTATGTTGAGCTTTTTAAGATTGTCTTCAATCCTGCAAAACACTCAAAAAACACATAGAACTTTGCAAATCCTTGTTAGAAATGTGGAGACTTTCTCCCAGCAACTGATAATATAAATCAGATCATTTATCACATTTTCTCCCCCTTTTTGTCATAACATCAAAAACACAAAAGATTCAGATGAAAAACAAGACAATATGAGAGAAAAGAAGATAATTTTCATTGATAATAAAGGAGAATTGTCAGAAAGTACAGGAAGATGCATAGAAAGCAGATGCAAGAAACAGTGAAACAACTAAGACACAAGGACTAAGACGACCCTAGCTTGGACATAATCTTGGCCAGCATGTCATGAATCCCAGCATTGCTCTCAGTCTTCCTCTCAATGAAGGAGAGAAACTCAACATTGGTGTCCTCTTGCCTGTTCATCCGAGAAGCTAGCTCAACTTGGTTCTTCTGAATAACCTCTAGAGTCTTCACCAGAAGAGAGGGTTCACCAGAAGAAGCTTCACAGCTTCTGTCCAGAGGGACAACATTCTCGGCAGCAGCTTCCATAGTCAGATCATCATCATGATTTTCCTCAACAGGAATAGTCTCAGCAGGACGATCTTCAGCATCAGCTTCTTCCATATGAGCATCTTCTTCATACTCAGGAGCAGGAAGATCAGAATCTCCATTCTCAAGGGCTTGAAGAATGGCAGCAAGATTCCTTGGGGCAGAAGGACCTTCAACTTCTGGAGGATCAACAACTTCTGGGATGACCATATCAGGGTCCTTCTCAGAAGGATTTTCCCTTAGAAAGTCAAACAACCACTTGAAGTCTCCAGTCAGAACTGGATACTGAGGTCTCCAGACCACAATATCCCTGCAAGGGTTGGCTTCTAACTCCGCAAGGATTCGCGCTACAGCAAGTTCATCAATGAATTCCTTTTCTTCAAGACAAAATCTTCCACCAAGATGAGTAAACCAGAAATCTTCTAATTGCCTTAGAAAGCTATTTGGTCGAGGAGCAAGTTCTACACAAATTTCCTGAAGTTCTTGAAAATAAGCATCTGCTTTTCTTCTGAAGATTCTCCAGAATCTTCGCATAGCCACATCATTTAAACCAGCATGATGAGCTATTCTGAGAGTGTCAAAGAATCTTCTGATATTCCTCTTTACCATTTCATAAATTACACCAATAGGATATGCTCGACGGGGTTTTATTTTGGTTTTAGCAGAAACAGGATTTGGGACAGAATAGGGTTGAGGTTCTCTATCAAAACAGAGAGATGATTCTGCTTCATTCTCAGATTCTAACACTACCAGCTCAGGCTCAGGACGAGGCCTGGGAGTGTAGTTGCAATCACGCAACAATTGCTCATGTGATGCAGAGTCTGGAAGGTCAGATGAGGAAGGATTGTTTTGAGGTGGAGAAGAGATGGGTTCATAGTTAGCATGAGGTGAGGGTTGAGAAGTGGATATATTTGTGTGAGGTGGAAAGAGAGTTTGAAGAGGTTTAATTTCAAGAACAGGGTTTTCAAGGGCCTGGTCAGAAGCAATGTTGGTTTTGGATGGAGAGGGAGGAATGGGAACATTTGTGATGGGTGAATGAGAAGGGGTAAGAGTATTGGTTACAGGGGAAGAAGGAGGTGTGAGAACATGGACATTTATGGGTGATTCTGATGGGGCTTTTTCTGGTTGATTTACTGGTTCAGGGGTTTGAGCAATATTTATTGGTGCAACTTCTGAACGTAAAGCAGGAACAGAATCAGGTTCAGAGAGATGTATACCTTTGGACACCTTCTGAATAGCCTCAGCCACAGCCTCCAGTTTCCTCTGCTTCTTGCTCTTCTGCTCTTCCACAATCTCTGCCTTCCCAAGAGAAATTTCTCTTCTTCTGGCAGACTCCAGTTTCTCCTTCTCACTATCAACAGCCTTCTGACCTTCAACATTTTGAGTTGTTGGTCCTTGGATAAATCCTTCTGGCTGATTCATAGCTTCTTGAGCTTCTTCTTCTTCAGAATCTTCTAAAATAAGTCTTCTTCTCTTCTTGGTTGTCTTTTTCTCAACAACAACATTTTTTATTTTCTTTGTCTTTTTCTTCTTTCTTTTCTCCACTTCTTCTTCTTCTGCTGTTTGTACAGCAACAACATTTGCTTCACCCATGGCTTCTTTCTCAGTAACTTCTTCAACAACAGCTGCAGCAACTTCTTGTTGAACTTCCTTCTCCAGGTTTACAGAAGAATGATCAAATTTTTGCTTTATCCTTCTTTCCTTCTTGACAACAGCATCAGGTGCAACTTCTGAAACATTTTCTGAAGCAGTAGGCCTAGAAGAGGAAACTTTCTTTTGACCACCTTTAGCAGGAGCAACTTTGCCTTCTTCTTCATTGAGTGAGTTCAGATATTCAGTTCTGACTCCTGCCAGCTCACTTCTGAAGAAGGACTCAAAGTCAGCAAGAACAGGATTTCTTCTGCTTCTTGCTCCAGGAAGAGGTTGAGGGATATTCTTGACAGCTTTAATCACATTCATCTTTCTCAGAGTGAGAGCATTCAAACAGCTTCTTGTATCAACAACAAGATCTTTGATGGTTCCTTGAGCCTCCAACTCCTTAACAATCTTGGAATGGACCAGAAGATTTGTAATGATTCTTCCAAAAGGAATAACGTTACTCTTCTTCGTTCTGAAGGAATTCCTGGATTCCTTCACAGCTTTGCACATATGTTTGAAGATGATATGGATGATATCAATCTTTTTCTTAGTGGCAATATAATACAGAATGTATTGCTGTTCTCTGTTGATAAAGTCAGGAGAATGGGTTGATTTCCTGTGGTAGAAACACCCTAGAAGAATTTTTGTCCAGATTTGAAAAAGATCCTTCAAATCCTTGACAGCCTTGTTATACTTCCCATTTGTATAAAGAGTAGACAGAACGTCATCCCAGTTTTCTCTTTTATCAAGTTCATATACTCCTTCAACAGTTCTTAGATCAAACATCATTCTGAGGATCACTTCAGTAACAACAACGAATTTTCCATGAACAAAGGACATAATAGATGTAGGGGTAACAACAGCATGCACCCAGAATTCCTTTACTAGTTCTGGATAAACAGGTCCACGGAACTCAGCGAATAAAGATGTCCATCCTTGAAAGATCATATCATCTTTAAGATAAAATTCATGTTCTTCAATATTGTCAAAATTGACCATGAGTTCACATATAACTTCCAACTCATCTTTGGGTATAGAACATGTGATAATTGGAACGATTTGTTGTTCAACTTCTGGATGACGTAGAGAAACCGAGGAACCCACATTCTGAGAGGATGAACCAGCCATTAGAGTAACTTTGAGATTAGAACAAAAACTGGGTTTGCGCTTAGGGTTAAAGAAAGAGAGCAAAGAGGTTACAAAAACAAATGCACAAGGAGAGAGAGAATGGGAGCGAAAAGGACAGACGTTATGATTTGAAATATATATATAGAGGCGGATTTTAAAAAAATATGCAATAAAGTTATGAGAATGAACAATTACAGAATCAATTGAAATCAACAACATTAAATGATGAGTGACGTTGGGTGAGAGAACGTGGTAATTGAAATGATTTACACAGTTACCTAGGGCGGCATCCCATCAGATTTACTTACGCTTTTACCAACCGTGCCAACACGTGTTCGCCATCAGAAAACACTTGATGACAGCTGTGTTGCATTGAATTTGCTTCTGATGATGAATAGAGCTTTTTCATCTTCTGATTCTGGTCACTGATTCTGACTACTATTCTTTAGAAATGATCTAGTTCTGATAGGATCATCTTTCTTTCCAAGAATCACATCTTCTGAGTGAGCTGAGGAGAGTCTAGAAGATCTTCTGACTGTTGGCTCTTCAGAAATTCTGAGATTCTCTAAAGATGCAGCAAATTGATCTTCTGATTCTTTACTTCTGAGATTTTCAGCTTCTGAAACTTTTCTTCTTGGTTCTACAGCTTCTGATATATCAATATCTATATCTGCAAAATTCTCAATCTGCTTTGGCTTTTCAAGACCAAGCTTATCATCAAATCTGATATTGATTGATTCTTCTACAACCAATGTTTCAGTGTTGTATACTCTGTAGCCTTTTGAGCGTTCAGAATATCCAAGAAGGAAACATTTTTGTGCCTTAGAATCAAACTTACCAAGATGATCTTTAGTATTCAGAATGAAACAAACACATCCAAAAGGATGAAAATATGAGATGTTGGGCTTTCTATTCTTCCACAATTCATAAGGAGTCTTATTTAGAATAGGTCTTATAGAGATTCTATTTTGAATATAACATGCAGTGTTTATTGCTTCTGCCCAGAAGTGCTTAGCCATATTGGTTTCATTGATCATGGTTTTGGCCATTTCTTGTAGACTCCTATTCTTTCTCTCTACAACTCCATTTTGCTGTGGAGTTCTAGGGCAAGAGAAATCATGGGCAATACCATTTTCTTTGAAGAACTCCTCAAAGAATCTGTTCTCAAATTCGCCACCATGATCACTTCTGAGCTTTATGATTTTGCACTCCTTCTCAGATTGAATCTGAGTGCAGAATTCAAAGAACACTGAATGAGACTCATCCTTGTGTTTTAAGAACTTTACCCATGTCCAGCGGCTATAATCATCTACGATGACTAATCCATATTTCTTCCCTCTGACAAATGCTGTTTTGACTGGGCCAAACAGATCAATGTGCAGAAGTTCTAACGGCCTTGAGGAAGAAACAACATTCTTAGACTTGAATGCAGGTTTGGAGAACTTGCCCTTCTGACATGCTTTACAAAGAGCATCTGATTTGTATTTCAAATTAGGGAGTCCTCTGACAAGATTTGGTTTGTTAATCTGAGAAATCTTTCTCAAACTAGCATGTCCTAATCTTCTGTGCCAGACCCATTGCTCTTCAGAAACAGACATAAGACAAGTCACCTTCTGCTTCTCAAGATCAGAAAGATCAATCTTATAAATGTTGTTCTTTCTCTTTCCTATAAATAGGATTGAGCCATCCTTCTTACTTACAGCCTTGCAAGACTTTTGATTGAAGATAATGTCATAACTATTGTCACTTAATTGACTTATGGACAATAAGTTATGCGCTAATCATTCTACAAGAAGTACATTAGTTATGGAAGGAGAGTTACCAATACTTATGGTTCCAGAGCCAATAATCTTGCCCTTCTGATCTCCTCCAAACTTGACTTCTCCGCCAGATTTAAGCACCAGGTCTTGGAACATAGACCTTCTTCCTGTCATGTGTCGCGAGCACCTAGAGTCCAAGTACCATGACATGTTGTGCTTTGTCTTCTTTGCAGCCAAGGATATCTCTTCAGAATCTGATTCTGATGCAGATTCTGATCCATCATCCACTGTGGCCATTAGTGCAAGGTTTTCCTGCTCGCCTTCAGAGTCTGATTCTGATTCTGATTCTGAATCATCCCATGTTGCCATAAGACCTTTCTTCTTATGAAACTTCCTCTTGGGATTCTCCTTCTGAAGTTTTGGACATTCATTCTTGAAGTGTCCAGGCTCATTGCACTCATAACAAAGGACCTTCTTTTTGTCAGATCTTCTGCCTCCAGAAGATTCTCCTCTTTCAGGCTTCTTTGAACTTCTGAAGCTCTTGAACTTTCTTTGCTTGCTCTTCCAGAGTTGGTTTACCCTTCGGGAGATGATAGACAGTTCATCTTCTTCTTCTGATTCTGATTCTTCTGAATCTACTTCTTCAGTCTGAAAAGCGTTAGTGCATTTTTTATAATTAGATTTTAATGCAATAGACTTACCTTTCTTCTGAGGTTCATTAGCGTCAAGCTCAATTTCATGACTCCTTAGGGCGCTGATCAGTTCTTCCAAAGAGACTTCATTCAGATTCTTTGCTATCTTGAATGCAGTCACCATTGGGCCCCATCTTCTGGGAAAGCTTCTGATGATCTTCTTTACATGATCAGCCTTGGTGTAGCTTTTGTCCAGAACTCTTAATCCAGCAGTTAGCGTTTGAAATCTTGAGAACATCCTCTCAATATTTTCATCGTCCTCCATCTTGAAGGCTTCATATTTCTGGATTAGGGCAAGAGCTTTGGTCTCCTTGATTTGAGCATTTCCTTCATGGGTCATTTTCAATGACTCATATATACCATGGGCAGTTTCCCTGTTAGATATCTACTCATATTCAGCATGAGAGATAGCATTCAGCAAAACAGTCCTACACTTGTGATGATCTTTGAATTGCTTCTTTTGATCATCATTCATTTCTTGTCTTGTGAGCTTTACACATCTAGCTTTAACTGGATATTTGTAACCATCCATCAGAAGATCCCATAAGTCAGCATCTAACCCAAGGAAGTAACTTTCAAGTTTATCTTTCCAGTATTCAAAGTTTTCACCATCAAATACTGGTGGTCTAGTATAACCATTGTTACCATTTCCATTGTGTTGCTCAGCAGAGCCAGATGTAGATGGAATTGTTGGATTTTCACCAGCCATCTTGACTTAAGCGTTTTTCTCTTCTTGAATCTTTTCTAAACACGGTTAAGTGCTTGCACCTTAGAACCGGCGCTCTGATGCCAATTGAAGGGTAGAAAAACACTTAGAAAGGGGGGGTTTGAATAAGTGTAGTTTCAAAACTTGTAAGATAAAAAAAACTTGCACAATTATTTTTATCCTGGTTCGTTGTTAACTAAACTACTCTAGTCCACCCATGACAAGGTGATTTACCTCAACTGAGGATTTAATCCACTAATCACACAAGATTACAATGGTTTTCCACTTAGACAACTGCTAAGTCTTCTAGAGTATTCTGATCACAACCTGATCACTCTAGGAACAACCTGCTTAGATACCCTCTAATACTTTCTAGAGTTGTCATACCCTAATTTTTGACCCCCCTGAGATGACATATCTTCAGGATTTTCATCAGGTCAAAGCAAGTACCCAGAGCAGTCACTTCTTCATTTGGCATTTAATCAAGGATGTTCAAAGACAAGAAAACTCAGGCAAAGGATCAATCAGTAGAAGGATTAGTCTCTAACATAATCATAGGACTCAAGAGCTTCATTTTTTCACCTATGATTGATTAGACACCCAGTCCTCTGAGTACAGATTTACTCAGGTCACCAAACTAGGGTTTTTGAGCCTATCAAGGACTGAAATCAGGGATCACCTTTGGGAAACCCTAAAAAGCTCCAGGACATCTATTAAAGACTTCAATCATCTTCAAATGATCCATACAATAAGATCCACTGGACATCACACCTCAATTCAAGATCCACAGTCACCAATTTCATCTAGTCGACAATTAGGGTTTTTAACCTAATTCATCTGGATAGTTGACTTTTAATCAGGGCATGGATCCAAAACTCAAGACATGATTCAAGAACCTCTACTACCTCAATATAACCCATTAACATCACTCATTTGAGGAGAAGATCTTAATTCCACACAAAAGTCCAAAATCTCACCTTATTTGGAAAAAGTCAACTGTATGGGATCACCTTTGACTTTTAAGATTTTTGGTCAAACCATGACTTTCAAGGATCAATATAATCAATATATGGATATTAAAGTCATTTGACCAAAGAAATTCAAGAAGAATCTTCAAGGAGCAAAAAGTCGGGAATTAGGATTTTTGAGGGCATCGTGGGAACTCAAAATTTCACCTACACAACTCAAAAAACTTCCAACATGAAAGTTGTAGATCTTGCAAAATAAAACAACATCTTACAATGGAGCTTTTTTCAAAAGATCAATCATTTAAGAGATTTGGAAATTTTGAAGTTTTAGGTCATAAACACTTAGAAAATTTTCTAAGTGTTTTTAACCTAGTTTTCTTCCAACTTTGGCCTCGTTTTTCACAAATTTGCCAAAGGATTCTGAAGGAAACATAAACTAATGATTTGAAGTAGATGTTTAGGGCTTTCCAAATTGTGTTCAACCTTCTCCAAATTCATTTTGAGATAAGAGTTATGCTTGTTCAAAGTTGGCCTCATGAAGTGAAATTATAGGTCATGTACAATTTGAAACTTTGCAATTTTGTGCATTTTGCTTCACTAAGTGATGCTACACGACCTCTAATGCATCTGAAAACATGCCATGCATCCAAATTCATCATTGCATAAGGATTAGAGAAGATTCCCAAAAACAAAGGCATGTGATTATGTAATGATTGCATTTTTGAATTTATGGCAAATGGTGAATCATCAAGGAATCTTGTTCTAAGCCAATTAGAACTCTCCTCTGAATCAGAAATGTTCCCTTAGATCATACAAGATCAATGGTTGGGGAAGCTAGCCCGAAAATGCATCATTGCATTTAGGATCTTTTCAAATTTTCTTCTTGGCTAAGAAACCAAACTCACTACACTAAGCAAGCTTGCTATGTTCAATTGCTCTGAGCCATTTGCCTATAAATAGAGGGCTCTTTCTCATTCAGAAAACACACCAAAGCAACATAATTCTTGCTTTCTCTCTTCTTTCTTCATACTTAAGGTTTTCAAAGGTTCTTTGGCAAGAAGACTTGGATTCTTCAAACCAGAGCTCTTCCTTTGGAATTATGTATTCAAACACCTTAGGGGAGTCATTTAGAGGTGATCCAAACCTCTGAAACACTTCTAGGCGTGAAGAATCATCATCTTCACCTCTCACTTGGAGCTGTTGCAGTTGGGGTCGAGCAAGAAGTTCTGGGCACTTTCAGTCCAAGCCAGGCATCTCAACACCTTCCAAAGGAGTCATTGAAGCTATCTGGATCGTTACAACAGTTCTGTAACACCTTTTGATCAGAGCCAAATCTTCATTTTTCAGGTAAGTTTCAAAATCTTCAAACTCTATAATTCACGCATGATAAATTTAAAATGAAGTTACCAGTTGGTTTCTGCACCTTCATAGATCATTAGCCCTTAATCAATTGCATCAAATCATGCATATATAGTATTTCATGTTTAATTCCAGTTTTAGGGTTCTTAGTGTTCATGCTTGCGAATTTTATGTTATACTGAAAATAAATAAAATTAAAGGACACCATCATGATCCTCGTCCAAAAACGAGCAAAATCCATCTTTACATCTTTGGATTTGGTTGCGAATTGAGAGAGATACGATTTCCAGAAATTCAAAAGCTTGAGGTTGAAGATGAAGATGGTGGCGCCATTTTTTTGAATTTCCCAGAAATGAGTTGATTTTATTTTGAATGATAGGTGTGTCACTTACGAATTCATCGTAGTGTCCCAATGGTTACAGCGCGCGTCCAAAAGCCTTGCCTTGCCTTAGGTCTGGGGTTCGATCCCCCCCTCAGACCTTTTGTTCATTTTATTTTTCCAATTCATTTAATGCCTTGCTTTCACATATAATCATATGGGTTCTTTCCTTAAGCAGGCCACGCGCGTGGCCCAGTTGGTATTTGTTTTGTTTGGTAACCTATAGGGCGTGGGTTCAACCCTTGGCAAGACCAAACCCCTTTTTTTTAACACTATTTTCTTTCATTTTGTTCTATAACTTCACATAATTAAATCACCCATCAATTTAAATCATTTTCTATTCATTTTTCACACACTTGTCATTTAATATATCTATTTTATGAATAACCCAAAAAATCACAAAAATATTATTTATTTGATATATATATCTTTAGGTTTAAAGTAACACATTTTTAAGTATTTTAAAATACTTTAAATATAGTTTTCTCTTGATTTTCAAAACCTAATCTCTTGTAAATATTTTTGTGATAAAACCCTAATCATGTAGGTCTTAATTAGGTATAGACTTTGTCTAAACCCTAATTAAGTTGACTTTTTGTCAATTTTCAAAACTGTTTTCACAACAGTAATCATTTTCAACTGTTTCTCATAAACAGTAAATCATTTTCAAGTGGGCCTCTAATAGAGTGTAAGACCCAACACCTTTTTCTTTTCATAGTTTGTTTTCAAAAACTGTATTTACAAAATCTTCTTTCTGTTTTCAAAATATTCTTCTGGTATTTGAAGGGCATTATTCCCGGTGAAACTCTTCAGATACCTATGTGACCTATGTCCATCTTCACTTCTTCTGTTTTCAAAAAAACCATTAACTGTTTATGATATATATATATATTCAACTGTTATCCATCAATTGCTGGTAAGGCTTTGTACATACTTCTTCAAAGGCCTCCACTCCATCCAGGTTAGGCTTTACAAGCTTTTAATTTACAGTCTTTATTTAAATTAATGTCAAATATAGAACTGTGCATATATATATTAGTTTAGAACTACGTTTGAGTATAAACCCTAGGACAGTTAAACTATATATATATATATATATATTATAGGAATATGACCTAGGATTGAGAATGTCTTCCCGGTGAAGGCTCTTTCCTAATTAGAGATCTGTAGTTCAAACCCCCAAGATGAATTATTCCCGGTGAAACATCTTGGCAAAAACCTTAGAATCCAAAAAAATAGGACACATCCACCCAAAGAGGAATTATTCCCGGTGAAACCTCTTACCCATTTTCTTAAAGCCAAAATAAGTTCAAAACTACATAGCTTTCTCTTGTGCTATAACAAGGACCCTCGATGACCCTCGATTAGCCTCCTCTTGGGCTTTGTACAAGGACCCACAGGCTTCTTAAATGCATTTCCAGCTTCCTCTTGAGCTTGTATACAAGGACCCATCAGGTTTCTTACAAACATTGGAACAGGTCTTTAGTCACCTTTTAACATACCCTGGTGAGTTTCTTCCAATTAAAACCAGACTTTAAACAAGCTAAGTTTGTCTCAATTTTACATTGAGTACACCTTTTGGAATGAGAGACATGGACAGTCTCTGTTACCCTTATCTTCATCAATCTTCCTTAGCAGAGTCTAGGATCCATGTTTGCTTATCCTCAGCAAGAGTCAGCCTTCATCTTGGGCTTTAAACAAGAAGTCTCCACTAGATAATCTTTCTGCCAATCATTTCAATAAAAACCCCTGGAAAGGGTTAGCCTCCACACATTCTTTCATTTTAACAAAAACCCCTGGAAAGGGTTAGCCTCCAAATCATTTCTTTCATCTTAATAAAAACCCCTGGAAAGGGTTAGCCTCCACACATTCTTTCATTTTAACAAAAACCCCTGGAAAGGGTTAGCCTCCAAATCATTTCTTTCATCTTAATAAAAACCCCTGGAAAGGGTTAGCCTCCACACATTCTTTCATTTTAACAAAAACCCCTGGAAAGGGTTAGCCTCCAAAATCACTTCTTCAAAAACCAAAGATTCATTCTCTTAGGAGATAATTTCCCCAAAAAGAGTCAAAACCCCTGGAAAGGGTCAGCCTCCAAAAAACATGACAAAAATCAGTCTTTTAACAAACAATTTCACCAGCTGAGTCAAAATCCCTGGAAAGGGTTAGCTTCCAAAAAAATCAGTCTTTTAATAAATAAATCCTTCAGTAGAGTCAAAACCCAACAAAAACAGTTAGCCTCAACCTTGGGCTTCATACAAGGCACCAAAACAATAAAACTCCCTGTTAATAGTCAGCCTCAACCTTGGGCATTGTACAAGGCAGATAATAGAGTCTCCCCTAGTGAGTCCTTCATTGTTCAGTAGCCACAACCTTGGGCTTTGTACAAGGCAGATAAACCATATTTCATGTGTCAAAGATTCCTAACATCTAGGATCTTTTCCCATAGAGTCATCCATACTCAGTTTATTTAAGAGTCCGCCACAACTTTGGGCTTCATACAAGGCAGAAAATAATATTTCCCCTAGTTAGAGTCAGCCTCAATTCTGGGCTTTGTACAGAACACCAAATAAAACCCATCAAAAATAGATTTTCCTAAGTAGAGTCAGCCTCAATTCTGGGCTTTGTACAGAACATAAAAATTCCTTGTAATTAACCCCCAGTGGAGTCATCTCCCAGAGTTAATAATAATCAATTAATCAAAAAGCCTCAAGCTTGGGCCTCATACAAGCCAGTTAAAAAATCAAATCTTTTATATAGTAGATAGACATAGCTTATCTCTATAGAGAGATCTTTCCTCTATCTCACCACATTCAAACAAACAAACATTACACATTTCAATTTCAATCAAAGTCTCCCATTTAGGACTCTGAAAGACATGCTCTGGCACAT
Source organism: Vicia villosa (assembly GCF_029867415.1). NCBI lineage: Eukaryota > Viridiplantae > Streptophyta > Magnoliopsida > Fabales > Fabaceae > Vicia > Vicia villosa. Next base: position 197,116,913 of record NC_081180.1, read on the forward strand.
CCCCAGACTTGTACACTTTCCCTAATTTGGACGAGCATCTTTCTTTCATTCAAGAGATACTAGCATACTTGCAAACACACAAGTAAGGTCACTCTCTTAATGAAATGAATCCAGTTATTCTGTCACTCTTTTAAAATGTTTGTGGTGGAATAGTAGAAATACCTCTCTATAAAGATGACTTCATGTCTCTTTACTGTAAACAGAGATTTAATTCAAGCTTCAACCTTGAGCTTCAATCAAGGCACCCAAAAATAATTAATTTCCATAATTAGTTCCCCGAACTACATTAAGCTCTGACTTCCATTAGGGATATGTAGGCATGAGGTTCACAAGGAATCTCAGCGAGCTAATAAAATACCAAAAATAGTCAGTCAGTCTGTCTGTCTTTCTTTTATTCAATTCAATTCCTTCTCCAAACACAAAGGAGAAACTTTCCCAATAATCATTAGCAGCACAAACACATTTAGACACAGAGAAGGTTCTTGTAGAGTACTACAGATATGTAGGGTTTTTAAACACTTCCCTATGTATAACCGACCTCCCGGACTCCAGAATTTCTAGTCTAGGTGAATCCCCACACTTAGCAAACTCCTAGGGTTTAGTTGAGATCTTTTTTCCCCTTTCCTACTCGTAGGACAATAAGAAAGTTCGTGTGATATCGTAGGAAGAACTAAAATAAAATTCATCCCACCACGGGCGCATTCTCCTTCCAAATTTCGCGTGAAGGGTCTAGCCCCAATGAGGAATTAGGGATGCTGGGGATATATGTGTTAAAAACCTTGGTTTTTCATCCAAACCAATGGTTGACCTGTTGCTGGTCCAGCCCCAATGAGGAATTAGGGATGCCAAATTCCCCCTCAAACAAGAGAGGTCCTGCCTAACCTCTGTGTCATATCATATGTTTGCTGCATTTATATTTGTTTATTTTGTTTATTCTGTATCGGAAAAGGGCTTGATTCCCCCTTGAGGTGAGAAATCCTATACCCGGATTTGAGTGCAACATAAGATAGGATGGAGGATGTATTCCCGGTGAAGACCCTCTAATCTTGGTTCACAATTCTACTCTTGGGATTTGCCTGGCTGGTTGTGATTAACTGTGCCATTGCATTCCGAGACTGATTTGTACCAAGAGGACCTAGAAACACATTAGCCCCACTTAAAGCCTTTTTTAGGACGTAGAGCGGTGATTACGAAAGTAATTGTCACGCAGATACTACACTCAGAGAAAACTCTCTTATAGATACCAGTCAACGTATCTTTAAGATTGAGCAAAAGCTCTGAGACCCCTAGAACCGGTTCTACAGGTACAAAAATCCTTATCCTTAGTTTACCATTGGGGCGAGGTTTGCGTTTTGACTTCATGACCACTATACCCTTCAACGCCATGTTTGTTTAAAAACTCTTGTGTGTGCATTCATGCATTCATGCATCATTCATCATAACAACTAAAAACAAAAAAGAGTCTTTTTCGAGTCGTTTTCCAAGGAAACTAAATAACGAACGTTTTGAACTTCATAGAAAGAGAGAAACGGAGAAAGGACTTAAGGATCTATACCATGGATTATGAAAGAAAGAGAGCTAGGAAATACACCTTCAAGATTCCCCAGGTCGAGGAACTGGGAAAGCTCGGAAAACTGGTGGTCAACCCCCAGGCTTTCAAGGAGAAGTATGGAAAACTTCTGCCTTTGCTCAATACCAACATTGTGGATGGGATCCTTCCCACCTTGGTACAGTTTTACGATCCAACGTATCACTGCTTCACCTTTCCAGATTATCAGCTCATGCCTATGTTGGAGGAGTACTCTCGTCTGATTGGAATACCCGTGTACGCGCAAGATCCGTAATCCGGTTTGGAAAAGAATCCTGACGACATTATCATTGCTGCAACTACTCCTTTGAACGTAGTCGACATTAGAACTCATATGGTGAGTAGAGGAGGAATTCAAGGATTGCCCTCCAAATTCCTGTTTGATCAAGCTCAGTACTTCGTCAGCATCCAAGATATGAGCGCTTTTGAGGAAATCTTGGCTTTGCTTATCTATGGATTGTTTTTGTTCCCTAACATTAACGATTTCGTCGACATCGACGCAATTAAGATCTTCTTAATTGGAAATCCAGTTCCAACCTTGCTTGCGGATGCTTATCACTCTGTGCATTCAAGAAACCTGCAGCGAGGAGGATTAATCACATGCTGCGTACCGTTGTTATACGAATGGTTCGTTTCGCACCTGCCGAAGTCTAGCACTTTCTGGAACATGAGGGATGGCCTTTACTGGTCATCGAAAATCATGTCTCTCACTCATACAGACATTGATTGGTGTAGTCCTGACAACGACGAAACCAAGATCATCTTCAGTTGCAGAAGTTTTCCCAACATACCCCTTATTGGAACTAAGGGAGGAATCAGTTACAATCCAGTTTTAGCCCGTCGTCAATACGACTATCCCATGAAAAATATACCAAGTAACATCCAATTGGAGGGTCTGTTCTTCAAGAACATCGACGATCATGGCAACATGCTGAAGAAGGAAATTGTCCAAGCCGGGCGTCTTGTTCACAGCAAAGGGAGAAGATTGTTAGGAAAACATCTTTGCATCTCCCTGGATCCTTACCTTCAATGGGTACGCATCAGAGCATTCAAGCTCAGGATGCCATATCAACATCAAGAACCCATTCCCCTAAGGGAACCAATATACCTTTTCTCCACCGATGTCGAAAAACTACAAGCGGCATTAAACAAGGTATGCCAAGAAAGGAATGCTTGGAGGAACAAGTATCGAATCATCAACACGGAAAACGTTGAGATTCATAACATCCTAAGAAGGAAGGATGAGTTACTTGAAGTGCTCGATCGACAAGTGTCACAAACGTCACTTTCTCATCATATCCCTCCTGCTTCCTGGATCATCGATCAGCTCACGTCAGAGAACGCTCAGCTCAAGAAACAGAAGAAAATGTTAGAACGTGAAGTCGGCTCTTCGTCAAAGTTTTAGAGTCCTTTCTCTCAGTTTCTCTGTATTTCCCTTTTCAAAGTGTGTAAAAACAGCGTTTTCGCTTAATTAATAAAAGTTTGATGTTTCATAACGTAATTATGGTGTTTCCTTGAAAAATATTAACTTAATTGCACATCATACATCGCTTTAGTCGTACGCACTGACACGAGAATTGTCGCGGATCTAATAGTCACTTTCCTTTCTCTAGAAAGAGAGGAGGAGAAGGAGGTGAACCAAGACTTTCAAGCTGTCTCATCCATACAACACTCGTTCAAGTCGCAAGAAAAGAATGGAAGACTTTGAGCAAGAGAATGGAGAACTCAGAGAAGAGGTTAATACTCTCAAAGATGCTATTGAAAGACTCAATAGTATGGTAGAAGCCTTGGTAATTGCACAGAATCGACCAACGCCAGAAGAACCGCAAAGGACTGTGGTTTCCGAGATTGTTTCTACTCCTATTCCTCAGTATACCATGCCACCCAACCGACCTTGGGGCATGCCGTATAACTTTATTCCAGAAGGGTACATACCCCCAGTTTCTGAAGTTCCAAGAGCTACAATGGAGATGCAACCGCCGGAGGGTTACAAACCTCTGGAAATTGAAGTTCCAAGAGCAACGGCAATGGGTTTCGCACAACAGAATGCTGAGATTCCAAGATCTGCTGTCATGACTTCTCCACGACCGATTATGCATACTTTTCCTCCACCAGGCGGACAAGTATATCATCACGCTCCAAGTGAGGATGCTGGCGTGTATGAAAGATTGGACGAGTTCCAGGAACAATTTCTGCAAATGCAGAAGGAACTCAAGACTCTTTGAGGACAAGATCTATTTGGAAAGAATGCTGCAGACCTCTGTCTGGTTCCAAATGTTAAGATTCCTCACAAATTCAAAGTACCAGAGTTCGAGAAGTACAAAGGGAATTCATGCCCACAAAGTCACCTCGTGATGTACGCTCGAAGAATGTCAACTCAGACTGATAATCAACAATTACTCATTCATTATTTTCAAGACAGCCTGACTGGTGCTGCACTCAAATGGTACATGAACTTGGACAGTTCAGAGGTTCGTACTTTTCGAGACCTCAGAGAGGCCTTCGTCAAACAGTATAAGTACAATCTGGATATGGCTCCCGACAGAGATCAACTCCGGGCCATGACTCAAAAGGATAGAGAAAGCTTCAAGGAATACGCTCAGAGATGGCGTGAAGTTGCTGCTCAAATTTGTCCACCACTTGAAGAGAAAGAAATGACAAAAATCTATCTCAAAACTTTGAGTCCATTTTACTACGGACGAATGGTTGCAAGTGCACCAAGTGACTTTACTGAGATGGTAAACATGGGTGTACGTTTAGAAGAAGCAGTTCGAGAAGGACGCTTGAACAAAGAACCAGAATCTTCTATTGGTCCAAGGAAGTATGGAAGTTCTTTCCAGAAGAAAAAGGATCAAGATGTCAGCAATGTCTTGCACAAAATCAAGAAGAAATTTCAACCTCAAGTTGCAGCAATAACTCCGGTTGTTAACTCAGCGCCAGCTTATCAACCTCAGGTCTCGCAACAACAAATTCAACAAAGGTCGCAGCAACCTCAGCAGCAGGTTCGACCTCCAAATTACAACAATCGGGCTCCAAGGTATCCTGCCTTTGACCCAGTACCAATGCCGTATGCGGAATTATTTCCAACATTACTGGCAAAAGGACTCATTCAGACAAGGAGTCCTCCAAATCCTACAAACAGTTCCTCAGCATGGTATAAGGCTGACCAATCTTGTCCCTATCATCATGGGGCACCAGGTCACAATATTGAGAACTGTTTCTCTTTCAAGATTGACGTCCAACGGTTAGTGAAGAGCGGAATGCTATCCTTCAAAGATACTAGTCCAAACGTCCAAGCAAATCCTTTGTTGCAGCATAAAGAAGCTTCAGTAAATCTGGTAGATCAACACCCTAACGTCATTCAAATCTACGACATTCGTCAGATAGGGGAAAATCTTGTCAAGATGCACGCTAAACAAGCTGGGTACCGCCATGTACCACCTCACAACTACTTCACATGCGATATTTGTCCAAAGAATAATCAAGGATGTGCCGTAGTTCAAGCTGCATTACAAGAACAAATGGACTTAGGATGGATTCAACATATCCGAGTCAGGACTGAACATGACATCAACATGGTTCAAGGATGTCCAGGAGAATACAAAATCTACAAAGTTGAAGACCTAGAAGGATCGGTAGTCAGGTTCCATAAAACTTTAAATGGACTTGCCTACTTTGGAACAGATTTCCACGCTTACAGTAGATGCAGAATTTGTCGAAGAAATTCACAAGGATGTTTACGTGTTCGCAACGACATTCAAAAGCTGATGGATGACAATACCATTACTGTTCTTGCCAACAGAGAAGATGATGAAGTCTTTACCATATCTCCTCAAATTAATCAAGTTGAACCAATGCAAGTTAAGTATGATAGCAGGAAGACAGCAATTGCTCCGTTAGTCATCTACTTACCAGGTCCTGTACCGTATGAGTCCAGCAAGGCTATACCATACAAGTACAACGCTACATTCATTGAAAATGGTAAGGAAATACCATTACCGTCTGTTGTCAACATTGCTGATGTTAGTCGAGTCACCAGAAGTCGACGAGTCTTCAACAGAACAACAGAAAATGTGGAGAAACCTTCGGAGGAAGCACCACATAGGCAAGACAATCATCCGACCAATGCTGTTCAAGCGAAAGAAAATGATGAGATCTTGAAGTTAATCCAGAGGAGTGAATACAACATTGTAGATCAATTACTACATACTCCGTCTAGGATTTCTGTCCTTTCCCTGCTATTGAGTTCTGAAGCTCATAGGGAAGCTCTACAGAAAGTTTTGGAACAAGCTTTTGTAGAACCAAGCGTCACAATAAGCCAATTCAACAGTATCGTTGCCAACATTTCCGCGGGAACTAGCCTAAGTTTCTGTGATGAAGATCTTCCTGAAGAAGGAGTAGACCATAATCTTCCACTTCACATCTCAGTTGGCTGCATGGGTGATACACTCACAGGAGTCCTAATAGACAATGGGTCCTCTCTCAACGTCATGCCGAAATCAACATTGTCAAGATTATCTTTCGAAGATTACCCTCTAAGAAAAAGTCATGTCATCGTCAAAGCATTTGATGGATCAAGGAAGTCAGTTTTTGGAGAAGTGGATCTTCCCATAACTATTGGACCTCAGACGTTCAAAATCACTTTCCAAGTAATGGATATTCCAGCACAATACAGTTGTTTGCTAGGTCGCCCGTGGATTCATGAGGCTGGGGCAATTACTTCAACACTTCATCAGAAACTGAAGTTCGTAAAAAATGACAAATTGGTAACCGTATGTGGGGAACGAGCTCTGATCGTCAGCAACCTGTCATCATTCTCCGACATAGAACCAAAAGAAGTTGTTGGAACTAAATTCCAAGCACTTTCCTTGGACAAAGGAAAGGAGAAAGAAGCGTCTATTTCTTCCTACAGAGATGCAATCCAAGTTGTAAAGGATGGCACTACCAGTGGTTGGGGGCACATTAATATTCCTACCAACAACAAGAACAGAACAGGAGTTGGATTCTTTCCAACATCATCAAAGACTATTCCAGGAATTGAGGTAGTTCTTCCAATTCAAGAAACTTTCCGCAGCGGAGGTTTTCTTCAACCTGTTCAACAAACAGTCAATACCATCGGTACGGAAAACACTGATGAAGAGGGATGGCTATCCTATCTTAACAAAGCAGGATACATATCCCTATCAGAGTCTGATTCACCTTGTTGTTATCCGACTAAAGGATCTGAAAGTAAGACTCAACCAAGTAGTGATGAAGTTACTAACAGCTTCGCCACCAGAAGTCATGGTTCATCAGAAGAAGTTCCTCCTATCCCCGAAGAAACTTGGGATACATTAGGAGAACCAAGCGGAACATTCGACTACATGGTGAAATACTCCGCTCCTGAAAGTTCAAGAATCTATTTGGAAGATATTGTTCCAACGGGATGGAACATTGATTACGAGTACCTTACTCAGCCAAAAGAGATATATAACCCTTGCTATTCATCATCATCAACTAGTGAAATCACCATTGAGGATTATATCCCCAAGTCACCTTCCGAGGCTACGGATCTAGAGTTCACATATCTAGTCAATGCCATCTTGGGAGAAGAGCAAGACCAAAATACAGAAGAGGATGATCTCGAAAGTGTCTCCGACAACGAGTCTCTCCATTCAGAAGATTGGAAGTTTCCTCAAAAGAAAAACCGACATACTCCACTTAGAAATGGTTATGCTCACACCGCTCAGTCTGCTGAAGTAGAAGAAGATCGTCTGAGTGTTGCAAAGACAGTGGTTGGTAAATCAAGACCTACCACAGGCCAGCTTAAGCCTAAGGTTCCAGATTACCTAGTGCACAATGGGGTTCGCCACTATTGGACAGCTGTTGAAGTTTCAACTGTTGTTCGCACTCCTAAGTAGGAACTTTCACCGTTATTTTGTCCTCTCACCATAGCCCAGGGTGAAGAGATGTTTCATAGGGCTTTGCATTTTACTATTTCTTAGGAAAATGTCCCTCTTTGCTTCGCCCAAAGCAATAGAGTTTTGTTTTATAAGGTCTTTGTTTCAAGAAATGACTGTCAATAAATAAAAATGTCATTCTGTTCCTTCGTTTAGTTTTCCCTTTTCTTTTTCCGGAAATTGGTAATCCTAAAAAACACCCTTAAAAGCATCAAAAATTCCATTAACTGCATACACCGAGTCTTCCCTCGTTGTCTAAATAAAACTTATCACACATATGCAGATTAATCATAAAATACCCCGTTGAAACGTGCGATCGTATGACTTCTCCAAGCTTTGAGTTTCCTGTATTCGAGGCAGAGGAAGAAGAAGACGAAGAAATATCAAAGGAAATTTCACGATTACTTCAACAAAAGGAAGAGGCCATTCAGCCATACAATGAGCCTCTAGAGATCATTAACCTTGGTTCCGATGGAAACAGAAAAGAGGTTAAGATTGGAGCTTCGCTCAGTTCAGAGATCAGAGAGAGTTTGATACAATTGCTCAGAGAATTCTCAGATGTCTTCGCTTGGTCTTATCAAGATATGCCAGGGTTGGATACCAGTATAGTGGAGCATCACTTGCCATTAAAAGCAGAATGCCCTCCGGTCAAGCAAAAATTGAGAAGAACTCATCTGGAGATGGCCATGAAAATCAAAGAGGAAGTTCAAAAGCAGATCAACGCAGGTTTCCTCGTCACTTCAGAATACCCTCAGTGGTTAGCTAACATTGTTCCCGTTCCTAAGAAAGACGGAAAAGTCCGCATGTGCGTCGACTACAGAGATTTGAACAAAGCTAGCCCTAAGGATGATTTTCCTTTACCACATATTGATATGTTGGTAGACAGTACAGCAAAATCCAAAGTTTTCTCGTTCATGGACGGATTTTCAGGATACAACCAAATCAAAATGGCACCTGAAGACATGGAGAAAACAACTTTCATCACCCCCTGGGGCACGTTCTGCTATCGTGTTATGCCTTTTGGACTAAAGAACGCGGGGGCAACTTATCAAAGAGCCATGACTACGCTTTTCCACGACATGATGCATAAAGAAGTGGAAGTCTATGTGGACGACATGATTGCCAAATCAGAAAATGAAGAAGATCACATACATAATCTGACAAAATTATTTCAACGCTTACGGAAGTTTCAGCTTCGCCTGAACCCCAACAAGTGTACCTTTGGTGTCTACTCAGGAAAACTCCTTGGTTTCATTGTCAGCAAACGAGGAATTGAAGTAGATCCAGACAAAGCCAAGGCAATTCAAGAAATGCCTTCACCCAGAACCGAGAAACAAGTTAGAGGATTTCTTGGACGTCTGAATTACATCTCGAGATTCATATATCTCATGACTGCAACTTGTGCTCCTATTTTCAAACTTCTACGGAAAAATCAAAGTTGCGTCTGGACAGACGATTGTCAGAAAGCGTTCGACAGCATTAAGAAATATCTGCTCGAACCACCCATTTTGTCTCCTCCAGTGGAAGGAAGACCTTTGATAATGTACTTAACCATCTTAGAAGACTCCATGGGTTGTATCCTTGGACAGCAAGACGAGACGAGAAGAAAAGAGCATGCCATTTACTACCTAAGCAAGAAATTCACTGACTGTGAATCCCGCTACTCCATGCTCGAGAAGACGTGTTGTGCTTTGGCCTGGGCTGCCAAGCGTCTCCGCCAGTACATGATTCGACATACTACATGTTTGATCTCTCATATGGATCCAATCAAGTACATCTTTGAGAAGCCTGCCTTAACTGGGAGAATTGCCCGTTAGCAGATGTTGTTATCAGAATATGACATTGAGTATCACGCATTCTAGCTGAGCACCTGGCTCACCACCCACTTAATGGTCATGAATCAACCAGTTTCGACTTTCCGGACGAGGACGTCATGTACCTCAAGATGAAAGATTGTGACGAGCCACTACCAGACGAAGGACCTGAGATAGGATCCCAGTGGGGCTTAATCTTTGATGGAGCTGTCAACGCTTATGGACGAGGAATTGGGGCAATCATTGTTACACCTCAGGGTACCCATATTCCATTTACTGCCAGATTAACTTTCAAGTGCACAAACAATGAGGCCGAATATGAAGCTTGCATCATGGGTCTCGAAGAAGCCGTGGATCTAAGAATCAAACACTTGGATGTATACGGAGATTCTGCTTTGGTCATCAATCAAATCAAAGGTGAATGGGAAACATGCCAACCAGGGCTAATTCCTTACAAAGACTACGCAAGAAGATTGTTACCATTCTTCGACAGGGTAAATTTTCATCACATTCCTCGCGAAGAAAACAACTTGGCTGATGCATTAGCCTTACTCTCTTCCATGATTAAGATAAATCATTGGAATGACATTCCTCGGATCGATGTTATGCGCCTGGATAGGCCTGCTCATGTTTTCACAGTAGAAGCAATCATCGACGACAAACCGTGGTATCACGACATCAAGAACTTTCTTCAAAAGCAAGAGTACCCTCTTGGGGCATCAAAGAAAGATAGAAAAACTTTGAGAAAGTTAGCTTGTAGATTCTTCCTGAATGAAGATGTTCTGTACAAGAGAAACTTTGACATGGTTTTGCTCAGATGCGTTGACAGAAAAGAAGCAGAAGTACTCATGAGAGAAATACATGAAGGTTCCTTTGGTACTCACACCAATGGACATACCATGACAAGGAAAATACTGAGAGCAGGATATTATTGGCTGACGATGGAGTCAGATTGCTACCAGTACGCAAAGAGGTGTCACAAATGTCAGATCTACGCCGATAGAATTCATGTGCCACCATCTCTTCTCAACATACTCTCTTCCCCTTGGCCTTTCTCCATGTGGGGAATCGACATGATTGGAATGATCGAGCCAAAAGCGTCCAACGGACATCGCTTCATCTTGGTAGCTATAGACTATTTCACCAAATGGGTTGGAGCAGCTTCATATGCAAACGTTACAAGACAAGTTGTCGTCAAGTTTATCAAGAATCACATCATCTGTCGCTACGGCATTCCTAGCAAGATAATCACTGACAATGGGTCAAATTTGAATAACAAAATGATGAAGGAGCTTTGTGAAGAATTCAAGATTAAACATCACAACTCATCTCCTTACAGACCAAAGATGAATGGAGCTGTAGAAGCAGCTAACAAAAACATCAAGAAAATCGTTCAGAAGATGGTCATCACTTACAAAGATTGGCATGAAATGCTCCCGTATGCTCTTTATGGTTACCGTACATCAGTACGTACTTCGACTGTAGCAACTCCTTTCTCCCTTGTATATGGCATGGAGGCAGTCCTACCTATAGAAGTTGAGATTCCATCAATGAGAGTCTTGATGGAAGCAAAATTAACAGAAGCCGAGTGGTGTCAAAGCAGATTCGATGAATTGAACTTAATCGAAGAAAAGGGCATGACAGCTTTATGCCACGGTCAGCTATATCAACAAAGAATGAAGAAAGCTTTCGACAAAAAGGTTCGACCTCGCACAATCAAAGAAGGCGACCTTGTACTCAAAAAGATTCAATCTTTTCTCGCAGATTCAAGAGGGAAATGGACTCCCAATTATGACGGCCCCTACGTGGTCAAGAGAGCTTTCTCAAGAGGAGCCTTAATACTCACGACTATGGATGGAGAAGAATTCACCCGTCCTGTGAACGTCGACGCAGTCAAGAAATACTTCGCCTAAATAATCAAAAGAACAACTCGCTAAGTTGAAAACTCGCAAAGAGCGACTTAGGCAAAAAAGAGCGTCTCGGTGAATCGAAAACCCGAAAGGGCGATTCAGGCAAAAGTTAGAGACATAAAAAATAAATAATCAATCCTGGTAGACTTAAAACCCGAGAGGGGTAGTTTACGCAAAAGTTAGGGATATATGGCAAGTAACTGTGTTCAGGACAAACTTGATCATTCAAAAATCCATAGCGGAGTATTCATCAGCAGTAGGTCATCTTCTACGAAGCACGAATACAGCGCAACTCGGAGTGGAAGGGAAAGATAACGGTCGTCACGTTTCATCGTAGCCCTTTTCCCGAAAAATTACCAATTTCCAACTTTGTAAATACTCCATGGAATCAAGCATTTGGCTGATTACCATTCCATAAATAATAATTTGAGCCTTGTGCTTTTTCTTTGCAAATCTAGTCTTATTCAGTTTCTTGAAATGCATTTTAAGTTTAAACGGTCATTTTCTTGAAACAAATGTTTTCATAAAATAAAATGAATTTACTTGCAAAAATAAAGGTGAAATTTCTTTCTAAGGTTTACAAACAATAGGAAGAATGCAAACAGCTACTCCGAGAACGGTTGAGACTCCGGGAACCAAGATTTCCCCATGAGTTCGCTTTGCGAACATCTCCCGATGACTGATCTTCACTTCAATTCATATTACTCACTTCAGACAGCGGACAACTGATAACCAGGTATTCCCGACAGAGTTCGAACTACAAGAAGAGGACATCTTCTGATCAACAAGATTCAAGTCGTATCATAGGATTTTACATCCGCGACAATTCTATTCACTTTCACTTTACATTTTATATTTGTCATAATATTCATGCATACATTATAACTGCATAGTCGAGTCAGGCTTTGATCATGTGAATGCCCGAGTCATTAAAGCATATACTCAAGATTCCCCTGCAAAGTTGTGAAAGGGTTTTTCTTCTTCATAAAGAAGGTTCATACACCCAAATTCCCCAAGCAAGTCAACAAATGGTAGTCTCCCTCAAAGAGATAGTTTGTTCACTTTTGGAATTCCCCAACTGAGAATCTCCTGCAGAGCGACGCTCGACAATCTCCCTCAAAGAGATAGTTTGTTCACTTTTGGAATTCCCCACAGGGTCGATGAGCGGTTCTCTTCTCCAAGAAGTGTGGATTCCCCGACATAATTGATAAGTGGTAGTTTTTCCTCCTGGAAAACAGTTTGGTATTTCCCCAGCAGGGTCAAGAGATGCCACTCTTCGTCAAAGGAAACAGTTTGGTATTTCCCCAGCAGGGTCAAGAGATGCCACTCTTTGTCAAAGAAAATAATTGGGAATCTCCCCAGCAGATCGACAAATGATCCCCAGCGAAGTCAGTGAATGGCAGTCTCTTTCGGCAAAAGACAGTTTACTCACTTTTTCGGACAAAAATAACGAATAGCAGCCTTCTTCATGAAGACAGTTCGTTTCGCTTAAAGATTCCTCAACAAAGTCAGCAAATGGCAGTCTCTTTCATCAGAAGACAGTTTGCTCACTTTCTTTCACGACAGGATCAACAAATGGCAGTCTCTCCCAGTAGAAGACAGTTTGTTCCCCTAGCAATTGGCAAATGGCAGTCTTTCCCCAAGGAAAGACAGTTTGTCTGTTAAAATTCAAGAGATCGACAAATGGCAGTTTCTTTAAACAGTTTGTCTGTTTCTGGGATGTTTCATCCCCTTCAGAGTTGACAAATGGCAGTTTTCCTCCTAGGAAAGCAGTTTGTTAATTCCCCTCAGAGTCGACAAATGACAGTTTTCCTCTTAAGAAAAACAGTTTGTTGATTCCCCGGTATGAGTCGACAAATGGCAGTTTTTCCTCTTAGGAAAACAGTTTGTTGATTCCCTGGCATAAGTCGGTGAATGTTGGTTTTCACCCCGAAAACAGTTCGTCCGCCTTCAAGCAAAGTCATTAGCCCCTCAAAAGATCATGAGGCCATATGACATTCTTTCAAAGACGTCAAGTCAAAAGGAAAGATGGTGAAGTTTCTCTACTACCATCAAATGGCGTCTCATCTCCGAGTGCTGATGAGAAGTTTGGTGAGGAAACAAACCTTTGAAGTTTCTCTACTACCATCAAATGGCGTCTCATCTCCGAGTGCTGATGAGAAGTTTGGTGAGGAAACAAACCTTTGAAGTTTCTGTACTACCATCAAATGGCGTCTCATCTCCGAGTGCTGATGAGAAGTTTGGTGAGGAAACAAACCTTTGAAGTTTCCTTACTACCATCAAATGGCATCTCATCTCCAAGTGCTGATGAGAAGTTTGATGAGGAAACAAACCTTTGGAAATTTTCTCTTTATCTGAGATATTGTCCAAACACGGCTGAGACCAGTTTCGAGATATGGACATCCGAAACAAGGGGGAGGTTGTTTACCTTTTTCTAAGTGTCAACACTTAGTTAAAGAAGATGGATTGAGCATTCTACACTGCCATCCATTCACCAGAGTCCACATCAAGTATTTCTACAGGAGTTTGTCTCCTCATCCCTTGCCAAGTGCGACAACGGGATCAAGTCATGCAAGGATTTTATCAATTACAACATCTCAGGAGCGCCCAAAATTCGGGCATTCTTTGATATTTAAGTCTCTTTCACGCAGGAGAGATCGAGATATCAATCTCTCTCCCTCCAGATAAAAGAAACTTAAATAGGGGCATCTGTCATACCCTAATTTTTGACCCCCCTGAGATGACATATCTTCAGGATTTTCATCAGGTCAAAGCAAGTACCCAGAGCAGTCACTTCTTCATTTGGCATTTAATCAAGGATGTTCAAAGACAAGAAAACTCAGGCAAAGGATCAATAAGTAGAAGGATTAGTCTCTAACATAATCATAGGACTCAAGAGCTTCATTTTTTCACCTATGATTGATTAGACACCCAGTCCTCTGAGTACAGATTTACTCAGGTCACCAAACTAGGGTTTTTGAGCCTATCAAGGACTGAAATCAAGGATCACCTTTGGGAAACCCTAAAAAGCTCCAGGACATCTATTAAAGACTTCAATCATATTCAAATGATCCATACAATAAGATCCACTAGACATCACACCTCAATTCAAGATCCACAGTCACCAATTTCATCTGGTCGACAATTAGGGTTTTTAACCTAATTCATCTGGATAGTTGACTTTTAATCAGGGCATGGATCTAAAACTCAAGACATGATTCAAGAACCTCTACTACCTCAATATAACCCATTTACATCACTCATTTGAGGAGAAGATCTTAATTCCACACAAAAGTCCAAAATCTCACCTTATTTGGAAAAAGTCAACTGTATGGGATCACCTTTGACTTTTAAGATTTTTGGTCAAACCATGACTTTCAAGGATCAATATCATCAATATATGGATATTAAAGTCATTTGACCAAAGAAATTCAAGAAGAATCTTCAAGGAGCAAAAAGTCGGGAATTACGGTTTTTGAGGGCATTGTGGGAACTCAAAATTTCACCTACACAACTCAAAAAACTTCCAACATGAAAGTTGTAGATCTTGCAAAATAAAACAACATCTTACAATGGAGCTTTTTTCAAAAGATCAATCATTTAAGAGATTTGGAAATTTTGAAGTTTTAGGTCATAAACACTTAGAAAATTTTCTAAGTGTTTTTAACCTAGTTTTCTTCCAACTTTGGCCTCGTTTTTCACAAATTTGCCAAAGGATTCTGAAGGAAACATAAACTAATGATTTGAAGTAGATGTTTAGGGCTTTCCAAATTGTGTTCAACCTTCTCCAAATTCATTTTGAGCTAAGAGTTATGCTTGTTCAAAGTTGGCCTCATGAAGTGAAATTATAGGTCATGTACAATTTGAAACTTTGCAATTTTGTGCATTTTGCTTCACTAAGTGATGCTACACGACCTCTAATGCATCTGAAAACATGACATGCATCCAAATTCATCATTGCATAAGGATTAGAGAAGATTCCCAAAAACAAAGGCATGTGATTATGTAATGATTGCATTTTTGAATTTATGGCAAATGGTGAATCATCAAGGAATCTTGTTCTAAGCCAATTAGAACTCTCCTCTGAATCAGAAATGTTCCCTTAGATCATACAAGATCAATGGTTGGGGAAGCTAGCCCGAAAATGCATCATTGCATTTAGGATCTTTTCAAATTTTCTTCTTGGCTAAGAAACCAAACTCACTACACTAAGCAAGCTTGCTATGTTCAATTGCTCTGAGCCATTTGCCTATAAATAGAGGGCTCTTTCTCATTCAGAAAACACACCAAAGCAACATAATTCTTGCTTTCTCTCTTCTTTCTTCATACTTAAGGTTTTCAAAGGTTCTTTGGCAAGAAGACTTGGATTCTTCAAACCAGAGCTCTTCCTTTAGAATTATGTATTCAAACACCTTAGGGGAGTCATTTAGAGGTGATCCAAACCTCTGAAACACTTCTAGGCGTGAAGAATCATCATCTTTACCTCTCACTTGGAGCTGTTGCAGTTGGGGTCGAGCAAGAAGTTCTGGGCACTTTCAGTCCAAGCCAGGCATCTCAACACCTTCCAAAGGAGTCATTGAAGCTATCTGGATCGTTACAACAGTTCTGTAACACCTTTTGATCAGAGCCAAATCTTCATTTTTCAGGTAAGTTTCAAAAGCTTCAAACTCTATAATTCACGCATGATAAATTTAAAATGAAGTTACCAGTTGGTTTCTGCACCTTCATGGATCATTAGCCCTCAATCAATTGCATCAAATCATGCATATATAGTATTTCATGTTTAATTCCAGTTTTAGGGTTCTTAGTGTTCATGCTTGCGAATTTTATGTTATACTGAAAATAAATAAAATTAAAGGACATCATCATGATCCTTGTCCAAAAACGAGAAAAATCCATCTTTACATCTTTGGATTTGGTTGAGAATTGAGAGAGATACGATTTCCAGATATTCAAAAGCTTGAGGTTGAAGATGAAGATGGTGGCGCCATTTTTTGAATTTCCCAGAAACGAGTTTATTTTATTTTGAATGATAGGTGTGTCACTTACGAATTCATCGTAGTGTCCCAATGGTTACAACGCGCGTCCAAAAGCCTTGCCTTGCCTTAGGTCTGGGGTTCGATCCCCCCCTCAGACCTTTTGTTCATTTTATTTTTCCAATTCATTTAATGCCTTGCTTTCACATATAATCATATGGGTTCTTTCCTTAAGCAGGCCACGCGCGTGGCCCAGTTGGTATTTGTTTTGTTTGGTAACCTATAGGGCGTGGGTTCAACCCTTGGCAAGACCAAACCCCTTTTTTTTAACACTATTTTCTTTCATTTTGTTCTATAACTTCACATAATTAAATCACCCATCAATTTAAATCATTTTCTATTCATTTTTCACACACTTATCATTTAATATATCTATTTTATGAATAACCCAAAAAATCACAAAAATATTATTTATTTGATATATATATCTTTAGGTTTAAAGTAACACATTTTTAAGTATTTTAAAATACTTTAAATATAGTTTTCTCTTGATTTTCAAAACCTAATCTCTTGTAAATATTTTGTTGATAAAACCCTAATCATGTAGGTCTTAATTAGGTATAGACTTTGTCTAAACCCTAATTAAGTTGACTTTTTGTCAATTTTCAAAACTGTTTTCACAACAGTAATCATTTCAAATTACAAATCATTTTCAACTGTTTCTCATAAGCAGTCAATCATTTTCAAGTGGGCCTCTAATAGAGTGTAAGACCCAACACCTTTTTCTTTTCATAGTTTGTTTTCAAAAACTGTATTTACAAAATCTTCTTTCTGTTTTCAAAATATTCTTCTGGTATTTGAAGGGCATTATTCCCGGTGAAACTCTTCAGATACCTATGTGACCTATGTCCATCTTCACTTCTTCTGTTTTCAAAAAAACCATTAACTGTTTATCATATATATATTCAACTGTTATCCATCAATTGCTGGTAAGGCTTTGTACATACTTCTTCAAAGGCCTCCACTCCATCCAGGTTAGGCTTTACAAGCTTTTAATTTACAGTCTTTATTTAAATTACTGTCAAATATAGAACTGTGCATATATATATTAGTTTAGAACTACGTTTGAGTATAAACCCTAGGACAGTTAAACTATATATATATATATATTATAGGAATATGACCTAGGATTGAGAATGTCTTCCCGGTGAAGGCTCTTTCCTAATTAGAGATCTGTAGTTCAAACCCCCAAGATGAATTATTCCCGGTGAAACATCTTGGCAAAAACCTTAGAATCCAAAAAAATAGGACACGTCCACCCAAAGAGGAATTATTCCCGGTGAAACCTCTTACCCATTTGCTTAAAGCCAAAATAAGTTCAAAACTACATAGCTTTCTCTTGTGCTATAACAAGGACCCTCGATGACCCTCGATTAGCCTCCTCTTGGGCTTTGTACAAGGACCCACAGGCTTCTTAAAAGCATTTCCAGCTTCCTCTTGAACTTGTATACAAGGACCCATCAGGTTTCTTACAAACATTGGAACAGGTCTTTAGTCACCTTTTAACATACCCTGGTGAGTTTCTTCCAATTAAAACCAGACTTTAAACAAGCTAAGTTTGTCTCAATTTTACATTGAGTACACCTTTTGGAATGAGAGACATGGACAGTCTCTGTTACCCTTATCTTCATCAATCTTCCTTAGCAGAGTCTAGGATCCATGTTTGCTTATCCTCAGCAAGACTCAGCCTTCATCTTGGGCTTTAAACAAGAAGTCTCCACTAGATAATCTTTCTGCCAATCATTTCAATAAAAACCCCTGGAAAGGGTTAGCCTCCACACATTCTTTCATTTTAACAAAAACCCCTGGAAAGGGTTAGCCTCCAAATCATTTCTTTCATCTTAATAAAAACCCCTGGAAAGGGTTAGCCTCCACACATTCTTTCATTTTAACAAAAACCCCTGGAAAGGGTTAGCCTCCAAATCATTTCTTTCATCTTAATAAAAACCCCTGGAAAGGGTTAGCCTCCACACATTCTTTCATTTTAACAAAAACCCCTGGAAAGGGTTAGCCTCCAAAATCACTTCTTCAAAAACCAAAGATTCATTCTCTTAGGAGATAATTTCCCCAAAAAGAGTCAAAACCCCTGGAAAGGGTCAGCCTCCAAAAAACATGACAAAAATCAGTCTTTTAACAAACAATTTCACCAGCTGAGTCAAAATCCCTGGAAAGGGTTAGCTTCCAAAAAAATCAGTCTTTTAATAAATAAATCCTTCAGTAGAGTCAAAACCCAACAAAAACAGTTAGCCTCAACCTTGGGCTTCATACAAGGCACCAAAACAATAAAACTCCCTGTTAATAGTCAGCCTCAACCTTGGGCATTGTACAAGGCAGATAATAGAGTCTCCCCTAGTGAGTCCTTCATTGTTCAGTAGCCACAACCTTGGGCTTTGTACAAGGCAGATAAACCATATTTCATGTGTCAAAGATTCCTAACATCTAGGATCTTTTCCCATAGAGTCATCCATACTCAGTTTATTTAAGAGTCCGCCACAACTTTGGGCTTCATACAAGGCAGAAAATAATATTTCCCCTAGTTAGAGTCAGCCTCAATTCTGGGCTTTGTACAGAACACCAAATAAAACCCATCAAAAATAGATTTTCCTAAGTAGAGTCAGCCTCAATTCTGGGCTTTGTACAGAACATAAAAATTCCTTGTAATTAACCCCCAGTGGAGTCATCTCCCAGAGTTAATAATAATCCATCAATCAAAAAGCCTCAAGCTTGGGCCTCATACAAGCCAGTTAAAAAATCAAATCTTTTATATAGTAGATAGACATAGCTTATCTCTATAGAGAGATCTTTCCTCTATCTCACCACATTCAAACAAACAAACATTACACATTTCAATTTCAATCAAAGTCTCCCATTTAGGACTCTGAAAGACATGCTCTGGCACATCCCCAGACTTGTACACTTTCGCTAATTTGGACGAGCATCTATCTTTCATTCAAGAGATCTAGCATACTTGCAAACACACAAGTAAGGTCACTCTCTTAATGAAATGAATCTAGTTATTCTGTCACTCTTTTAAAATGTTTGTGGTGGAATAGTAGAAATACCTCTCTATAAAGATGACTTCATGTCTCTTTACTGTAAACAGAGATTTAATTCAAGCTTCAACCTTGAGCTTCAAGCAAGGCACCCAAAAATAATTAATTTCCATAATTAGTTCCCCGAACTACATTAAGCTCTGACTTCCATTAGGGATATGTAGGCATGAGGTTCACAAGGAATCTCAGCGAGCCAATAAAATACCAAAAATAGTCAGTCAGTCTGTCTGTCTTTCTTTTATTCAATTCAATTCCTTCTCCTAACACAAAGGAGAAACTTTCCCAATAATCATTAGCAGCACGCACACATTTAGACACAGAGAAGGTTCTTGTAGAGTACTACAGATATGTAGGGTGTTTAAACACTTCCCTATGTATAACCGACCTCCCGGACTCCAGAATTTCTAGTCTAGGTGAATCCCCACACTTAGCAAACTCCTAGGGTTTAGTTGAGATCTTTTTTCCCCTTTCCTACTCGTAGGACAATAAGAAAGTTCGTGTGATATCGTAGGAAGAACTAAAATAAAATTCATCCCACCACGGGCGCATTCTCCTTTCAAATTTCGTGTGAAGGGTCTAGCGTGCCGTCCTCCCAAGTGAAACGGGGAGGTAAAAAAAACGACACCACAAGAGTATTCTGATCAACCTGATCACTCTAGTCCTTTACAAATTAATGTAAACAAATTCTAAGAGTATTACAATGCTTCCTAAAAGCTATAATCACAAATGTGATATTTCTCTTAAAGTTTAAGCTTAATCTCACTATGATATTACAACTGCAATAAGTGAGGTTGAAGATGAAGTTATGAAAGCTTTTTGAAATTGACAGCGTTTCTGTATATTTGCACAAGTGTTATATGCAGCTTCTCATCAGAACTTCTATTTATAGGCGTTTGAGAAGATGACCGTTGGGAGCATTTAATGCTTTGCGTAATCCGTACAGCATTGCATTTAATGTTTCACTCTTTTGTCAACTACCTCGAGCCTTGCTTTTGCTGTGACTACTGACGTTGCCGTTAATAGCTTCTAACGTTCCTTTTGTCAGTCAGCGTAGCCTGCCATCTTGTACTTGATTCTGATTTGATCTTTTGTGGATACAACGTTTGAATCTTCAGAGTCAATACAGCTTGGTGCAGAGCATCTTCTTGTCTTCTAACCTTGAAGTGCTTCTGAGCGTGATACCATGAGAACTTCAGTGCTTCTGCTTCTGATCTCACGTTCTTCTGATGCTTCCATAGACCATGTTCTGCTTCTGCTTGACCATCTTCTGATGTCTTGCCAGACCATGTTCTGATGTTGCATGCTGAACCTTCTGAGTCAGTGCTTCTTGCGCTGATTTTGTGCATACTCTTTATATGATTCCTGAAATGGAAATTGCATAGGATTAGAGTACCACATTATCTCATATAAAATTCATATACATTGTTATCATCAAAACTAAGAATATTGATCAGAACAATTCTTGTTCTAACATTCATATGGTTGGTTGTCTGCACCTGGACGGCCTCTTTGTTGAACCTGTCGAGATATTCCCGAAGAGGCTCGTCGGTACCCTGGATGACAGCTTCTAGGGTCGCTTCAGATTTTGGTTGTCGGCGAGAGGCTCGTCGGTACCACATTATCTCGTACAAAATTCATAGACATTGTTATCATCAAAACTAAGAATATTGATCAGAACAAATCTTGTTCTAACAAGTACCTTGCAGGTACACCCCCCCCTTCACTTCACAAAGATCCAACTCCTAGCAGGCCTTGACGATCCTTCTGATCAGGTACGATCAGTGGCGCCGTCTGTGGGAATCAAGCTTCCCCGTCAAAGATCAAAGCTAATTCATCCTGCGATCATCATGGCCGACAACAACAACACCAACCGAACTCCTAATCCTTTCCATCTTGATCCCCTCATTCACGCTGCCACAGCTGATGGGCAGAATCGACACCGGCGGGAAGGACAACAACCCACTGCTGACGGGCAAGGGAGAACAAGGCACGAAATCTCCCAACCCCCCATGAACGAGCAAGCTCAAGTCCAAAACAACAGGAACGAGCAAGCTCAAAACAACAGGAACGAGCTGCCTCAAATCCAGAACAATGAAGCTGACTCCAGAGACAGGCAACTCGCCTCTTCCTTCAGTCATACCTCCTAGAGACAAGGGACCCGGTACGAGGACGACCAAGAACAAGTCGACGTCCCCGAGGATGCCGACCCTACAGCTATCCTTTTACTTGCGGCCCTCAAAAAGACCAACCGCCTCATCCAGCAAGGAAGCGACGATCACGATCCCCCCGCGGAGGCACTGTCAACCATGTTCCTCCTTGTCCTCTCGCTCCCCGCCAAGGAGGTATCGCCGATGTTCACCCTCTTCGTCGCGCTCTCCGCACAAGAGGTACCGTTGTCAAAGGTCCTACTCCCGCTCTCCTCGGCGAAAGAGCAGGAAGAATAGAAACCTGAAGAGGCAGAGACGGGAAGCTCCTCCCCCGAACAAGATCATCGGGGCCCCACCAAGACTGTGGTGAAAGCCCGCGAGCGTTCCCCTCCCGAGGATAATCACAAGCTTCTGGAAAACCACAAGTAAAACCTCGGACCAAGCGACGAGGAAGACTTCCGCAGCCCTCTGTCAAAGGAGATCCGGCGAGCCAACCTACCTCGGGGAATGGAGAAACCCCCGATCCTGGACCTTTACGACAGGACCACAGACCCTGACGATCATATTCGGAGCATCGAAGACGTCATGGGTTACCACGTGGTCTAAGGATCCATCAAATGTCGGATCTTTCCGACCATACTCAAAAAGGGAACGATGACCTGGTATAGGAATCTTCCTCCCAACTCCATCCACTCCTGGGCAGAACTCAAGAAGCCCTTCTCCAACCACTTCACGGCCTCTCGCCGACAGCCAAAATCTGAAGCGACCCTAGAAGCTGTCATCCAGGGTACCGACGAGCCTCTTCGGGAATATCTCGACAGTTTCAACAAAGAGGCCGTCCAGGTGCAGACAACCAACCATATGAATGTTAGAACAAGAATTGTTCTGATCAATATTCTTAGTTTTGATGATAACAATGTATATGAATTTTATATGAGATAATGTGGTACTCTAATCCTATGCAATTTCCATTTCAGGAATCATATAAAGAGTATGCACAAAATCAGCGCAAGAAGCACTGACTCAGAAGGTTCAGCATGCAACATCAGAACATGCTCTGGCAAGACATCAGAAGATGGTCAAGCAGAATCAGAACATGGTCTATTGAAGCATCAGAAGAACTTGAGATCAGAAGCAGAAGCACTGAAGTTCTCATGGTATCACGCTAGAAGCACTTCAAGGTCAGAAGACAAGAAGATGCTCTGCACCAAGCTGTTTGACTCTGATGAAATTCAAACATCTTTTATACAAACATCAGATCAGAAGCAAGTACAGGATAGCAGGCTATGCTGACTGACAAAAGGAACGTTAGAAGCTATTAACGGAAAAGTCAGTAAAAGCAGCAAAAGCAAGGCTTGAGGTAGTTGACAAAAGAGTGAAACATTAAATGCAATGCTGTACGGATCACACAACGCATTAAATGCTCCCAATGGTCATCTTCTTAAACGCCTATATATAGAAGTTCTGATGAGAAGCTGAATACAACACTTTGCGCAAACATACAGAAACACTGTCAAATTCAAAAGCTCTCAAACTTCATCTTCAACCTCACTTCATTACTGTTGTAATGTCTTAGTGAGATTAAGCTTAAACTTAAGAGAAATATCACAGTTGTGATTATAGCTTATTAAGAAGCATTGTAATACTCTTGTAAGAATTTATTTTACATTCATCTGTAAAAGGTTCCTAGAGTGATCATGGTGTGATCAGAATACTCTAGAAGACTTAGAGGGTATCTAAGTGGAAAACCATTGTAATCAAGGTTGATTAGTGGATTAAATCCTCAGGTGAGGTAAATCACTCCAAGGGGGTGGATTGGAGTAGTTTAGTTAACAACGAACCAGGATAAAAATCATTGTGCAAATTGTTTTTATCTTAAGAGTTTGAAAACTACACTTATTCAAACCCCCCTTTCTAAGTGTTTTTCTATCCTTCAATTGGTATCAGAGTGCCGGTTCTAAGGTGCAAGCACTTAACCGTGTTAGAAAAGATTCAGGAAGAGAAAAATGCTAAGTCAGGATGGTTGAAACTTCAATACCTACACCTACATCAACATCTGGCTCTACTGAGCAACATAATGGAAATGGTAACAATGGTTATACTAGACCACCAGTATTCGACGGTGAAAACTTTGAATATTGGAAAGATAAACTTGAAAGTTACTTTCTTGGTTTAGATGGTGACTTATGGGATCTTCTGGTGGATGGTTACAAACATCTAGTGAAAGCTAGCGGTGCTAAGCTGATGAGACAAGAAATGAATGATGATCAAAGAAAGCAATTCAAGAATCATCATAAGTCTAGGACTGTTTTGCTGAATGCTATCTCTCATGCTGAGTATGAGAAGATATCTAACAGGGAAACTGCCTATAATATATATGAATCATTGAAAATGACTCATGAAGGTAATGCCCAAGTCAAGGAGACTAAAGCTCTTGCCTTGATCCAGAAATATGAAGCCTTCAGAATGGAGGATGATGAAAACATTGAGACGATGTTCTCAAGATTTCAAACGTTAACTGCTGGATTGAGAGTTCTTGACAAGAGATACACCAAAGCTGATCATGTCAAGAAAATCATCAGAAGCTTGCCCAGAAGATGGGGCCCAATGATGACTGCATTCAAGATAGCAAAGAATCTGAATGAAGTCTCTTTGGAAGAGCTGATCAGCGCCCTGAGGAGTCATGAAATTGAGCTTGACGCAAATTGAACCTCGGAAGAAAGGTAAGTCTATTGCATTAAAATCAAATTATAAAAAATGCACTAACGCTTTTCAGGCTGAAGAAGAAGATTCTGAAGAATCAGAATCAGAAGAAGAAGATGAATTGTCCATGATCTCCAGAAGGGTAAACCAACTCTGGAAGAGCAAGCATAGGAATTTCAAGAACTTCAAAAGTTCTAAGAAGTTTGAAAAAGGAGAATCTTTTGGAAGCAAAAGATATGACAAGAAGAAGGTCACCTGCTTTGAGTGCAATGAGCCAGGTGACTACAAGAGTGAGTGTCCAAAGCTTCAGAAGGAGAAGCCCAAGAAGAAGTTTCATAAGAAGAAAGGTCTTATGGCAACTTGGGATGATTCAGATTCATCAGAATCAGAATCAGAATCTGAAGGCGAGTAGGCAAACATTGCGCTGATTGCCACTGTTGATGATGGATCAGAATCTGCATCAGAATCAGATTTTGAAGAGGTATTTTCTGAACTATCTAGAGAATAGTTAGTTTCCAGTCTAACAGAACTTCTGGAACTCAAAGCTCATCTTAGTATCAAATAAAAAAAGCTGAAAAAGCTATTTGAATCTGAAACTAAGAAGCTGGAAGTGGAAAATTCTGAACTGAAGGAAAAAGTTTTAAAATTATCCAAAGATGTTGGATCTCCTTCTGAAGCTTTCACATTACACACACTAAGAAGCATGTGACACAACCTAGAAAATATCATGTAACTCAGAATAAGGAATATCATGTTGTACCTCCTATTTTTTATAATGCTAAACCCAAATTCAATCAGAACTTGAGGAGAACTAACAAGAAAGGACCCAAGAAAATGTGGGTACCTAAGGAAAAGATTATTCCTATTGCAGATATCCTTGGCTGCAAAGAAGACAAAGGAAAGCATGTCATGGTACCTGGACTCTGGGTGCTCTCGACACATGACGGGAAGAAGGTCTATGTTCCAAGACCTGGTGCTTAAATCTGCTGGAGAAGTTAAGTTTGGAGGAGATCAGAAGGGCAAGATAATTGGCTCAGGAACCATAAGTTCTGGTAACTCTCCTTCTATAACTAATGTTCTTCTGGTAGAGGGATTAACTCATAACTTGTTGTCCATAAGTCAATTAAGTGACAATGGTTATGACATAATCTTTAATCAAAAGTCTTGAAAGGCTGTAAGTCAGAAGGATGGCTCAATCCTATTTACAGGCAAGAGAAAGAACAACATTTATAAGACTAATCTTCAAGATCTTAAGAATCAGAAGGTAACTTGTCTTATGTCTGTTGGTGAAGAGCAATGGGTCTGGCACAGAAGATTAGGCCATGCTAGTTTGAGAAAGATTTCTCAGATTAACAAACTAAATCTGGTCAGAGGACTCCCTAATCTGAAATATAAATCAGATGCTCTTTGCGAAGCATGTCATAAAGGGAAGTTCTCAAAACCCGCATTCAAGTATAAGAATGTTGTCTCTTCCTCTAGGCCGCTAGAACTTCTGCACATTGATCTTTTTGGCCCAATCAAAACAGCATCAATCAGAGGGAATAAATATGGATTAGTCATCGTAGACGACTATAGCAGATGGACATGGGTAAAGTTCTTAAAATACAAGGATGAGTCTCATTCAGCGTTCTTTCATTTCTGCACTCAGATTCAATCTGAGAAAGAGTGTAAAATCATAAAGGTCAGAAGTGATCATGGTGGTGAATTTGAGAACAGATTCTTTAAGGAGTTCTTCAAAGAAAATGGTATTGCCCATGATTTCTCTTGTCCTAGAACTCCACAGCAAAATGGAGTTGTAGAACGAAAGAATAGGACTCTACAAGAAATGGCCATAACCATGATCAATGAAACCAATATGGCTAAGCATTTCTGGGCAGAAGCAATAAACACTGCATGCTATATTCAGAATAGAATATCCATAAGACCTATTCTTAATAAGACTCCTTATGAATTGTGGAAGAACAGAAAGCCCAACATTTCATATTTTCATCCTTTTGGATGTGTTTGTTTCATTCTGAATACTAAAGATCATCTTGGTAAGTTTGATTCTAAGGCACAAAAGTGTTTCCTTCTTGGATATTCTGAACGCTCTAAAGGCTACAGAGTATACAATACTGAAACATTGGTTGTTGAAGAATCAATCAATATCAGATTTGATGATAAGCTTGGTCTTGAAAAGCCAAAGCAGTTTGAGAATTTTGCAGATTTAGATATTGATATATCAGAAGCTGAAGAATCAAGAAGTAAAGTTTCAGAAGCTGAAGATCTCAGAAGCAAAGGATCAGAAGATCAGGTTGCTGCATCTTTAGAGAATCTCTGAATTTCTGAATAGCCAACAGTCAGAAGATCTTCTAGACTCACCTCTGCTCATTCAGAAGATGTCATTCTTGGAAAGAAGGATGATCCTATCAGAACAAGAGCATTCCTTAAGAACAATGCAGAATGTCAATTAGGTCTTGTCTCTTTGATTGAGCCAACTTCTGTTGATCAAGCTCTAGAAGATGCGGACTGGATAATTTCCATGCAAGAAGAACTAAATAAGTTTATAAGGAATGATGTATGGGATCTTGTTCCTAGACCAAAAGGATTTAACATCATTGGTATAAAGTGAATCTTCAGAAACAAGCTAAGCGAAAAAGGAGAAGTTGTAAGAAACAAAGCCAAACTGGTGGCTCAGGGCTATAGTCAGCAAGAAGGTATTGACTATACTAAAACCTTTGCACTAGTGGCCAGTTAGAATCTATTCGCTTATTGATTTCTTTTGCCACTCAACATAACATCACTCTATATCAGATGGATGTTAAGAGTGCTTTCTTAAATGGTTATATAGATGAAGAAGTTTATGTCGATCAACCTCCTGGCTTTGAAGACTCTAAGTCTCCAAATCATGTTTTTAAATTAAAGAAATCATTATACGGATTGAAGCAAGCTCCTAGAGCTTGGTATGAAAGATTAAGTTCTTTCCTTCTGGATAATGGTTTCACTAGAGGAAAAGTGGATACTACTCTCTTTTGTAAAACCTTTAAGAAGGATCTTTTAATTTGTCAAATTTATGTTGATGATATTATATTTAGAACATCTAATGCTACACTTGGAAAGGAGTTTGCTAAGTCTATGCAGGCTGAGTTTGAAATGAGCATGATGGGAGAACTCAAGTATTTCCTTGGGATCCAGATCAATCAAACATCAGAAGGAACGTATGTTCACCAAACCAAGTATGTGAAAGAACTTCTGAAGAAGTTTAATCTTTCTGAAAGCAAAGAAGCAAAGACTCCTATGCACCCAACGTGTATCTTAGGTAAGGATGAGGTAAGTAAGAAGGTAGATCAGAAGTTGTACAGAGGTATGATTGGATCTCTTCTATATCTCACTGCTTCTAGACTTGATATTTTATTCAGTGTTTGTCTGTGTGCAAGATTCCAATCAGATCCTAGAGAATCTCAATTAATAGCTGTTAAGAGAATTCTAAGGTATCTGAAAGGTACTACTAACGTTGGTTTAGTCTACAGAAGATCTAAAGAGTATAACTTAGTAGGATATTGTGATGCTGATTACGCTGGAGATAGAATTGAAATAAAGAGTACTTCTGGAAGTTGTCAATTTCTTGGAAGTCATCTGATCTCCTGGTATAGCAAGAAGAAAGCTACTATTGCTCTTTCTACAACAGAAGCAGAATATGTCGCTGCTGCTGGATGTAGTACACAGATGCTCTGGATGAAGAGTCAGCTAGAAGATTATCAGATATATGAGAGTAACATTCCTATCTTCTGTGATAATACTTCTGCTATATGTCTATCTAAGAATCCAATCTTACATTCCAAAGCTAAACATATTAAGATCAAACATCATTTCATTAGGGACTATGTTTAGAAGGGTGGTCTATCTTTGAACTTTGTTGATACAGACCATCAATGGGCTGATATCTTTATAAAACCCCTTGCTGAAGATAGGTTTAAGTTCATTCTAAAGAATATCAGTATGGATTTATGCCCAAAATGAGAAGATGAGAAGTTCTGAAATGATCTTGTTTTATCTTCTTATAAGAAGTTCTGATGATGATCAATTAGAAGTTCTGATTCTGTTATCACTGACGTTTCATTATCTAAGTTGATTCAGAAGTTCTTTTAAAGCAAAATAGTTGTCACCAGCTTTCCAGATGTTGAACACGTGTTCACTCTATTTGGACAAGCACGCGTGCAGTTGAGGAGACGCCACCCTAGGTAACTGTGCAAATCATTTCAAATGTTACATTATCTCTCCTAACGTCATTTCTCATTAAATGCAATTGATTTTTTGTTTTTTTTCTGTAAGCATATTCATTCAAACACACATTGCATTTCATTTCAAATACGTCCCTATAAAAACTCATCTTCATTACAATTCATCTCTTTACATTCTCTCTCTTCATACATCGTCTCTCTCGTTCATCTCTCTCTCTCCTTCTCTTTGTTACATAAACCCTAGCACTAAACTGAATCTCAGAATCTCTTCATGCTTTCATCTTCAAGTTCACAATCTGAAGTTACTTCAGCACATCTTGTTCATCTCTTTCTTTTGATAGAGAACCTCAACCCTACTTCTTTATGAAACTAGACTCTGCCATCACCAAACTCAAATCCCGCCGGGAATTCTCTGTTGGTATACGTTTTGCAATTTTAAACCTAAGATTCCAGACATATTTAGAGACTTTGCGAGCTGCACATCATGCCAGGATGGATGATGTTGAATTAAGAAATCTCTGGAGAACGTTCAGGAGAAACATGAATTACGAGTTCTGGAAGCTTCAGAAGATATGTGAAGCAGAAGCTCTAGGTCATCTTGGATTCTTAAGATCCTATGAAGATTTCTGGCACATTCCTCTTGGAGGCAGGTATTGCCTTGAAGAGAAAGCATTTATTGATGAACTTGCAGAAGTTCCTGAAGCTGAACCTGAACAAGAAGCACACTCTTGGGAGATTGTTGTTTGGAAGCCTCAGAATCCTGTTTTGACTGGAGATTTCCAATGGCTATTCAACTGGATAAGGGTGAATCCTTCTGAGAAGGCTCCAAACATGGTCATTCCTGAAGTTGTTTATCCTTCAGAAGTTGCTGCTCCCATTCCTCCAAAGAATCTGGCTGAGATTCTTCAAGCTCTGGAGAATGAAGATTCTGTGATCCCAGATCCAGAATATGCTGAAGATGCTTCAGAGTCAGACTCTGATGTTGAGATGGAAGATGTTGAGAATCATCTTTCTGAGAGAAGTCCTGTTCCGGAAACTCAAGAAGATGTTCTCACATTGGATGCTTCTGCTGGACATGCTATCACTCTGAATGCTGGTGGTGAAACTTCTGGGAACCCTCTCGTTTGGAGAAGACTTTAGAGGCTCTTCAACAGAATCAAGCTGACCTAGCTTCTCGCTTGGATAGGCATGAAGACACTCATGAAGAGTTTAGGACTTTCATGAAGAAGCAAACTGAAAGCACTGCTGAGATTCGTAGCATTCTAGCCCATATTGTTTCTAAGTTAGGCTAGTGGTTGTCTTTTGAGTCTTAGTTGTTTCTTGTTTCTTGCATCTGCTTCTCTTGTTGTATCTTCTGATCATTCTAATGAATCAATGCAATCTTCTTTTTCTCTCATATTGTTTTTTTTTCATCTGAATCTTTTATGTTTTTTTTGATGTTATGACAAAAAGGGGGAGAAAATGTGATAATTGATTTGATTAATTATATCAGTTGCTGGGAGTAAGTCTCCACATTTCTAACAGAATTTGCAAGTTCTATGTCTTTGAGATTTTTGGTAGGATTGAAGACATTCTGAAAAATCTCAACATGAGAAGCAAAGACATGGGGAAAAGCAATTCTATATAGAAACATGCTCATGGAAATTGAAGCAAGCTGAGTGCTGTGAAGCTTCAAGATCAGAAGCAAGAAGGAAGAATGTTCTGATATTCTTGTGATAGAATATGCTCTAACACATTCTTATCCCTTATATATTCAGATACATTTTTTATGTGCTTTGATACATATTTTACGTTCTGATGCAGTTTATGTGCTCTGATACATACTATATGCTCTGATACATATTCTATGTTATGATTCATTCATGTTTTGACCCTTGTTGTCTAGTTTGTTCTGAAACATTTCAGGATGTAGAGATGCTCTGATGACGCTCTGGTACATTCAAGAATGTTCTGATACAATCAAGCAAGCAATGATTCTAGAAGAAATTCAAAAATCTGAAGCCGTCCTATGGAAGCAAGAAGCAGAAGCTCTGAATGTTCTGAAGTTCTAGGCGTTTGTGATCGTCTCAACTGAAATGGAAAATACTCAGGGAAGTCCTTTATTTATAAATTTCTTCCAGTATTTATTTCAGGGGGAGATTATTCATCTTAGGGGGAGATTGTTAATCTCAGGGGGAGACATTTTCATACACTATGTTTATATGCTTTTGCTATAACTGTGTATTTGTCTTTAGCCATCTGATATTCTGATTGCAAATTCATATAAATTATATATGTTTTTGTCATCATCAAAAAGGGGGAGATTGTTAGAATAAGAATTGTTCTGATCAATATTCTTAGTTTTGATGATAACAATGTATAAGAATTTTGTATGAGATAATGTGGTACTCTAATCCTATGCAATTTCCATTTCAGGAATCATATAAAGAGTATGCACAAACTCAGCGCAAGAAACTCTGACTCAGAAGGTTCAGCATGCAACATCAGAACATGCTCTGGCAAGACATCAGAAGATGGTCAAGCAGAACCAGAACATGGTCTATTGAAGCATCAGAAGAACTTGAGATCAGAAGCAGAAGCACTGAAGTTCTCATGGTATCACGCTAGAAGCACTTCAAGGTCAGAAGACAAGAAGATGCTCTGCACCAAGCTGTTTGACTCTGATGAAATTCAAACGTTGTTTATACAAACATCAGATCAGAAGCAAGTACAGGATAGCAGGCTACGCTGACTGACAAAAGGAACGTTAGAAGCTATTAACGGCAAAGTCAGTAAAAGCAGCAAAAGCAAGGCTTAAGGTAGTTGACAAAAGAGTGAAACATTAAATGCAATGTTGTATGGATCATGCAACGCATTAAATGCTCCCAACGGTCATCTTCTCAAACGCCTATATATAGAAGTTCTGATGAGAAGCTGAATACAACACTTTGCGCAAACATACAAAAACGCTGTCAAATTCAAAAGCTCTCAAACTTCATCTTCAACCTCACTTCATTACTGTTGTAATATCTTAGTGAGATTAAGCTTAAACTTAAGAGAAATATCACAGTTGTGATTATAGCTTATTAAGAAGCATTGTAATTCTCTTGTAAGAATTTATTTTACATTCATTTGTAAAAGGTTCCTAGAGTGATCAAGGTGTGATCAGAATACTCTAGAAGACTTAGAGGGTATCTAAGTGGAAAACCATTGTAATCAAGGTTGATTAGTGGATTAAATCCTCAGTTGAGGTAAATCACTCCAAGGGGTGGACTGGAGTAGTTTAGTTAACAATGAACCAGGATAAAAATCATTGTGCAAATTGTTTTTATCTTAAGAGTTTTAAAACTACACTTATTCAAACCCCCCCTTTCTAAGTGTTTTTCTATCCTTCAATAAAGAGATACCTCCTCGAACGAGGGCTCCTCCCAGGGAGCGACTTCAAGAAGGCCATCAAAATTGAGAAGGTGCGCACCATGGACGCCCTCCTCCTCAAATCCCAAGCTTACATTGCTTTCGAGGAAGGCGAAGCGGCTGTGAAGAAAGCATCAAGAGGCAACGACACCGCCCGCAGCTCGAGCCAAGACTACTCTCTTTCGCGCTAGGGCCACGAAAAAAGAAAAGATGACAGGCCCCGCGACACGAAGGAACACAGGGGACCATCTAGTCGTTTTAATGACTACACCCCCCTGAATGTTTCACGCGAGCGTATTCTGGACGAATGCAAGAGCACCGAGTTCAAAAACTCCAACGTTAAGCCCCCGAGGCCAAATCCCACCAGGTCGGGGACTGACAAATCCAAATACTGCAAGTATCACAAAAGCCATGGGCATCTGAACGACGAATGCATACACCTCAAAGATGCCATCGAAACTCTGATTAAGGAAGGTCTCCTTTCTAAATACACGAAGAAGGGAGAATCTTCCTAGAAAGAAGGGCCAAGGAACGCTGACGAGGACAATTCACCAGATGGCAGACCATTGCAGGTTGCTCTGTCCGTCACCCGACCAGAGGATTTCATATCTTCGGTTGGAGGAGTGACCTCCGCTCTAAGCACATGGGAAGGATTCCCAACCACGATGGTCATCTCTAACGGAAGCGCCTGACGTCGAGAGTTATTTTCTGGAAGATGACTCTGATATTTTCACGGAGATTGGGGGTTACGTGGATCCTGCTGGGGATACCTCTAGGAATGGGTGGTCGGTTCTTATCCCGGCCGAAGGGGATCGTATCTGTGACGTATATATCCCTGATTTGCTCCCTATGTACGAGGTAGTCTTCCGGGAGATGGGGTTTCACGTGCCTTTTTCAGAGTTTCAGATGGCCGTTCTTAACCACTTGGAGGTGGCCCCTGCGCAGCTTCATCCTAATTCGATCGCTTTCATCCGGGCGTTCAAGCTGGTCTGCTCTCACCTGAAGATAGGGGCGACCATCCCTTTTTTCTTTTATATATTTTGTGTGCAACGCACGGTGAGGGACGGTCGCTTTGGATGGGTGTCCTTGAAGCAGTCTAAGAAAATCTTCAAGTCTTACTCGGATTCCCTGAAGGGTTATAAGCCCCGCTTCTTTCTCATCCGTCCTCAGTCTCAGGAGGCCCGCGATAGTGTTTTTGCTAGGGTTCCGACCGTGGATGCCAATGGTCGTCCAATACTTAACGATATTGCGGAGCCAGTCACTACTCGAAGACATAAGTTTATATTCTTCTGGTCTCGGGATCACTTTGAGTATGGCACTGACCAGCATATTACCAAACTTTCGGATTTGGATGAGGATGCACGGGGGGACTATGCTCTCCTTTAGAACTTCGTGCAGGGAGTTCCTGCGGTCGCCAAGGTGGACCGCTCGGGGAAGCCTGTTGTGGACGAAGATGGGGAGATCGTTAGGGAACCGGGCGTTATCAGTATAAAGGAACTTGTTATACCCCAAAATTTGCCCGCATCTTTTTTAGAAAGAAGGCGACAGATTTCTGTCTAAAAATTGGGAGTTTCATATAATCTTGGATTTTATTTCATAAATATCCTGATTTTATGAATACTCGGTTTTTTAGAATTTTTCTTATACGGTATTTTGGTTCGCTGTTGAATTTATTCTTACACAAACGCCAAAGTACTGTTTATCACTTCACACACGCTGTTTATTTGAGATTTATTTGCAGATAAATAGTACTGACGCAATTGGTACAGAATTAAATTTTGCAGGCGCAGAGTCCGGGGATTCAGACTGTACTGGTAACAAGTAAATTATTATTAGTTTTTTGTTTCCCACTAATTTTTGTACTATATTATTATTTTCAAAATATCTTCTATTATTTTCAAATCTCTTCCTTTCTTTTCAAATATCTTTCTTTCAAATCAAATCCTAACTTTATTCCATACACTTTCTTTCAAATCCTACTATCACTCAAATTTTCCTTTTTTGTACGGAATCACTTCATTCCCCAACGTCTCTATCCTTCTTTTCACTCTATAAATACCTCTCATTTTTTTCATAAATTCTCACATCAAATTTCAACTCATTTCTCAAACTTCTACCTCATATTTATTTTCTCTTCTTCCCCGACAAAAATGGCAAAGTGGATGGATACGTGTTTTCTTATGGTCATCACTGTCTTGGTGGTGATCATGTCCTTTTTCTGTCTGCATAGTCCTGAAAAATGCGGACCTGGATTGCTTACACTTCCGTTCATTTATATGTTGTTATTTATAGCATGGGTTTTTAATCGTCATTTTTAAAGTTTGTCGTATCTTTCGCTTTCAAATAATGTACTGTTTATTTTATTTGTCGTACTGTTCATTATATTATGTAATATTTGTACTGTCAGTATTAAATGCCGTACTATCTGTCGTACTGTCGTTTAATTATTAAGATAATATTATGTGTGTTTTCTGCTAGTTAAATGTTTATTTTTCTGTGTATTAAATATTTTTCAAGATAATTATCGGTAATTTCGTTCGCATACGGTATATTTTATTTATTATGTATGTGTTTTTCTAACAACTCATGTAAATAAATTTTTACCATTAACACAAAAAAAAACAAAAAATTAACTTTAACTGTTAAGTTTTCACTTTAACTGTTACGTTAATGCCCGGACAGCCAGTTGACAATCAAACCCGCTGACAGCACGATTCTCCGTGTTTTGTATCATCAATCAAATCAATCTTTTGCATTTAAAAATTCCAAGATTTTTGTTCTAGAAGTCTTCTGATAATCACATGATCAGCATAGACTCGGCACTGCACAAAAATCAGGTACGCTTAACTGTCTCCTACACGAACAGTCCCTAACTAGGGTTTTTGTTTTTTTCAGGAGAACAAGTTTTTTGAGACCTAAAATGGATTTCATGGACCTCCATATGTCTCAAAGTACCACCATACAAATTTTCAAACTTCAATTCGCTCAGACGCACAGTCAGCAGCTCAAACAGTCAACAGACGACTAGTTTGACCGAAAAGTCAACAGACAGTCAAAAATGAAATTTTTTGTCAACATCCACGTTTTGTCAAAATATCCATCATTTGATCAATGGTTGATCATAATTCATCAAGAAAAGATCAGAAATCAACAAAACCCTAAGTTTCAAAGTTAGGGTTTTCTCCTAAAAAGTCAACTGAACTTTGACCGGCCATAACTCTCTCCTCGTTCATTCAAAAAATTCCAACCAAAGTTTGTTTTGAAGGAAATTCAATTATCTTTCAAATGAAATTGATCCCATGGTCATTGGGTTCACCATTTGAAAAATATGAGCTCAGACATTACAGGTCATTTTCAAAGTCAACAAAAAGTGGTTTTTTGTCAAAGGCCATAACATCAAGATAACTTCTCCAAATGAAAAAAAGTTTCCAAAGTAGCTTGTGGAGGACATCTTGAGGTTTCTAAAAAGTACAAGAACTCCTTCATATGATCAAAATTGAGGGATTTATGCCTTGTTGAAGTTGGCTATTTTTTGGGAAAATGCATGTAACCAACATTGATCAAAAATGTTTTTTTTCCAAATGAGGCCAAGTTTTCATGATCAAACATGATTCTAATGATTCTAAGGGCCTCCCACGACCAACCTAAGGCCCGTAACATTTTTATTTCTTTTTTAGTTTAATTTTATTACATATAAAGTTAAATTAAAAAAGATATGGTGTGAGATAATGATACAATGCTTTATTCTTAAGCAAAAGCCATCAAAATTGATTCAACTCTGCAGCATAGAAGTACATGGAAGACCTATGGCAAGAGGTGTGAAGAAAATTCAAGACATGGCCAAAGAATTCAAAGTTTTATATATTAAAAAATTCAAAGATTCAAAAATCATCAATGCTTGGTAGCTTAGTTTTGCAGCACATTCATTGCTTATAAATGAACTAGGACACTTCAGTAACAAAGACACACGATTTCAGAACCAAATCCATGCTTGTAACACACTTGTATCATGCTTGAAATATTGTAAGAAATTTGAAATTCGAATTTTAAGTTTCAGTTCAATTCAATCCAAACTAAACACTCAAACACAATCCCTGAATATCATTGAATCTGTCCAGATCAATTTCAAGCTTTGAAACTCACTAAATCGAGCTCTGTAGCCCACGGTTTGTTCAAACTGAAATTTACAAAAATACGAATATTCATGCATATTTAATAAGATGTAATCCCATATTTGTGTTTAGTTTGATGCTCTGATCATTTCTGGAGCTTTAATTCAATTTCTATGAAGGTTTGAAGCATATACCATTTTAGGGTTCTTGGAGCTCGAAATGGGATTCTTCGATTTAGGAAAAATTAGAAGAAACAAGATGCATATTTGAACTCAGTGAATCAGGGCTAGTAGAATGAACATGTCGCGAAACATTTTTGTATAGGTTTACCCCTATTCGCTATTTTGCAGGGATGAAGCTCACTTATTACAGCGCCTTTTGGAAGAAAACGCTGTTAAAAGTAGAGTCTGGAGGTAGAAGATGAAGGTGTGGCGCCATCTGATTGGCCAGAACACGCGCGCGAATTTTTTTTATTTCTGGGATCTTGTGCTACGCGCTCCACCATCATGCCATGTACCATGCATATGTGTCCATTAGATCATTGCATCCACTCATCCAACGCACCAAAACACGCGCACATACCATAGACTCTCTCATTAAACACACATGATCACAATTTAATATATTTTTCTATTTTATTTAATTTTCTTTGCAAAATTATTTAAAAATAGTTTTAAAAATCAGAAAAATATGCAAAAGATATTTTTAGGTTGATAAAATATTGTATTAATTTTTGACACAAAAATATTTTATTTTTCTTAATAATTAAAAATATTTTGTTTAATTAATCAATATATGTTCATATATTTCCCTTTAAATATTTTTAACCTACCAAAAAAAATCAAAAAAATATTTTCTTTTTATTTAAATTAAGTTTATATATTATAAACTAATTTTGTATATATTTAGAATATTTTTCTCTTTAAGTTTAATTTATGTGTATAATTATTTGTGTAATTATATGTTAATTAACTTAATAAATTTCCAAAACAACTTCAAAAAATCTAAAAAAATTAGTTTTTATTTTAAAATTAATTAACAAGCAATATGAACATATTTTAGACTTAATTTTTAGGTTTAAATTTTATTTCTACCTTTTTCTCATTTAATTAAATTAATTATGCATTAATTTTAATTAAAATCAACCATCCAAAAAATCCAAAAATACTTCCCTTTATCTTATTGCAATTTAAATTCATAGATAAGTGTATAGGTTGTCAAAATCATGTAAATAGCGTAGTTTACATTTCCCGCACAATCGATGTAATACCGTAGATTTACTTTCCGCATGTTACATTCCCGCACTTTAATTTCTGTACATATAAAACTGCGTGTATGTCAAAAGATAAAAAACTGAAGCGTTAGGTTACTAATTTCAAAGACAAAAATATCTGAATCAGAACACGATCACACTTGCACCTCTTAGGATAATCCCTCTGTTACTCTTTTCAAAATCAATTCTACTGTTTCAAATACAATTCAAACAATTTCTTTCTGTATCCAGTCAAAGAAAATTTTCTAAAAGAAAAATAGGAAAGGACCTTATAAATTTAGGGTAGATCTCCTAATTGCTTGCTCAAATCAAAACAACAAATGTTTCGCATATCACTGTGTTTTTCAAAACAAAACTTTCAAAAAAGACAACATTTTGTATATATCCAAACAAGGATCATTACGAAGTTTAAGATCTTTTTTTTTTCAAAACATCTTTCGAAAGATAAAACACTTTGTATACATCCGCACAAGGATCATTACAAAGTTAATTTACAAAGGTATTTTAAAACCACATACAAGCATTTCAAATCAAGACAAATGATTCAAACAAGTGAGCTAAGCAATTAAGAGCCCATGGATAACCATGGATACAAAGGGGTGCTAATACCTTCCCTTTGTATAACCTACCCCCGAACCCAAAATCTCTTAAAGGTCTTTTTCTGTTTCTTTTATAAACCTTTCCTTAATTGGATAAAATAAAAGTCGGTGGCGACTCTCTGATTTTCAAAACTAAAAATAAAAAGAAGAGTCAGTTCGTATCTCACGAGAGAAAAAACCGAGGACGGCAGAACTCCTGGCTAGTGGGACTAATGAGGGCGCATTTGCCTATCTGGGTATCTGCCCCTCTCCCCTTTGTTTTGTTATTTTAACTTGTCATTTTGTTGTTGTAGCTTTTGGTAGTGGTCTTATAATGGACTGATCCTCATGTTTTTATTTTTCTTTGCAGAGTCGATGGATCGGGCGCGCCATGAACGGATGCTCAGACAGGCGAGCAAGGCCAAGGGGATTGTCAAGAAGAGTGCTGGCCCTAGGTTGGCTGCGGTGCAGAGGTCTCCGGCGACAGGCTCGGGCACTTCTTCTTCTTCCCCAGCTACTGTTGGTTCCCCGTTGCGGGCTTCTGACCAGGGCGAATCCCTGAGGCCGGTCACGGTGCTTCCTTCCCCTCTTCATCAGCAGCCGGATCCGGACGCACTGATCCGTCACAAACGGCAGAGGGTTGAGGCAGTGGATCTGACTCAGGAGGAGGCCGGCGATATCTTTACCATCCCTTCATGCTTTTTTCAGCCCCGGTTCTTCGAGGGAGGGCCTTCTCTGACCATCCCCCGTGCGGAGTCTCTCCACATCAAAAGTTTGAAGCCTTCTGTTCGGCAAAGGTTTCTGGTGCAGGATGCTTCAGCTCTGGTTCGAATCCTCGAGCTGGCTACCCTTTATATCCGCTAGGCACCTCTGTCCGCGAAAGCGGCGAGGCAGCTCGAGGAGGCTGTTAAGGTGAAGACGGCTGCTCTTGCGGAACGGGACCAGACACTGAAAGAGTAGAGCGAGGAGTTGGCGACCGTGAAGGCACGTCTAATGGAGAAGGAGGATGCTCTAGCGGACGTGCAGGGTCAGTACACTTTGCTTTCTCAGACTCTGTATGGAGCAATGTTGTCTTCCTCGGTGAAGGAGGCTTCTCTTTGTTGATCTCAGGCCCCTACTGAGGACGAGACGGAGGAAGAAAAGGCCCTCTTGACCCGGGCGGATTTGATTCAGTACATCAGAGTCTTGGGGGCGATTGTGTTGCTGCTTCCGAGGACACCTATAATGCCACAGTGGCCCAACTTAAGTTGAATAATTCTGGGGTGGAATTAGTGACCGAGGGTACCGGGCCGTACCATCGTGTGGAGGGTGACCAGACTGTCTCTTCGGTCTTTGGGGAAGAGCCAGCGACTCAGGAAGCCGAGAAAGTTCAGATGGAGGAAGGTGCTTGAATGTTTTTTATGTTTAAGTGTTGGGCCTGCGAGCCTCTTGTTTTGTACTGCTATTCCGGGGGGTATGCCCCCCGTTTTAATTTTGTAAGTATATTACC
Source organism: Vicia villosa (assembly GCF_029867415.1). NCBI lineage: Eukaryota > Viridiplantae > Streptophyta > Magnoliopsida > Fabales > Fabaceae > Vicia > Vicia villosa. The sequence continues at coordinate 197,156,168 of NC_081180.1, forward strand.
AGCTCGGTCTTCATGGCCGTAGTTGGGCACATTTCCGAGCTTTTTGCCCGCTTTAATTAAGGAATGCCTAGTTTTTAACGTTTATTGTTTCACGTGACCGTTTCTTGGAGTCTGTGTGGATGTGTTTTGACTCTTTGGACATCGTGATGTTGGTTTCCAACGTTTTTGTCTTTTAATTACTTTTTCTGTTTCCCAGGCGTTTCCATCCCCTTTTCTTCTTCTATAAAAGGAGGTCTCATGGACCTTTATTTCTTCGTTTTTACGCAAGGAATGGGTGGTGCTAAAGGAGGAAAGGTTTCTTCAACCTCGAGCTCTCGCGGAGTGAAGAAGGTGAATGAGAAGAAGAAGGTTTCGACCAGCTCTGCTTCTCGTTCCCAAGGGGCCCGAGGCCCGGATGCTCGAGCTCAGCTATCTGGCATGAGAGTTGTGGTTGATGCTGATGGCTCTGAGCCTGAGTGGGATGAAGATTGGTATCAGTATCTTCATTCGGAGGAACTTGTCCGTCGGGCGAAGTGAAGTGTTTTTTCTTTTTATTCGGTGTCTGTTTTGTAACTCCTGTGAATGATGAATAAAGTGTCGTTGTTGTGTTTTCCGTGTGTTTATCTATTTTTTATTTTGCTTATTTGGAAGATTTGCTCGATTGTAACGTATTGATCGCTAAGTGTGTGGAACTGTGGTCGATTACCGGGGACATGTGCCCGGCGGGGGGTGAGTCTCGGATTTCGTTGTGCTGAGTTCTGAGGCTCATGGCGTGAACGGTCCCCTCGCGAGCGGGGTGTTCTGCCGACATGGTACTTGTTTATGACGGGAGCGCTCGGTATTCGTGCCCTCCCTGAAGGACAAGGAGTCCGCTCGATTAAGAGAGCGGATTTCTGTCTTTTGTTTTATTTCTTTAGGTGCTCAGCGTGTACCCGGGCCGCACCTGTGTTTTAGCTGTAATATTGTTTGAGCTTTTCAGCGTTCCAAGGTCGAGCGAGTTCTTCTCCTTGCAGGTTTTCCAGATAATACGCCCCGTTTTCGGTCTTTGCTCGAACGCGATAGGGGCCCTCCCAGTTGGCGTCTAGTTTTCCCTCTCGGGAGTCTTTGTGGTTTCTTTTGAGAACTAGGCTGTCTACCTCGAATTCGCGTTTAATGACCTTTGCATCGTATCGTAGGGCAATTTTTTGCTTGAGCGAGGCTTCGCGGAGTGTGGCTCCCGTCCGGATTTCTTCGACCAGGTCGAGCTCTTCTCTAATTGCCTCGAGGTTGCCTTCTATTTCAAGGGGTTCCTCGGTGCGCCTGGTGGGCACGTGTATTTCGACGGGGATAACGACCTCTGTCCCATAGGTAAGTCGGAAGGGGGTTTCCCCGGTGGCAGAGTGTGGGGTGGTACGATAGGCCCAGAGGACGCTGTGTAGTTCCTCTACCCATCCCTTTTTGCTTTCGTCTAGTCTTCTTCTAATGCCCCTCGGGATTACTCTGTTGGCGGCCTCGGCTTGTCCGTTTGTCTGGGGGTGTTCGACATACGCGAAGTGTTGTTTGGTCCCTAATTTTGTGACGAACTCTTGAAAGCACCCATCGGTGAACTGGGTACCGTTGTCGGTGATGATGGCAAGAGGTATGCCGAACCGTGCGAGGATGTTCCTTTTGTAGAAATGGAGCACGTTCATAGATGTGATTTTGGCCAATGGTTCGGCTTCGATCCATTTGGTGAAGTAGTCGACCGCGACTATGAGGTATTTGTTCTGATTGCTCCCGGTCACGAACGGACCAAGGAGATCCATGCCCCACCAGGCGAATGACCATGGAGATGACAAAGACTTGAGTTCGTTGGGGGGTGCGAGGTGCATGTCCCAAAAACGCTGGCATTTGTCGCATCTCTTTACGTATTCTTTGGCGTCGTGCTGCATGGTAAGCCAATAATAGCCGGCCCGGAGTACTTTCTGAGCGAGGGATCTCCCTCCTAGGCGTTGGGAGTTGATTCCCTCGTGTATTTCCCAGAGTATGTGGGGGGGCAGTTCCCTCGTCGATGCATTTGAGGAGAGGTATGGAGAATCCTCGTCTGTAGAGTCGATTTTCGATCAAGGCGTACGAGCAGGCTCTCCTCCGGATTACGGAGTATGAAGGCGATTTCTTTACGCAGGAGTTTGAATAGGGGCAGGGCATGCTGAGCGGATTTGGCCATAAACCTGGATAAAGATGTGAGCATGCCGTTTAGTGTTTGGATTGATTTCTTTGAGTCCGGAGTGGGTAAGTCCGAGAAGGCCCTGCATTTGTCGGGATTCGCCTCGATTCCTCTTTTGGTCAAGTAGAAACCGAGGAATTTTCCCGCTCGGACACCGAAAGTGCACTTTTCGGGGTTGAACCTCATTTTGCACTTTCGGGCTTGTTCGAAGACCTTTTTGAGATGGGCGGCATGATCGGTTTCCTTTTGGGATTTGACGATCATGTCGTCCATGTAGACTTCGAGCATATCGCCAATTTCGGCCTGGAACACTTTGTTCATCATGCGTTCGTACGTTGCGCCGGCGTTCTTCAGACCGGAGGGCTTTATGTTGTAGTAATAGTTGCCTGATCCAGTCATGAAGGCCGTGTATTTTTTGTCAGTTTTAGACATGGGTATTTGGTTATACCCGGAATATGCGTCCATAAATGATAGTAATTTAAAATTGGCGGAATTATCAACTAGTTTATCTATATTGGGTAGGGGATACGCGTCTTTTGGGCAAGCCCTATTAAGGTCGGTGTAGTCAATGCACATGCGCCACTTTCCATTTGATTTTTTAACAAGTACAACGTTGGAGAGCCAAGTGGTGTATTTGGCCTCCGATCTAAATTTCGCCTCTAGGAGGTCTTTTACAGCTAGTTCGGCTGCGACCGTTTTCTCTGGTGATTGCTTTCTCCTCCTCTGGGCGACGGCCTTGCAAGCGGGATCAATAGTCAGGTGATGGCAAGCCACCTCTGAGTTGAGTCCGGGCATCTCGGCTGCGCTCCAAGCGAACAGATCGACATTCTCGCGGAGGCAAGCTTTGAGTTGTTTTTTGGCGAGTTCCGGCAGGTCTGCTCCGATCTTGACTCCTCTAGTCGGATCTTCCCCGAGGGCTACGAGCTCAAAATCTCCGTCTGGAATCGGCCGGAGGCCTTCCTCGGATGCCCTCGAGTGGGTGCCCTGCTCGGGTTCTTTAAGGATGCGGCTGTCTAGGTCGATAGTGTCGATGCGCGGGATTGGTTTGTTGGGTTCGGAGATGGCGATGGTCGCTGCCTTGTCTTGAGGGACTGTCTTTATCGAACTTAGACCTTTGGCGGAGGCTTCGAAGCACCTTCTGGCTGCTTCGATGTCACCGTTGAGTGTCACGACATGTCCTTTGGTCGTGTAGTATTTGAGTTTGAGGTGCACGGTTGAGGGGACCGCGATTAACTCGGCCAGGGTCAGGCGTCCTAAGATGCACTGGTAGATTAAGGGGCAGTCGATGATTAGGAATTGGACCTTGACGGCCCTCGCGGTTTCTGCCGATCCAATTGAAACGATGAGCTCGACGAACCCCCATGGTTTTGTCACAGTGCCGTTGAAATCTTGTAGGTCTGATCCTACATAGGGGGTAAGGTGGCTGTCGTTGAGCTGCAATGTTTTGAACAGTTGGGAGTACATGATGTCCACCGAACTCCCTTGATCAATCAGTATGCGTCGCACGTCAAAGTTGGCCATTCGAGCTCGGATGAGGAGGGGGATGGTCGCGTTGGGCGCTCCGCCGGGCAGTTCCTCTTTGTAGAAAGATATAAAGGATGGGTTGCCTTGGGCGTGGTCGAGAGCGGTGGTTTTGCTCGAACTGGCGGAGAGTAGCTCGTCGAACATTCGTTTTACGGATCTGACGGTGAGTTTGCTGATTCCCCCGCCGGATGTGACCATGACAGAGGGGAACGTTTCCCACGGACTGTGAGGAGAGGGGGCGGCTGCCGACCTAGCCCAACCAGGGAGGTGAAAGTCTTCTGGCCTGGTGATGCTCATGGCTACTTGCATGGCGGGCGTGTCCTCCGTCGACTTTTCCTCGGTTCCCGGTTTGGCTTCTTTTGTAGCTTCTTGCTTCTTCGTGTATTGCTTCAAGTGCCCCTCCCGGATTAATATCTCTATGGTATCCTTCAGGTGGATGCAGTCCTCAGTGTTATGTCCGTGGCCCTTATGGAATCGGCAGAACTTCGATTTATCCACGTTTGGTCGCGCCGGCATGGTCTTAGAGAAGCGGACCTTGTCCGTCTGAAATTCAGCGTTCGCGCATTTGTTTAGTATGCGTTCCCTCGAAGCGTTAATCGGGGTGTACTCTCGGAACTTCCCGATCGGGGCCTTGTAGTCCTTGGGATCTTGGCCCTTGTCGTCTTTCTTTTTGTATGTTCCCCGACGGGAATCGTCTTGACGACCATTTTTACTGCTTTCTTCCTGCCTGGAGTTACGGACTGCATGATCGGCTTCCTTCTCCTCATACTATATGTATGCCTAGGCTTTGAGGAAGAATTCTTCCAGAGTGGCCGGTGTTTCGATCCCGACGGCTTTGGCGAAGTTTGAGTGTGGCCAGAGGCCTCGCTCGAGCAAGAATTTCTTCATATGGGCAGTTGTGGATACCTGCACGGCTTCCTTGTTGAATCTTTCTATATAAGCCCGTAGGGACTCGTCTTTTCCTTGGATGATGGCTTCCAAGGAGGTTTCTGACTTGGGGTGTCTTCGGGAGGCCGTGAAGTGTCTGGAAAAAAGTTTCCCGAGCACCTTCCACGAGGTGATGGACTCATCGGGCAAACTCTTAAACCAAGTCATGGCTCCTTTGCGCAGGGTGGTAGGGAACAAACGGCATTTGATGGCACCGGGCACTCCTCTGTAATCGAGAAGGGCGTCGATGTTCTCTATGTGTTCGTCCGGATCGATGGTCCCGTCGTATGTGCCCAGCGGCGGGGGTTTTTCAAGACCCGCCGGTAGGGGCTTTTCCAAGATTGAGTGGGACAGAGGGCCCCTGCGCTCCTCTTTGTCGTTGCTGGCGGAAGGAGTGGAAGATCGGTTCCGACTCCGCCTGTGTCGCCTCCGTGTATCGTCATGCTTTGTCGGAGGTGACCGGGATCTTCTTTTTGGTCGAGGAGACTGTGATCGGTGTCGGGAGCGGTGGTCGCTTGACCCTTTCTTGGAGGATAGACCCGCGTTCTCCCTGGGGGAGGGAGACCGAGGGAGTTTCTTGGGAACCATGTCGCGCTGAGAGCTATGCTTGTGACCGGGGGGAGTCTTCAATCAGCGTTTTTGCTCGAGTGCCTCGATCATGTCGTTTTGCTGCTGAATGAGCGCGTTGGTCTAGGAAAGAGCATCCAGAACGACGGTCATGGTCTAGTCCTGGGGAGTCTGACCTTTGGAGAGGAAAGGGTTTCCCAGAATCTCTTCATGGTTGTCCTTCCCGCCTGTATTCTCGAGACGCTGGAGTGCATCGTCTTGGAGATCTCTTGGGGAGGGAGACGTTGTGGCACCGTCGCGAGGGACGGTGTTCCTGGATGGAGGTATGACGACAGAAATGTCGTTTTTGGTGAGTATCGTAGCATCTAATAAAGAGGAGTCTTCATTATTGCCAGCCATGAGTGAAAGTTGATTTGAGCTTTGGTTCCTGGGTTCTTGCAAGAGGCAAGAATGGATCAAGAAAGTGCAAGAAGAGGAACGGGGGAGCTGGATTTTCCCACAGACGGCGCCACTGATCTTACCGAGCAGATAAGATGACCATTAACAATGAAGGCTTGAAGTTCCGAACGGTTGATAGGGGAAAAATGGTTGTACCTGCAAGGCACTCTGATGCCAAAGTAAGTATGTGTTCCACAAGGTACAACAAAGTGAGAGAATTTTGGGGTAAGAAAAGATTACCTTGCCCTCTGTGGCGAGAGGGCTATTTATAGGGTGTCCTCATGCGGAATTTACTCCTCCTTCTAAGGCGGAGATTTAGGTGACGCGCGAGCTGTCTTCTTACTAGGCACGAGGCTCTCTCGTGGTCAGTTGTCCTGGGCGTTTGCCCGGAGTGGTCTGGGGGGGGGGGGGGGGCTGCCACGCGTGGTCCAAGGCGCCTTGGGCCGAAGGCTAGATAGACCCAATTAGAATGATTGGGTCGGTCCAAAATAGGTGGCATGGTATACTAATGAATAGGAGAGGAAACAATCTCGGAAACCACAGTCCTTTGTGGCTCTTCTGGCGGAGGTCGACTTTGTGTAACCACCAGGGCTTCTACCATGCTATTGAGTCTTTCAACAGATTCTTTGAGAGTAGTGACCTCTTCTCTGAGTTCTCCATTCTCTTGCTCTAAGTCGTCCATTCTTTTCTTACGACTTGAACGAGTGTTGTATGGATGAGACAGCTTGAATGTCCTTCTTCCCCTCCTTCTCCTTCTGATGGTGTTAGGAAAGTGACGATTAAGACCGCGACATTTTTCGTGTCGGTGCTATGACTAAGATGATGCATGATATGGAGTAAAGAAATGTTTTTCAAGGAAACATCATAATTACGTTTCAAAACGTCAAACTTTTTATTCATAAAGTGAAACACCGTTTTTTACAAACTTTGAAAAGGGAAATACAGAGAAATAGAGAGAAAGGACACTAAAACTTTGACGAAGAACCAACTTCACGTTCTAACATCTTCTTCTGTTTCTTGAGTTGAGCATTTTGTGACGTGAGTTGATCGATGATCCAAGAAGTAGGAGGGATATGCTGAGAAAGTGACGTTTGTGTCGCTTGTCATTCGAGTACTTCAAGTAACTCATCCTTCCTTCTTAGGAGATACTGAATCTCAACATTTTCACCGTTGACGATTCGGTACTTGTTTCTCCATGCATTCCTTTCTTGACACACCTTGGTTAATGCCGCTTGTAGTTCCTCGACATCGGTGGAGAAAAGGAAGATTGTTTCCCTTAGGGGAATTGGTTCTTGTTGCAGGTATGGAATTTTGAGCTTGAATGCCCTGACGCGTACCCATTGAAGGTAAGGGTTCAAAGAGATGCAAATATGTTTTCCTAACAATCTTCTCCCTTTTCTGTGAACATGACGCCAAGCTTGGACAATTTCCTTCTTCAGCATGTTACCATGATCGTCAATGTTCTTGAAGAACATATGCTCCAATTGAATGTTACTTGGTATGTTTTTCATAGGATAATCGTATTGACGACGGGCTAAAGCTCGATTATAACTGATTCCTCCCTTAGTTCCAATAAGGGGTACGTTGGGATAACTTCCGCAATTGTAGATGATCTTGGTTTTGTCGTTGTTGTGATTACACCAGTCAATGTCCGAGTGAGTGAGGGACATGATTTTCTATGACCATCAGAGGCCATCCTTCAGTTTCCAGGAAGTTCCAGACTTGGGCAGGTGTGAGACTAACCATTTGTATAACAACGGTACACAACATGTGATTAATCCTCCTTGATGCAGGTATCTTGAATGCACATAGTGGTAAGCATCCTCAAGCAAGGTTAGAACTAGATTTCCAATTAAGAAGATCTTAATCGCGTTGATATCGACAAAGTTGTCAATGTTAGGGAACAGAAACAATCCGTAGATGAGCAATGCCGAGATGTCCTCAAAAGCACTCATATCTTGGATGCTGACGAAGTACCGAGCTTGATCCATTAGAAACTTGGAGGGTAATCCTTGAATTTCTCAGTTACTCACCATATGAGTTCTGACGTCGACTATGTTCAAGGGAGTAGTTGATGCAATGATGACGTCGTCAAGATTCTTTTCCAAACCGGAGTACTGATCTTGCACGTACACAGGTATTCCAACCAGACGAGAATACTCCTCCACTCCTCCAACGTAGGCATGAGTTGATAATCTGGAAAGGTGAAACAGTGATACGTTGGATCGTAAAACTGTACCATCGTGGGAAGGATCTCATCCATAATGTTGGTATTGAAAAGAGGCAGAAGTTTTCCATACTTTTCCTTGAAAGCCTGGGGGTTGACCACCAGTTTTCCGAGCTTTTCCAATTCCTAGACCTTAGGAATTATGAAGGTGTATTTCCTAGCTCTCTTTCTTTCGTAATCCATGGTATAGATCCTTAAGTCCTTTATCCGTTTCTCTCTCTCTCTCTCTGAAGTTCATAACGTTTGTTATTTAGTTTTCTTGAAAAACGACTCGAAAAAGACTTTTTGTTTTTATTATGATGAATGAATGCATGAATACGCACACAAGAGTTTTAGCAAACATGGGGTAGAAGGGTGTAGTTGTCATGAAGTCATGTCTCTAACCTCGCCCCAGGGTGAACTATGGATTTTGATTTTTGTACCTGTAGAACAAGTTCTAGGGATCTCAGAGTCCATTACTCGATCTTAAAGATACGTTTGACGGTATCTCTAAGAGAATCTTTCTGAGTGTAGTATCTGCGTGACAATTACTTTCGTAATCACCGCTATACGTCCTTAGAGGCTTTAAATGGGGTTAAAGGGTTTCTAGGTCCTTCTGATACAAAATTAGTCTAGGAAAGCATTGGCGCAGTTAATCACAATCAGTCAGGCGTATCCCAAGAGTAGATTTGGACCAAGATTAGAGGCTTCACCGGGAAGACATCCTCAATCATATCTTATGTTGCACTCAAATTCGGGTGTAGGATTTCTCACCACAAGGGGGAATCAAGCCCTTTCCCGATACAAAACCCATAAAAGTAAACAAGTAGAAATGCAGAAAACACATGATATGACACAAAGGTTAGGCATAACCTCTCTTGTTTGAGGGGGAATTTGGCATCCCTAATTCCTCATTGGGGTTGGACCAGCACAGGTCAACCATTAGTTTGGATGAAAACCAAGGTTATTACTATTCCCAAGCAGAGTCGCTGTTATTCTGTGGTGTCGTTTTTTTTACCTCCCTATTTCACTTAAGAGGACGGCACGCTGGACCCTTCACGCGAAATTTGGAAGGAGAGAGGCGCCCTTGTGGGAGGAATTTTATTTCAGTTCTTCCAACGATAGCACATGAACTTTTTTAATTATCCTACGAGGAGGAAGGGGAAATAGATCTCAAATAAACCCTAAAAGTTTTCTAGGTGTGGGGATTTCACCTAAGCACCCTACATATCCGCAGTACTCTACGAGAACCTTCTCTGTGTCTATGTGTTTGTGTTTGTTGCTTGATAGGGTAAGTTTCTCGTTTGTGTTAGGAGAGAGAATTGAATTGAATTGAAAGACAGATGAACTGACTGTTTTTGGTTTTTTATTAGCTCGCTAAGATTCCTTATGAACCTCATGCCTACATATCCCTAATGGAAGTCAGAGCTCTTTGTAGTTCGAGGAACTGATTAGGGAAATGAATTGATTTTGGGTGCCTTATTTGAACTCAAGGTTGAAGTTTGAATTAAATCTCTGCTTGCAGAAAAGAGACAAGTCGTCATCTTAACGGAGAGATATTTCAATTGTTTTACCACAAACATTTTAAAAGTGAATGAAAATGAGGGTTCTTTCATGATAAGAAAGGGACCTTACTTGTGTGTGTGCAAGTATGCCAGTATCATCTTATATGAAAGAACAATCATAATAAAAGGTTTACTTTATGATAAGAGAGGGACCTTACTTGTGTGTGTGCAAGTATGCTAGTATCATCTTATATAAAGTAAAAGATTTCAAACATTAGAGAAAGACAGCAGTCTGGACGTGAAGTCAACAGAGCAGGCAGTCTTGTATCAATCTAAATGGGAAATGTTTTTTTTATGAAAATGTTTGTTTGTTATGTTTGAATATGGTATAACAATTGAAAAGTCTATTCATAGAGATGAATCATGTCTCACCTCTATAAGAAAGATTTAGACTTTTTTTGACTGGTCTTGTACAAGGCCCAAGCTTGAGGCTTAAAAGAGTTTGACTGTCTCTGGGAGATGACTCCAATTGGGATTGACTTTGACTGAAGAAATTTGTGTTCTGTATGAAGCCCAGAATTGTGGTTGACTCTACTGAGGATTAATCTGTTGGGTAGATATTGAGGGATGAAAAATCCATAACTGAGGTTGATCCTACTGGGGATATTACTCTGTTGAGGATTTTTTATTTATTTATGGATGGAGGCTGACCCTTTCCAGGGGATGTTATACTTCTTGTTTAAAGCCAAGATTAAAGCTGACATTGTTGAGGAAAACAGATATGGAATCTTGACTCTACTTAGGAGAAGACTTACTGGAGATTGAAAATATGGGTGATAGAGACTGTCCGTGTCTCTCATTCCAAAAGGTGAACTCAATACTGATATTGAGACATACTTAGCCTGTTTGAAGTCTGGTTTGAAGAATAGAAGAATCTCACCAGGTTAGGCTAAAAGGGTAACTAAAGACCTGTTCCTATGTTTATAAGAAACCTGATGGGTCCTTGTATACAAGCTCGAGTGGAAGCTGTGAGATATGCTTTTAAGAAGCCTGTGGGTCCTTGTATTATGAGCCCAAGAGGAGGCTAATCGAGGGTCATCGAGGGTCCTTGTTATAGCACAAGAGAAAACTATGTTTGCTTTGAACTTATTTTGGCTCTAAGCAAATGGGAAGAGGTTTCACCGGGAATAATTCCTCTTGGGTGGATGTCCCCTATTTTTGTTCTAAGTCTTTTTTCATGATGTTTCACCGAGAATAATTCATCTTGAGGTTGAAACTACGGAAATCTAATTAGGAAAGAGCCTTCACCGGGAAGACATTCTCAATCCTAGGTCATAGTCCTATAATATATATACAATTTATTTGTCTTAAGGTTTTCCTCAGATGGAGTTCTAAACAGTGTATATATAGTTTATATTTTACAGGAATTTAAATGAAAGCTGTAAATTGAAAGCTGTAAAGCCTAACCTGGATGAAGAGGAGACCTTTGAAAGGTGTATGTAAAAAGCCTTACCATCAGCTTGGTTGTTTATTGGTAACAATATTATTAAAAGAAAAAGGGTTTTGGGACTTAGACTCAAGGAGAGGCCCATGTGCAATTGATTTGAAATTGAAGTTGTTTTGAAAACAGATTGAGAGTTGATTGAAAACAGTTGAATTTGTTTATTGAAAACAGTTTTGAAGTTTTGTTATGAAAACAGAAGAAGTGAAGATGGACACTAGGTCACATAAGTATATGAAGAGTTTCACCGGGAATAATGCCCTTCAATACCATAAGAAAGTTTTTGAAAAACAGATGAGGAGTTTACTATTTAAAAAGAAATGTTTGAAAATGAAAAGGAAAAAGGGATGGGACTTACACTCTATTAGAGGCCCAAAGAGATTGATTGCGTTTTGAAAACTGTATGTACAAAAAGGTGTTGGGTCTTACACTCTTTAATATTCAAGAGGCCCAAAAAGATATATTTAAAATGAACAGGGTTTGATCACAAAATATTTACAAAGTGATTAGGTTTGAAAAAATTTAAACAAATCTAAACAAAACTATAAAAACATGTGATTTTAAACCTAATATAAATACATCAAATAAATAATATTTTTGTGATTTTTTAGATATTCATAAAATAGGTATGATAAATGAAAAGTGTGTGAAAAATCAAGTGAAAATGATTAATTTTGATAGGTGAAATGATTAAGTGAAGTTGTGAAGAAAAATGAAGAAAAATAGCATAAATGGTTGATTTTGTTGGTAACTGTAACAACCGGCTTAAAATTTTAAGGTAAAGAGTCGCCACCATTTATTTTTATCCTAAAGGAAGGGAATTAAACGGATTACCCTAAGTTAGAGATTCTAAGTTCGCGAGTCGGTTAAACGGAGGGAAGGTGTTAGGCACCCTTCGTCTCCCTTGTATTCAAGGGGACCCCTTCTAGGTTTAGGTTTTATAAGTTTTAAACTTGAGATACAGTAAATGAACATCTACCCATATCTTAAAATAGTTATGTTGGTATTTAAAAAAGAATTAGATTAAATGTTAGTATTTTTTATAATTTTACTCGCTAGGGTTTCAAAACCCTATGTCTACGTATCCTCTAGTGCAATGAGGAAGTCAAAGTACCGTAGTTCGGATATTTTTTTGTTTGTTTGTAATTTTTATAGGATCATGGAGTATTTTAGAAATCTCCTTTGAATTTTGTCTGAGTTTGAAATGGTGTAGTTGTAGACGTGGTTCATAGTTAACTTAGAAAACATATCCACAATCCTTTTTTTTAAAATAAATATTGAATTTGAATTATGTTGGTTGAAAACAATTAAGTTTGATTGGTTAGCTATTTTGATATTAATTGGTTTATAAAAAAACTTGAATGACGATAATAAAAGCATTTTAGAAAAAAATTAAAAAGGTTAGAAGAAAAGTTAATAATCATATTAAATAAAAGATTTATCCAATTACTATAAATATTATTTATTTATATTTTTATTATAAATATTATTTATCCACGGGATAGTTTTTGTGTAAGATGAACAAAATAAAAATAAGAATTAGTGACTATATAAAATAATTTAAACAAGTAAATCTATTAACTATATTAAATTGATTATTTATTTATTTAAATTACAGGGGTGTATTCTAATTAAGAATTAGTAAATATGGTGTGTTAATAGGGAATGCTTAGTGTGATTAAAAAAAAAAACTAATGTAGTAAAATGTAGTAGTTTAAATATGTGTCTAACCCTAATTAAAAACACATTTAATTAATAAAACAAAAAAAGATAAAATGAGATGAAAATGACCGAGAAGAAAAAATGTGGGGATCGATCCCCATTTCTCACGTTAATTTATATATTTTTTATATAAAAAGAAAATTTCATTTATGTTTTCAAAACCTATTAGTATAATAAATCCACCTAATTATTGTTTGACTAATTCAATATCATTCTAAAATATTTACTTTTTAATTTTACAAATAATAATAATAACAAGTAAGAGGGAGAAAACAACATAAAAGAGCTCTTGTCTCTCTCTTCAACGAACCCCACCCATTTTTCATATGAACAGAAAAAAAAAACTTTTCTTCTTGTTCCAAAATCATAACCCAGAAGTAAAGACACACGTAAATCCATTCTAAACATAGTTAGATCATAACAGTATGAAATATTGAAAACAAATCTATGAAAAGAAACATCTAATAGTGAAGAGGAAATTAAGGAATACCAAGAATAAGTGAAATCAGCGGTGATTGATGAAGCTTGCGGCGGCCAGTAGCTTTAAGGCGGAGCGATTAGCGCGAACATGTGGGCGGCGCTGGTGGCCGGCCGCGAATTCGACTACGTCGGAGGGGCGGCGCGAGACTGTTTTGTATGGGGGAGAGTGGTTGCGATGCGGTGCACGGTTGTGTTTTTCAGTTTTGTGGGTGCTCGTCGGAATCGATCGAGGTCACTGCGGTGCTTTGAGTAGCTTTCTCTTTCTTCTGTGAAAAAGATATTGTAGAGTGTTTCGTTTCGGTTTTTCCCCTCTTCGCCTTATGTTTGCAGGTTCAAGTCGAAGTCTAAAGGGATAGGATTTCAGTTGTGAAAACTCTATCCTTTTAACGTATTGGAAGCTTTGATGAAGGAACGAATTCACTGCCGCAAAGTTTTCTTCTCTCTTAATTTTCCTCGTCCCCATGTTAGTTTCAGAACTACGTTTATATAGTTTTTAGGAGTTGAATCAATTAGGAAATAGGTTTGATTGTTGTTCATGAATAAATTGATTTCGGATTCGATTTGATATATGGAGTTTTCGGATTTAGGAAATTAATTAATCGCGTTTTGATTTGTGTTTACGAGTTTGATTCTATTTGGGATTTGATCAACTATGGTTGATTTTTTTCCATTTATTTGATTTGATTTGGATACTGATTTTGAAGATTCAGTCTTCAATTGCTTCAGAACTTTCCAATTTTACTGCACACGGTTTTGGGGTGTGATGATTGTTTCTATTGATGAAGACGATGAACATGAATCGCATTGTTTTCTCTTTTCCTTTTTATCATAATAATAGTAATAGTAATTAAAACTTACCTATTATAACTAAAAAATAACGTCTTATCTAATTTTCTTTTATTTTTCTTAAATAAATACTTAGTAAGACTATTAATAACAATTATTATTTTTTCTAAAAGGAAAATTGACATTCTAAAAGCTACTAAAATACAACTTTAAAACTAACCAAAAAAACATAAAAATATAAAATCTAGCGTTCCAAAAAAAAACATATATAACCTATAATAATAATAATAATAATAAAAGTATATATCAATTTATAGTGATAATAGTAATTACTAATATAATAATTAACTGATGATATCATCAGTAGTAATGATCAGCTAACAATAATATTTTAAATAATACTCATATTAGTATAATTAATAATAATGACAAATAACAAAAGTGATTTTGAAATAATAATAGTATAATTAGCGATTAAGAACACTCCGGTACCCTTGAGTTTAGATGGGTATTAGTACCCTCGACCAATCAAATGCTATATTTTCATGCCATGTCACTTATTTATTTTAATTTATTTTAAAATAAATTAATATTTAATAATAGTTTACACTAAAGGTATCGGTACCCAATTTAAATACATGGGTACCAAAGAATTTACCATAAAACAAACCCTTTTGACCAATAATATTATAAAACGATATAAAAGGATAATCATTTTAAATAATAAATAATAAGATAATTAAATAATCATTAATAATAGTTAGAGTATAAGAGTTTTAACATGGGCCCTAAAATTTTTTTTTTACAATGCTAAGCCCATTGATTTAATGAACACCCCTTATTGATAATACCCTTTCTAAAAACAATAGTTGAATACACACCCCTTTAATAGTAATTAATAGTTATTTTATTTACACACCCCCGTAAGCAACAATTGTTTTGAATATGCTTCTTATTGAAGTAAAAAAAAGAAAGTCAAATTGTTAGTGATAAAAGTGGTCAAATTTGGGGTATGACAGCTGCCCCTATTTAATATCTCTTTGATTGGAGGACATGAGAATATGCAGATCTCACGTGCTTCGGATTAGAGAGTTATTAAATACTAGAAGACCCCAAAATTTGCCAATGCTCGAGATAAGTTACACTAGTTTTAAAGAGTATTATCTACTAAAGTCTTTGGGGCTAATGTAACATATTGTATTGTAGAGTTTGCGTATTCGTTACAACCTAGAGAACGAATAAGACAAGTTTGGATGGTTTGTTGTCGTTTTTGGACTGACACAACGGGCTTGTATCGTAGTCACTATATACTTATCGCAACCTAGAGGATAAGTGTCACAGATCAGATAACTCACTATTGCTCAGTGAACTACCATGGATTCCTTTATATCTTATCACAACCTAGAGAATAAGAAATAAATGGTTTCAACTCTATTTTAGATTCTAATCAAAGTAGAGTTGAGGAAAGATGGAGAACTGATTTGCCACATCCTAGAGAGCAAATAGTCGCCAATCTATTCTTTATCTATCACGACCTAGAGGATAAATAAAGTTTGCGTTTAACCAAGATTAGATAGTATAATGACTGTAGATAATCATGCCTATACTAACTGGTAAACGTTCTCACCAAATGTTTGCACCAAATGTTCCCCAAATTGTTCTCACCAAGTATTTGCGTTTAACCACAATTAGATAGTAAAAATGACTGTAGATAATCATGCTTATGCTAACTGGTAAACTTTTTCACTAAATGTTTGCACCA
Organism: Vicia villosa; assembly: GCF_029867415.1. NCBI lineage: Eukaryota > Viridiplantae > Streptophyta > Magnoliopsida > Fabales > Fabaceae > Vicia > Vicia villosa. The sequence continues at coordinate 197,171,750 of NC_081180.1, forward strand.
AATGTTCCCTAAATTGTTCTCACCAAGTGTTCGCACCAAATATTCCCCAAAATGTTCTCACCAAGAGTTTGCACCAAATGTTCCCCAAATTGTTCTCACCAATATTTTTTGCCCCAAGCACCAAATTTTCTCACCAAATGTTTGCACCAATGTTTTTTTCTCCCCAACCACCAAATTTTCTCACCAAATGTTTGCACCAATGTTTGTGTATTTCTGATTTCGATGATTTTATAATCATCAGTTTTTTTTTGTTTATTGACATCGGCAAGGTTACTGGAAATCGTCAATTAGGTGATTGGAAAATGAACACTCAGTAAGGATACTGTCATCGGTAAGATTACCGGAAATCATCAATCAGGCGATTGGAATTATGTGTTCAGTAAGGCTGCTGACATCGGTAAGGCTACCGGAAATCACCAATCAGGCGATTGGAAATAAACAAACAGTAAGGTTACTGTCATCGGTAAGGTTACCGGAAATCATCAATCAGGCGATTGGAAACATGTATTCAGTAAGGCTATTGATATCGGCAAGGCTACCGAAAATCATCAATCAGGCGATTGGAAATAAACAAACAGTAAGGTTACTGTCATCGGTAAGGCTACCGAAAATCATCAATCAGGAGATTGGAAATAAACAAACAGTAAGGTTACTGTCATCGGTAAGGTTACCAGAAATCATCAATCAGGCGATTGGAAATATGTGTTCAATAAGGCCGCTGACATCGGTAAGGCTACCGGAAATCATCAATCAGGCGATTGGAAATAAACAAACAGTAAGGTTATTGTCATCGGTAAGGCTACCGGTAATCATCAATCAGGCGATTGGAAATAAATTAACAATAAGGTTATTGTCATCGGTAAGGTTACCGTAAATCATCAATCAGGCGATTGGAAACAAACAAACAGTAAGGTTACTGTCATCGGTAAGGTTACCGGAAATCATCAATCAGGCGATTGGAAATAAACAAACAGTAAGGTTACTGTCATCAGTAAGGTTACCGGGTGCTAAGCAAACTTGATATTTTGTAAAAGAGTTTTGTTTTATAATTGCCAAGTAAATTTAGGCTTTGCAAAAAAACGTTTTATGCTTATAGAGATGAGATGAATGCTATGCAAGATTCATGACAATGAAATGACTCGATTTTCCAATAGGTTTGTGGATGATTATGATTGAGATGAGTTACTTATGCAACAAGGCTGCTTATTAAAAGCAAGTTGTTTATGCTAGTATGGCTTCCCAACACTTGTTTTTGAACTCGTAAATTGTTGACGTAGGAGAAAGATCCAAGGGAAATGTGAAAGTACACAGAGAGCTTGCCCCTTTGTGAAATGTATTACCCCAATATGTTGATTTGTAGACATTTTTCTTGATATGATCCTGAGAGTAGTTTGACTTTAATATGAATGACCCCACTATTTTGCACTTTGAGACATTATGCCTTTGATTGTGGACTCTTGGAATGTCCTGCCCCATAATGAACTGTTTTGAATTAATATTTCGAACGAGACTCGTAGTGGTCTACCCCAATATTTGGATTTTTGAAAGGTATGCCCCTAATTTCTAGGATCTGGAGGAAGTACCCTTAGAAAGAACTTGGACATCATCGCGAACTTGATATAGATTTCCCCAAGGTTTGAATTTTGAAAAGTATGCCCCAATTTCAAAGTCTGAAGGGATGTTCTTAGACCTCACTATGTGGTGATATGATTTGATATAACTTTCTCCAAGTGTCCAAATCTTGGAAAATTTGTACTCTGTAATTACTTGAAGAAAATTTGGATCCTACATGCCGTAAGATGAACTTGGTACGATATGCCCCCATATTTGAGCTTTGAAAGTTTGCCACTGATCATTAGGATCTTGGAAATGTATGCCCCTGATTGTTTGGTGCTTTGAAATGTGACTCAAGTTGATCGAATCTTAGAAGAATGCCCCTAGTCAATATGGTCTTCCTGTGATGTGCCCCTATGATCATTAGGATTTGCCCCTGATTATAGGGCTCCTCTTAGAATGTTTTGCCCCTAGTAAGTAGCGTCTTGAAATGAATTTCTTTTGATTAAACCAATTTTGAAATCTCCTTGATGCTAAGTTTTGATTCGTAGATAAAATTGTACATTTTGAAAAGTAATTCTTAGTGATGCACATGCAAGTTTTTGAAATCGAAGTTTTTATGGAGAAGGAATGGATGATTTAGAGATGGAGATTCGAAGAAGCGAAATAGTTAGCAATAATTTTAACAAACATAGGAGTCAGTTTAACACAAAAATTTTCGAGTATGCTTTCATAGTTTAACCTTGCTTCAATTAGGGCTTTCGAAGGTTGTAACGTGGTCATGGTTGGTGGTTTAAGAAACAAATATATAAGGCTCAAATTTTACATAAACCCACCCCATTCTCCTTGATGTTCTCCAATCCTAAAATTCGCTTAATCCAATGAATGCATTCAGTTTGCAAGAAAATTTTTCGTAGTCGTAGTGATGATAATAAGCATTAATAAAGATTCAAGCGCCAATGAAGAGCATTGATAAGATCCAAGCGCCCATGAACATGATTGATAAGTTTAGAAACTTTGACGATTTTGAGGTGGCAGTCAAAAGATTGTTCTGCAATTTTTTGTTTTGTTTTCAATCCCTTATTATTATTTTTTTTGCATGGATCGATTCTTTTGAATTTGCGGTCCATCGGGATGCCCTAAGTTTTGCCTAAGTCAAGTTTCTTTTGATTTTTACTTGACTTAGCGGGCTTTTTTTTGTTAGTTTCTTTTTATTTTTCGATCTTTGAACATTTTTGACTGCCATGTTGATTGTTGTAAGCTTCATCTTTATTTCTTCATTGATCTTGAATGATATACTGAGGAAGGAGATGTTGCAAGCTCTATCTTCATTATTTCTTAAAATTTTTGATGAATGCGAGGAAAAAAATGTGCTTGAACTTTTGCTTAGATTGACTAATTCTCTTGAGTATAGAATGCACCATTGAATTAATTGAAATCAACCCTGCCCCTGGTTAAAATTAAGGTTTTTTAGTATATAGAAGAAAACTCCAACTTCTGGTTCGAGGGGGGTTGACTACGGATTATCTCCTTATTTCTCCACTGTTTAGGATTTGAAACAATGTCTTACATCATCAGCTCGGTTTTACATTGAAAGCATATGTTAGCAAAATTTTAGTTATTTACATCATTCTCCCTCAAAGTTTGTTAAAGGTAAAAAACAAATTGATTGAGTTTTTTTTTTATCAATTTTTTTTGTGTACATGGAAATTGATGGCATAAGAAAGAGTGAATACGAGTGGATGGACTTCAAAACATGCATGATTATTTTATTAAAATTACTAATCCAAAGATACAAGTTTACACCAAATACAACATTAGCATCAAAGAAATTACAATTCAAAATTAATAAAGTCTAATGATCAGAGGGATGAGCTTCGTTGTTGATACACCAATCTTGGGATACACCTTCTTAGTTCTTATATTTTGTCAAAGTAATGAGTGATCTTTGACTCTTCTTGGGCATACCTATTTTACTGATAAGGCAAATGATATTGATATCATTGCTTTTGATATAGGGGATCCCCAATGGTAGTAGCATCTGAGGCGTTGTAGGCTTTTGACTTGTATGATAAAGGGTTGCCCCCTCTCTCCAATAAGACTTGTATTGTATCTCTTGAGTTTTCTTCTCGAGTTCATCTGTGAGTATCGGAAATCTGCTAGCTTGGGGGACAGTTAGACAAAGAAGGTATTATGGTGCACTGGCATGCCACCATCGTTCGATGGTGATCGTGTGGTCCCCTAAGGTCAACTCAGGGGTGCTTGATAGACAACTCAGATTGAAAGAGTGTGGTAGAGAGCATGCATGGGATTACAGTTCAGTAATCTCCATCATATGGCATGTGGAGGACACGTATCACAACGGATGACACACACAGAGAGAGTATATGATTTTAACTGTTTTGATTAGGGAGTATCGTAGAGACGCACAAAGGATTGTACCAAAGGAACCTCACCATGCTGCCAGTTGATGGCGACGTGTTGCAGACCAAATGAAGTTACCGAGGGAGTATGTGTGTTCTCCTCCTCTTTAATTAATCAACGATAGATGTTAAGTTGATCTAATAATTTTTTTAAGGATACGGTAGATGTAAAATCCACCTATATCTTTATATTTGTAAAAAGTATTAGGGGGCTATGTTAAACATTATTTTTCTTAGGTGAGCTCGCCAAGGTGTCATAACCTTGTGCCTACGTATTCTCGTTGTGCAGTGAGAAAGTCAGAGCCTTCGTAGTTCGGCTCAAAAAGAAACGTAATAATTTGTTTTTTTAGGATAATGTTATGTAAAGAGAACTCCTACAGGTTAGGGACTATAATATAAAAAGGGAAATCCCTACAGGCTAGGGATGATAATGAATAGAATAAAACCCTCATGGGTTTAGAGAATGAGACTCCAACATATTTATGGATACAGATTATATGAAAAGGAAACCTTACGGGTTAAGGGATAGAAATAGGACGTCCTTCGTGAGAAGGTTATCTATTGAGGGGAATATTAACAAAGTAACTTACATGAAGGTTCCTACGCAAGGCTCTAAGTTTATTTTTCCCACCCCAAAGGTGGTTTATCCTAGGGTATCATGGATGACACAAAAGGGAAAAGGACAAGGGTTTCCCTTAAGTGGAGCCTCATTATAGACCAAGACTTTGATCTCGTATAGGTCATACAAGATCTCACCATGAGATTTTGTTTTGGCTTTTACAAAGAGTCGTAGGTCAAATCCAAGTCCTACCTCCGAAAGAGTGCTCTTTCTAAAGATATTTCTTAGGATAAGACCGACTCTGGGTGAAATAGTCGCAACAACGCACGGGAGTAGATTAACCCTCATGGCCAATTGACATTTCATTTCTAAGGTTCCTTCCATTTCTTCACACCAAAAGATCCCACCAATATATATAGTAATGATAAAAGAAATTAATGAAATAAACAATTATAACGAGTATGAAAATAACACCAATAAAAAAATAGAAACACACCAAGGAAAGGAAAAATTAATTTAGTTAAAAAATAATATTTAAATTGCGTTCAGGTGAATGAAATTATTTATAGTGAAGAGTTAAAGAGTATCCCTTAGTATGTAAGTTCATAAGTTCGTTCTACGGGCAATTTACCCTCCCATAAAGGTAGTCATTTTCTTAAGGGATTTATGGAAAACACCAAAGGGAAAGACACAAGGGCCTCCCTTAAGTGGAGCCTCATTGTAGACCGAGATTTTGTCTCTTAGGTCGTACAAAGGTCTCACCATAATTTTTGTTTTGGCTTTACAAAGAGTCGTAGGTCAAATCCCAAGTCCTACCTCCGAAAGAATATTCTTTCCAAAGGTATTTCTTAGAATAAGACTGACTCTAGGTGAAATAGTCGCAACAACACACAGGGGGCAGATTAGCCCTCGTGGCCAATTGACATTTCGTTTCTAGGGTTTCTTCCATTTCTCCACATAATGAGTACTACCAACAAAATAATGATATAAAGATAAAAAATAAATAAGGGAAATAAAAACAAAATATAGTAATATCCAAATACAATGAAATAATAATAGAAAATAATAAAAATAAAAGCACCAATAAATATAAAACCAAAATATAATAAACCCAAAAACCTAAACTTAAAAGTAGGGTCGACTCTAAGCATAAGGTCCCCAGCAGAGTCGTCAGCTGTAACAACCGGCTTAAAATTTTAAGGTAAAGAGTCGCCACCATTTATTTTTATCCTAAAGGAAGGGAATTAAACGAATTACCCTAAGTTAGAGATTCTAAGTTTGCGAGTCGGTTAAACGGAGGGAAGGTGTTAGGCACCCTTCGTCTCCCTTGTATTCAATGGGACCCCTTCTAGGTTTAGGTTTTATAAGTTTTAAACTTGAGATACAGTAAATGAACATCTACCCATATCTTAAAATAGTTATGTTGGTATTTTAAAAAGAATTAGATTAAATGTTAGTATTTTTTATAATTTTACTCGCTAGGGTTTCAAAACTGTTAGACGCTGGCCTAAGGATCTAGAGGGGGGGTGAATAGATCTCACAGAGTTTTTTGGAATTATTTCGAACTAAGGCGAAAGCGGTTCTGAATCGACTTGCGTCTATTCCGGACCGTTATTGCAAGGGTCGTATATGTGACAAAACCACAAGATAATTGAGATTAACGATGAAATGATATGTTATCGAATCAATATGTTTTACTATAGAAAATCGATTAACTTCTGATTTGATAAACTTTGAATTGCAATGCAGTAATAGTGAAAGAAGCAAAAACACAAACACTTGGTGATAATGATCAAATTGATGGTGATTCAATGTGTGATGAATTGTGATGTTTATGCAAGTTCTTAATTCACAATTTTAACACTCGAATCGTTGATCAATTTGCAATTATAACCAAATATGAACAGAACGTAAATGAAAAGATAAAAGCGACAAGAACATGATATTTGTTTAGGCAGTTCGTCGATCGTCCTCGCTACGACTACGTCTGCCCCCAATTCCAAACTGAAATTGGGAAGTCTTCCATTAATGTTGAAAGCAGTTTATACAAAGAAGATAACAAAGCGATAAACAATAAACCAAATTTATCGATCCTTTGAATCTTCTTCCCCCTTAATCTTGAGCCAGATTAAGGTCTTCCAAGAGCTTCACTTTGATCCCTTTCTGCAGTGTCTTGAATTGCTTGAACACTTGTTCTTCAATCTTCACACTCAGTTGGATCCTTGATGAAGCCTCTTGATAAAAACCCCCAAAATTCACCTATCTTGGAGGACAAAACCCTCAGATTTTATTCACCAAAAACCCCACAAATCTTCACCCACTAGGAATCTTCAATTCTGTTCCATGGACGTTATCGATCTTGAACGCAAACCCTCAACGCAAAAATGATTGTGTGTAGTTGTGTTGGAGTTGTGTCGATGATCGAAGATGAGAAGCCTTTGTGTATCTTTCAGTTGTTGGTGTTAAGAAACTGCAATAATGAACCTTGGACAATATATATTAGAGCCAATCAGTTGGAGCTGAGAAAACCAGAGATTTTGGCATTTTTGATCAGATAGGTCGACCTCTTGTAGTGCTTAGGTCGACCTAACAGAGCTGCATTTGCTTTGAATAACATTTGTTCCCAGTTAGGTCGACCTGTTAAGGAAGTAGGTCGACCAGAATCCTCTTCAGATACGTTTTGGGAGCTTTTCTTCAGTTTAGGTCGACCTAGTTGTTGTGTAGGTCGACCTATCAGAGGGATGTGTAAATTTCTCCACTTTAGGTCGACCTGGGTTGGGAGTAGGTCGACCTGACTGCTGTTTTTCTGAGTTCTTCTTGTTTTACTTGTATTGAGTCGACTTATATGTATAGTGGGTCGACCTGCTCTGTCTTGAGTGACCAATGCTTGCTTTTCTTTGAGTTCTTCTGCTTGTGCCTTGTTGCTTGTTTGCTTGTGGAGTTTGCCATGGATCAAAAACACCTTTGTGAGTGTGATCTTGTATTCACATACTCCCCCTTTTTGATGATGGCAAACCGGTTGCAAAAGCTTCGTCAACACGTAGTGATAGCTCCCTGTCGCTACCGCGAAAATTAACAGAGTCGCCACTAACATATTTATCCTGAAAAGGAAGGGAATGCCAGCAAACCACAAAACAACACAACGGTCTCATGACCAGAGAAAAGGGTAAGGGAGTCGGTTACGCGAGGGGAAGGTGTTAGCACCCCACGCGCCCATCGTTCTCGATGGTATCCACGCTAGTGTCTAAATCTATGAGTGTGTAAGCAAACTACGCTAATCTGGACTAAAATGAATGCATAATGTAGGGAAAAGAAAGAGTTATACTCGCACGGGCCCTACCCCGCTGCCTACGTATCCGTTTTGCGGAATCAGAGGTACCGTAGCTCGGCTAACTAATTTTTGTTTGTTTTGTGTTTTTTAGGTGAACGAGTTACATTCACACTCCGCTGCTCGACCTTTGGAGACTTACGCTTGGGAATGGAGCGGAAATAACAAGATCTTAAGAAAAGAAAATCAAAGAGTGTGGTTTGTGTTTTAAAAGATGCATGAGGAAGACCTAAGCTAAAGGGGGAAAGCTTGCTACCTAATGTTATCGTACAAAGGGTACAAGTCTAAACTAAACTAGCAACCTACGAGGGAAAAAGGGAAGCACACAAGAATATCACACAAACGAGCGTCCGCTCGTAAAGCAAACAAACCAACGGTACTGACTGTAACACCCCATAATTTCATTTTATTAATTTAATTTGGATTTAAATTAAATAATTGGAATTTTAGTATTTTTATTTGGAATTATTTGGAAAATGATGAAATATTGACATTGGGCCTAGAGTGGTGGTTAGCAGTAAGGGGGTGTTAACTAAGCAAGCCCATTATAATATTTTATTTTATTTTTCATAAAATAAAGGAATTGGGAAAAGAGGAAGTGGAAGCACTAGTGACAGAGTCTGAGGAAAACAAGAACACGTGAAAGTGGGAAGAGCCAAAGGGGGGAGAAGACCTTCGAAGATTCGACTCTGAGGTAAGGGGGGATTCTTCGGGTTAGTATTCCTTATGTGATTGTAGGTAGTATGATTGATTAGGATTGTTATCTAGTTCAATCGTACGTGTCGGGTTTGGGATTTATGTTAGGTTTTGATGAATTGTATGAATTACATGATTTTGTTGATATTCATGTTATATGTGTTAATACTTGTATAAAACTTGTCTGAAATATGTTATGATGTGCAAACTGATGGTAATTGTGTGCTATGTTCGTATGTACCTGAAATTGGGGTTATGGGATAGGGTAAAAGCTGTCAAAATATTGATTCTGGCTGTGCAGGTACGTAGGAACCGGTTCCCATGTGGGACGAACCGGTTCCCCCTTGTAAAAACAGAGAAATATGGATTCTGGGTAGCTGGGAACCGGTTCCCATGTAGGAACAACCCGGTTCCCCATAGTAAAAACCAGAGACGAGACTTTTGAAGCTGCCAGGAACCGGTTCCCACGTAGGGACAACCCCGTTCCTGCAGCACTTTTTCTAAAAATGTTTTATCTTTAAAAACCCGTAACTTTTGATCCGTGTATCTGTTTTATGTGCCGTTTTGGGCGTTGCGAAGCTAATGAGATGCTTTATTTGATAAAGTGATGAAATGGGCAATGGCCGACTTTATTTTTAAAACTCGATTTGATTATTGATGAATTGGAATATAGTATATGTATATGTGCTTACTTATATATGATTATTGATGCATGTTTTGTATTGGTAATGAGATTGTGATATTCATTGGGTGATGTTGGTTTATAACATGTCGTAAATGAATACATGTTTGTGATTATGTGGTTGGGTTGTTTGATAATTTATTACATTGTGTGCAATGATGATAAATGTAACGATTTATAATCGTGGTGATGATTGATGATTTATGAATGTTAATATGCTGTTAACATTAACATGTAGATTGTGGTGAATGTATGCGTGTGATATATTTGTATGAATGCTAGACTTATGCATGCTTATCGGTGATGAATTGGTGATGATAATGAAACGATGTGTTACATCGGATTGGTGATGTTGTAAGCATGTTATATGTTGCATTCATTGGCATACATTTTCGGTGATGGATCCCGGTGATGAAATGGATCAAATTGGTGGGCATAATTCCCATTGTGTGGAATTTGTGCTGGTTAAAACTGTATCTCGGTGATGAAATAGATCAGTTGGATGGGTGTATCCCATGTATTGGTACCACATGCATAGTGTCAGTTGAATCATATGCATTGGTTATAACATGATTGGATGAAATCCAGTGTTATGCCTTGGTGTGTTTATGTGATTGATGTATTGAGGAGTTGTTGTTAATATAACTTGATCATTGATGAAATTGATGATTGTGGGCCGATGGCCAATATTGTTGAATTGATGCTTGCTTGTTGTAATGATTCCGATTATATGTATGATTGAGTGGATGATAATTACTATGAGATTTTATTGCTTATGACTGCATAATGCTTATTAATTCGAATGAAACTCACCCTTACTTTGATGATTTCAGATTAAGGATGTAGCGGCTTCTTGATTGGGTACGGATAGCTCGTAGGCTAGTCCATAGTTCGTGTCGAGTCATGCTCTGATTGTAACACTGGGGAACGCTAGTTTAGAGACGAATTACTCTGTTGGCTTTGTTGTTTTATAATTGTATTGTAGTAACTTGCATGGATGATGAATATGCAATGTTATGAGTTATAATCCGCTGTGTTGAACATGAATTTTGTTTATATTAAATGGTTCCTCATGTGGCATGACAAATGACTATGATATTTTATGTTAAAGAAATTATGACATCCTTGTATTTCATGTTTACTCTGATTATTATTATATTTTCCGCGGGGGTTTAGAAGGGTGTTACAATAGTTGTATCAGAGCATAGTCGGTCGTTGTGACCAGAGTCTTGTTGTTAATTTTTCCTTTCGGTATGCGACATGTGTGTGAAACACTGTCGGTACTCAGTGTGTTCTAACTGTTTGCTTGCAGAAGTGGGATTGAAACTAGTGGGGGAGAAGTCATGCTTCTCAGATATGTCTCAGATGCAAGATGTTAGAGTGATGCGTATGGCAGCAGTACAAGAGTGTGGAGTTATTGTTTTCTGAAGTGAAGGTGACATGGGCTGAAGACTGTGGTTGTTATTCAGTCGGAGTGTCTCGGAGTAGATGATGGGTATTTCTGAGAAATGGAATTTCGAAGTTGTGATGCTTCAAGTGCTACGGATGGACTGTGATGTTGTTGTGTGAGTAGCCCTATGTGAAAGGTCGCTGTTGAAGCAGTGATTAAAGGAAGTATTGTCGTAGACCTTGTCGTAGGATTACTAGTAAGTAATGGAGATGATTGTAGAGGTTATCGATGTTGTTGAGAAAGTTTCGAAGTGTGAGTAATGCAAAGACACGAGTATGATCTCAAGGATAAGAAGGTTGATGATGGCATACATGAATTTGGTTTCAGGATGTTGCAGAAATCGAACTTCAACGGTGAAATGTGTTGTTTATGTTATAAGAAGTTTGGAAGCGAAGAGATGTGATAAGATGATGTTAATAATGAGATTAATTTGAAAAGAATGAGCTTTGGAGCAGCATTTCCGTAAGCAAATCGCAGGAAGATTGCTGAATCGTTATGAAATTTCGGAAATTCATAACTGGAGTTCTGGATATCCGATTTGAGTTCCGTTTGAAGCGTCGGAAAGCTAACGAGATGAATTTTTTTTATAAAAATGGTTGTAGCAGCTGTAACATATTTAATGGTGTCAGGATGATGTTAGAAAGGGGTGAAGTTACGATTGCACTTGCTCTTAGAACTAGACTGTTCATTGGTGCTACATGGGATGTCAGTGTCAGAGTTGAACGGAATAAAGGAATAATTAAAGACTTGTTGATAAGCAATTCTAGGAATTAAATGTGCCAATTGAAGAGTTTGGAGATATTGTATAGAATGTCGCAGCATGGTGTCGGTGTTGCAAATTCGGATAACGATTGGAAACGTCCGTATCTTGAGCTCTGAATGTCGGATTAATGTGTCGTTTGAACCCACGAAGATGAGAGATTATGTTCTACCTTATGGAAGAGTTATAAATACCATAGAGTGGTCCTATGAGGAGATATTATGATGTCGGTTAAGGAAGCATGAACAAGTGTTGAATAGGGATGCCTATTACCACGATTGTTGAAACGAAGTCGAGTAGAATGTGTCGTTGATGAATAAGATGATAAAGATGATTTAAGTATCGATGGATTTGAGTGATGAGTAAATCAGTAGAAAAAGTGAAATGGACTTTGGAACCATTTGTGGTATATTGTGATGCGTCGTTGATGGGTAGTGTATTGATGTAAAATCAGTAAGTAGTAACTATGCGTCGGGACGATTGAAAGCGCATGAAATGAATTATCTGACTCATGATTTAGAATTGGCAGCCATGGTTTTGTTTTGATGTTGCAGTGACATTATTTGTATGGTTCGAGGTTGCCTCTAAAAATGTCGATGCTGATGGTGAAAGAGTTGGATTTAATTGAACAATTCAGAGAATTAAGTTTGGTATGTGAAGGTGTTCCTCCTAATGTTGGACTGGGTATGCTGAGACTGACTAATGGTATTCTAGACGAGATTAGAGAAAGTCAGAAAGCTGATGTTGAGTTGATCGACAAGTCGACTTTGAATTACTAAGGTAAAGACGGTGAATTCGGAATTGAGGAGAATGGTGTAATGAGGTCTAGAAGTCGCAGTTGTGTTCCAGATGTTACCGAGTTGAGAAGGAATATTCTAGAAGAAGGACACCGTAGAGAATTATTAGACTATGACGACGTTAATGAGTTTGGGTGCAAACTCGGAAAAGACACTATTATGTAGTAACAACGGTTTATGCTTAAATATGATTGTCGGCTACCTATTGACAAATTGAGGACTTGATCACCCTTAATCTCTTGTTGATAATAGGCGGAATCATATAGATGGTATAAGGTTGCTTGTTACCGTAATGGTATAAGATGTGATGAATGCTGAGATGTGAGAATAACCACTCACCATATTGTGGGAGCTTATGAGGAAGTGAATATGGAGGAGTGTAAAGTATTGGACGGTGACTTAAGACGAGTAGTCGTAGTCGTACAACGAAAGTATGATGTAGAGTGGTGTTATGAGTGCTACTCGTGAGCAGTGAGGAATTATTATGTCGGAATCCTACATAGAGAATATATGTTGATCTATAGGTTGGATTTGGAATCTCGTAGACATAATGATGTCGTGCCAAAGGATTAGAACCCTTTTGAATAATTGCCGAGATGATGGATATCCTATTATGGTTGAATGTAGTTAATGAGTATGTGTTCGGAGAAGTTAAGACAACGAGTTGATACTATGTAATGCCATAATAATTTTGTACTGTTGTAAGGTGTTATGTAAATTTATGAATGTAATGAGGGATTATACTCTGCGAAGGACGAAGTTAACTTGATTCTTAGTGGAGAGTGGGACTCAGTTGAGCTATCTTGTAAGCAATGGTATATTGAGGATGATGAACTATGTAATTATAACTACTGATGTGTGCTTGTTCTGATAGTGGGAATGTTTTTAATAGATGAAGTAACTCGGGAATTTGCTTTGAGTAAGTGTAAGTATTACTTTATCGCCCAATTGGAAGAGTGTACCTAAGGTTGGTACGTGGGTAAATGGAATCTATTACTACAGTGTTGATCAGTTGCGATCATACCATGGATTGTGTAATTGTATTATTCAATTGTTGAGCGTATTGTATGGATCGCACCTCGAAGTTTCATTGTTGTTAACCGTTGGAGTTATAGCAAGTGGTACACCTGGGAATGGTCAAATGCAACGTAAGAACTGAATTGAATGCATGAGATATGCTTGTGTTGGTTATGTTAGATGAATTTTGAGACTCGACCAAGAAGGTGTTAACGAAGAATGGGAGAGTCAAATGAAGTACTCTTATCTGGGACTTTTACTTGAAGTATGTTTTCGAGGACGAAAACTCTTTTAGTGGGGGAGAGTTGTAACACCCCATAATTTCAGTTTATTAATTTAATTTGGATTTAAATTAAATAATTGGAATTTTAGTATTTTTATTTGGAATTATTTGGAAAATGATGAAATATTGACATTGGGCCTAGAGTGGTGGTTAGCAGTAAGGGGGTGTTAACTAAGCAAGCCCATTATAATATTTTATTTTATTTTTCATAAAATAAAGGAATTGGGAAAAGAGGAAGTGGAAGCACTAGTGACAGAGTCTGAGGAAAACAAGAACACGTGAAAGTGAGAAGAGCCAAAGGGGGGAGAAGACCTTCGAAGATTCGACTCTGAGGTAAGGGGGGATTCTTCGGGTTAGTATTCCTTATGTGATTGTAGGTAGTATGATTGATTAGGATTGTTATCTAGTTCAATCGTACGTGTCGGGTTTGGGATTTATGTTAGGTTTTGATGAATTGTATGAATTACATGATTTTGTTGATATTCATGTTATATGTGTTAATACTTGTATAAAACTTGTCTGAAATATGTTATGATGTGCAAACTGATGGTAATTGTGTGCTATGTTCGTATGTACCTGAAATTGGGGTTATGGGATAGGGTAAAAGCTGTCAAAATATTGATTCTGGCTGTGCAGGTACGTAGGAACCGGTTCCCATGTGGGACGAACCGGTTCCCCCTTGTAAAAACAGAGAAATATGGATTCTGGGTAGCTGGGAACCGGTTCCCATGTAGGAACAACCCGGTTCCCCATAGTAAAAACCAGAGACGGGACTTTTGAAGCTGCCAGGAACCGGTTCCCACGTAGGGACAACCCCGTTCCTGCAGCACTTTTTCTAAAAATGTTTTATCTTTAAAAACCCGTAACTTTTGATCCGTGTATCTGTTTTATGTGCCGTTTTGGGCGTTGCGAAGCTAATGAGATGCTTTATTTGATAAAGTGATGAAATGGGCAGTGGCCGACTTTATTTTTAAAACTCGATTTGATTATTGATGAATTGGAATATAGTATATGTATATGTGCTTACTTATATATGATTATTGATGCATGTTTTGTATTGGTAATGAGACTGTGATATTCATTGGGTGATGTTGGTTTATAACATGTCGTAAATGAATACATGTTTGTGATTATGTGGTTGGGTTGTTTGATAATTTATTACATTGTGTGCAATGATGATAAATGTAACGATTTATAATCGTGGTGATGATTGATGATTTATGAATGTTAATATGCTGTTAACATTAACATGTGGATTGTGGTGAATGTATGCGTGTGATATATTTGTATGAATGCTAGACTTATGCATGCTTATCGGTGATGAATTGGTGATGATAATGAAACGATGTGTTACATCGGATTGGTGATGTTGTAAGCATGTTATATGTTGCATTCATTGGCATACATTTTCGGTGATGGATCCCGGTGATGAAATGGATCAAATTGGTGGGCATAATTCCCATTGTGTGGAATTTGTGCTGGTTAAAACTGTATCTCGGTGATGAAATAGATCAGTTGGATGGGTGTATCCCATGTATTGGTACCACATGCATAGTGTCAGTTGAATCATATGCATTGGTTATAACATGATTGGATGAAATCCAGTGTTATGCCTTGGTGTGTTTATGTGATTGATGTATTGAGGAGTTGTTGTTAATATAACTTGATCATTGATGAAATTGATGATTGTGGGCCGATGGCCAATATTGTTGAATTGATGCTTGCTTGTTGTAATGATTCCGATTATATGTATGATTGAGTGGATGATAATTACTATGAGATTTTATTGCTTATGACTGCATAATGCTTATTAATTCGAATGAAACTCACCCTTACTTTGATGATTTCAGATTAAGGATGTAGCGGCTTCTTGATTGGGTACGGATAGCTCGTAGGCTAGTCCATAGTTCGTGTCGAGTCATGCTCTGATTGTAACACTGGGGAACGCTAGTTTAGAGACGAATTACTCTGTTGGCTTTGTTGTTTTATAATTGTATTGTAGTAACTTGCATGGATGATGAATATGCAATGTTATGAGTTATAATCCGCTGTGTTGAACATGAATTTTGTTTATATTAAATGGTTCCTCATGTGGCATGACAAATGACTATGATATTTTATGTTAAAGAAATTGTGACATCCTTGTATTTCATGTTTACTCTGATTATTATTATATTTTCCGCGGGGGTTTAGAAGGGTGTTACACTGACCGAGTGGTAGAAAAGCGGTCCCACCATAGACAAGGGGAGCAGCTCAACCCAAGTCAACCAAGCATTAGACCTCGCGAAAATGATCGGGCCATAGACAAGAGGGCGGACCCCTCTCAGCAACCAAGCTGTCACGGATCGTAAAGGAAAACGGTGCGCGCTTACATCGAGCATCAACGTCGAGCGACGCGAGCTATAAGAAAGGTGGGGGTCCGGCTACATGAACCCTTTTCCTGACATACTAAATAACAAGATCTTGTGCAGGTTCGGAAGCGAGCCACGCGTAGCGTGCGCATAATGAACGGACTCGATGAGACTAAGCGGGGGTTGATTGCTAACCCTTTCCGCGTGCCTTCCATGAGGACTTAACGGAGTGCCATATAGGACTTATTACACCGTGACTCCCTGCCGCAAAGCACAAATATAAACACACCAACAAAAACAGCGCCTCTTTCGAGGACTTGGCCAGATGAATGTCTAGGTCCTACTTCTCATGTTATTGGATGATGCGAGAAAAAGCGAAGAAACTAAGAATCCCGCGAGCGAGCTAGCAAAGTAAAAGCAAATGGTCAGCACACCGATTAGCCATGAAAGCACACAAAGGTCGACATGCACGTCGAGTACAACCACAATACACCTGCAAGAGGAACAAACAAACCAAACAAGCAAGTATAAAGTAATAGGAACGTGTCTCCCGGATGAGAACACGATACAAGTGAATAGGGATCGTGTTCCGCGAGTGAAGCGGAACACTCGGATAATAATCGTCGATCGGTGACTATCCAAAAGCCTTGCACACTAGCACACAAGTTAGAGATAACAAACATCGCAATCGGAATTGCGTTATTACTATAAACCAAAAGAAACGGGTAAGTAACATAAACATGAAATGGACAATGAAACATCAAAGAGAAATCAAACATGAATGACCTACAAACTAATGAAAACTAAGCATCTAGCAAGATAGTACGTCTCATAAGCTTTCCGTCGATATAAAGAACGTGCAAATCGGAGCTACGAGTAAAAAGTTATGCAAGATTGAAGTTATAAAAGAAAACACAAAATTTGAACACAGGAACCGGTTCCTGCATAGGACAACCCGGTTCCTAGTACTAAAAACCAGAGACAGAAAACTAGGAACCAGTTCCCACCTAGGGAAAACCCGGTTCCTGGTACAAAAACCCAGAACCAACAACATCTCAAACAGCTGGGAACCGGTTCCTGGCTGGGACGAACCGGTTCCTGGCACACAAACAGAGGGCAAAAACAACGCAGGAACCGGTTCCCACCTAGGGACAACCCGGTTCCTGGTACTAAAACTCATAGGCCAAAACTTTGGATTGAGTGGGAACCGGTTCCCGCCTGGGACAACCTGGTTCCTGGCGTAGCAAAACAAGTTTTTGTGCATTTTTAAGATCTCGGAGCCATTCGCACTCAATCCAAAATTATTCCATAGGCAAGTATCACAAGCAAACATCAAATTATGAATTAAGCACGAGTCCACAAGTAAAATTATCCTAATTATGCAAAGTGCGATGCGTCGAGCCAAGCAAACATCAAGCAAAAGTGCACCACATGCATTTATACAAACACTTTGAGTGCGACACAAGTAACATACATGGATATTAACAATTATGCACAAAAAATCAACACCAAATCATAGATCCATACACGAATACCACAATTCATCATCAACGGATATCAATTACACACAATCAAACATCAATTCAAACGCGATTCACATGAACACGACTAATTCGAGCAAAAGATGAGCAAATTCAACAATCAATCATCATCAATCATCCATTAATCAAGAACAAGAGGCGGATCGGGATTCGAATTCACATAATAATCAACAATTAAGCACTTAATTCAAGATCCGAAAGCTTACCGGATGAAGATCCAAACCGAAGCGCGAACACGAATACGATACGAATGCGAACACGACACGAACGCGAACACGACACAAACGCGAAATCCAAAGTGAGAGAGAGAGAGAGAGGCGCGCAACTCTATATGGGAGAGGAAAAGAAATTCGAACTTCGATCTTGATTCTTCAATCCATGTTCTTGATCTTGAAGAAAATTGATGAATTTTGATGAATGTTTTATGTGATTTGTAGTTTTGATTCAAGAGAATTGAGAGAAAATGTTCGTGATCTTTTTGGTGAATTGAAATTATGAAAGTCCTCCTTTGATTTGTGAAGAGCAAAATGTTTATATAATGTCAACGCAAAATGTCCAAATTGTCCTCGGTGTATCTTATTTTGGCTCGTTTTTAAGGAAACTCGGTTCGGCTCTGAATTCCGGAACGAAACCAATGCCACTGTGAAGATGACCAAATTCGTGACTCATTGCCGCGAGAATCACCTCAATCCGATAAGCGATGAAGAAATTACACGCATTTGAATGACGAGAAACGTCGATTCATCTGGTGCGACTGTGCAGAATTTTGTGAGTACCGCTCAAAGAACTCGATAAAACCCTATCTTCGGCTCAGAATCTGAACAGGCATGTGTGACGAAGAATCGAAGCTAACAAAATTTCCAAGAAAATTCCGCTGGAGTGGACTTCATACGATAAAAATCGAAGAAGTTATGAATTTTCAAACTAGGCGCGACATACTCGAAAACACACTTTTTTACCGAAACAACGCGACGATCCTTAAAATTCTGGGAATATTCCGTGCATAATTGGCCTTCGGTCCGAACATATAAAATCTTGGTAATGATGTTACGGAGCTCCAGTTAAATTTTCAAGTGAATCTGACGAGAGGATTGGGAGATATGAATTTTACGAGGTCCGAAACCCTACATTCAGCACTGTTTTTCACTGTGAAACCTTAAGTAATTTGCAAATCTGGCGACCTTCCTCAAAGAATTGGCTTCCGAACTGAACACGAAAGTTATAGATATCGTTGAAACAGTGGAGTCAACGCTGGAAATTAGCTCATATCACCTCCCCAAATATGACTTGTGAATTTTCTCGTATTTCCACTGTTTAAACCATTTTTCACGCCTTTCTTCTTAAACCCATGAAAACTCTTTATTATATTTCTTCAATCTTAGAATGACGAAATAAACGTCATTATTAACTTATGGCTCCAATAAAGAGGGCAAATTTTGGGGTGCAACAGCTGCCCCTATTCAAACTTCTTGAACCTGGCGAGTGAGAATCGAAAGTTTCGAACCGTTGAGGTGGAAGGAGATTGAATACCAGAATGAACTCGAAAATTTGCGCTCTTGATCAATAGAAGATTCCATCTTGCAATAAGAAGGAATGTTCCACCCCGCAGGCAGGGAGAAAAAACTTCAATTGATCTGGATAATAAATATGCTCCAACTAGTGAAAAAGGAGGAACGGGCACCCACAGGCAGGGGAAACACTTCAAATGATCTGGTTATCAAGAGAAGGAACATCTCGAATGATATGGGCATCAGACGTAGCAGATGTCTCCGAACATGCATCGGGATAGATGTCTTAGGTCGATCTGGGAATCGAAGGAGATACACCGGTTGATCTGGGCATCAACGGGTAATAGGTATCTCTGATCTGGGAATCATGATCTGGGAATCTGGGCAGACATCTCTTCTGATGCAATTAAATCATCAGGTAGATATTCCTACTAATCTGGGAATTAGCGGCTAGCTCCTTCGTAAGACCACGGGGATCCGGAGGCGGTTCCTTCAACTAATCTGGAAATCAAGATAGGAACAATATCTCTTCCGAACTGTGTACGCCGGGGAAAGAATGCCTTTAAACTGATCTGGACATGATGCCAGAAAATAAGTAGGACCATCTTCATCTGAAAGACAAAGTCGATCAGGCGGATATCTTCATCTGATCTGATGATATCAGTGGCTTGCTCCTTCGTAAGATCTTGGGAGATCCGGAGGCGGTTCCTTCAACTAATCTTCCGAACTGTGTACGCCGGGTAAAGAAAGCGTCTTCAACTGATGGTTAGGCATCAGGACTGGGTAGACGAGTTTCTTCTTCTGAACGAACTAAATCGTCAGGGAGTAGATATTTTCAACTGATCTGATGTATCAGAGGGCTTGCTCCTTCGTAAGATCTTGGGAGATCTGGAGGCGGTTCCTTCAACTGAGCTGAATATCAGGATAGGAACAAATATCTTCCACCGATCTGGGGACATCGGGAATAGGAATGTCTTTAAACTGATCTGAGCTATGCTAGAAAATAAGTAGAACAATCCTCTTCTGATTCAAAACATCAGGATAAGCGCCTGTAATGACTAGGCGAATATTGCTCTCTGGGGAGCATTTGAATCTGGATAACTTCCCTGCAGAAAGAAACATATATGATATGATTTATGCATGATGCATGTATGAATGTGTATGGAATAACGTTTCCGAGGAGGAATACGCTACACGCTTAGAGAATGCAATGCGAATGATGCATGATTCGAACGTTGCTTAAGGAGACAACGGAAGAGCACTGAATTGCTGAAGAAGTCCTGGAGAGAGTACGGAACTCTGCGGGGAGGACAAGATGCGTGACCAAGAGTCACAAACTCCGAGCAGGCAAAGAAGGATCAAATATCTGCTGGAGATGATCGAATCTGGACGCGAGCTCTGTTTGGGGAATAAATCCTACTTGGGGATACCCGGGCAACTTCATTGGAGAAGCAAAATCTCGACACCCTGGGGATGTGAAGATAAAGGCAAGTCATGATGACAACTTTGATGGGGAATGATCAACTTGCTTGTATAGGACGCATTCCGCTGGGGAAATCCTAGATGAGAACAGGTTCTGCTGAGGATGCATGTGAATCTTTGCTGAGGAAAGAAACTCAGTGGGGAAGATGAATACTTCTGCATAGCAATCTGCTAGGGATATGAGAGATCCGCTGGGGATAAGGAACTTAGCAAAAGAACCTTTTGTTAAGGCAATTCCACTGGGGAATAAGATGACTCTCCTGGGGAAAACAGGTCAATCTGTTGGGAGAGAAACGCTTTACTGGGGAGAATGAGGAGCTCGGTCAAGGAACCTCATTAAGAGCTTGCCGGGGAATCAGATACCATCCAATCATGACTCAACTGGGGAGAAGGCATTCCACCGGGGAATAAGGCTTCTGGAGCATAGAGAATGCATTAAGATGTGCTTTGATGAGGAGATGAGAATCTTGGAACAAAGAAAGTCTCATCCAGATATACTCTGCTGGGGAGTGAGAATCTCTCATAGCTATGTCTGTCAATATGCTGATGCGAAGCGCTTGCAAGGACGTACCTGCGAGACAAACAAATGAAAAATGCCCCAGGATATAGCATGGCATCTTGGCCTGCCATCCTGGTCACACAAGACTTTGAAGTAATTACAAAGATTTTATCATTTCTAATCATGTATTGTAAAAGCAATGCAGTTTTCATATGCAAAGTTTAACACAAATCCAAGACGTTTTATGCAAACAAAACAGTAAAAGAAAACGGCTTTTTAAGATAAAAAAGGTTTTTATTAATTGCGAACAGAATGCTCGTAAAAGAGCGAACACATTTCAGAAGTAGTTCCTAGTAAGAGGTAACCACGCATTTATTGAGTACAAGAGAAATGGCAATGTGAAACGGATATCCATTGGTTTCGACCCCGCTATCACTTTTATAACCTTGACATTCTCATATCCTTGCTTTGGAAGACCGTACTCATTAGGATTGATCACTGCCCGATCTAACAACGGATTGGTGTGACATCACCGAACTTGTGGACCCGACGGGGTTTGGTAAGTGCTTTAGGGATTTGAGCTGCCAGGTGCAAACTCAAGAACACGGAGTCTTGCTTATCCCTCGGTCGGGAGCCCTAAACAAAGTGATTGGAATTTGTGAATGCTTTGGGGATTTGAGCTGCCAGGTGCAAACTCAAGAACACGGAGTCTTGCTTATCCCTCGGTCGGGAGCCCTAAACATGTATGAAGAGTGATTGCCAAGGTGGCATGCGAGATGTAGTCGTTTGCTTTTGTCCCTTTTTTGCCTAAGCCGCCCTTTCGGGTTTTCAACTTAGCGGGTATATTCGTTTCTTTTTCATTCTTTTGCCTGATTCATTTTCCTTTTTCTTTTTCTTTTTTTTCTCTTTTTTTTTCTTTTTTTTTTCAATCAGGTCTATGCAAAATATTTTTTGACTACATCCGCGTTCACAGGGTGCAGAAAGTTCTCGCCATCCATCGTTGCAAGCATCATGGCACTGCCAGAGAACACTTTCTGCACAACAAAGGGGCCTTCATACGTAGGAGTTCACTTGCCTCGTGGATCACCCTGAGGAAGGATGATTCTTTTGAGCACCAGATCACCTGGTTTGTAGCTTTGGGGTCGCACCCGCTTGTCAAAAGCTTTTCTCATCTTCTTTTGGTATACCTGACCATGACCAATAGCTGCCAAACGCTTCTCATCAATGAGGTTCAACTGATCCATCCGATTTTGTACCCATTCTGACTCGTCAAGCTCGACGTCTTTCATAATCCTCAGGGAAGGAATCTCAACTTCAACTGGCATTACCGCTTCCATGCCGTAAACAAGTGAGAAAGGAGTTGCCCTAGTCGATGTATGCACAGAGGTGCGATAACCATGCAAAGCAAAAGGGAGCATCTCGTGCCAATCTCGGTAGGTCACTACCATCTTCTGTACAATCTTCTTAATATTTTTATTATCCGCTTCGACAGCGCCATTCATCTTTGGACGATACGGAGAAGAATTGTGGTGTTTGATCTTGAAGGACTCACAAAGCTCCTTCATCAACTTGTTATTGAGATTTGATCCATTATCAGTAATGATCTTCTCAGGAATCCCATAACGACAGATTATGTTATGTTTGATAAAGCGAGTAATCACTTGCTTGGTTACATTCGCATAAGATGCGGCTTCAACCCACTTGGTGAAGTAATCGATGGCCACCAAAATGAAACGATGTCCATTAGAGGCAGTAGGCTTAATCTCTCCAATCATGTCAATGCCCCACATTGCAAAAGGCCACGGAGAAGTCAAGACATTCAAAGGCACAGGCGGCACGTGCACTTTATCAGCATAGATCTGGCACTTGTGACAAATTCTGACATGGTTATGACAATCAGTTTCCATAGTGGACCAATAGTAACCAGCCCTCAAGATTTTCTTAGCCATTGTATGCCCACTAGAATGGGTACCAAACTCACCTTCGTGCATTTCCTCTATGATTTTCGAAGCTTCTTCCCTTACAACACAGCGGAGTAACACACCGTCATGATGTCTCTTGTACAAAACCCCACCGTTGAGGTAGAACTTAGCTGCAAACCTTCTCAGAAACTTCTTATCAGTCACCGACGCTTCGGGAGGATACTCTTGAATTTCGAGGAACTTTTTGATATCATGATACCATGGATTTCCGTCTAATTCAACATCAGCCTCAAAGCAAAATGCAGGTTCATCTAACCTGTTGATGGTGATGTTAGGCGCTTCATTGGCCCATTTCACTTTGAACATGGAAGCCAAAGTAGCGAGAGCATCAGCAAGATTATTCTCTTCTCTAGAAATATGCTCAAATGTGATCTCATCAAAGTACGGAATGAGTCTCATCACATGCTCCCTGTATGGAATCAGATTCTGATGGCGAGTTTCTCAATCTCCATTGATCTGGCTAATGACAAGATTGGAATCCCCATAAAATTTCAAGTACTTGATTCGCAAATCGATCGCAGCTTCGATACCATAAATGCAAGCTTCATACTCATCCATGTTATTAGTGCAATCAAAACAGATTCTGGCTGTAAACGGAATATGAAAACCTGATGGAGAAGTAATTACAGCTCCAACACCATTCCCAAGTGCATTAGAGGCACCATCGAATACGAGCGTCCATCGCGATCCTGGTTCGGGTCCTTCCTCTGGTCCGGGAATGTTACAATCTCTGATGTACAAAACATCCTCATCGGGGAATTCAAACTTCATCGGCTCATAATCTTCGACCGGCTGATGCGCAAGATAATCCGCCAACACACTACCTTTGATGGCTTTCTGGGTAGTATATTGGATATCATATTCGGTCAAAATCATTTGCCACCTGGCTACTCTTCCGGAAAGAGCGGGCTTCTCAAAAACATACTTGATAGGATCCATCTTGGAAATCAATAAGGTGGTGTGAACCAACATATACTGCCTCAGCCGGCGAGCAGCCCACACCAAAGCACAGCAAGTTTTCTCGAGCAGTGAGTATCGGGATTCACAGTCGGTAAACTTTTTGCTAAGGTAGTATATTGCATGCTCTTTTCGGCCAGACTCATCATGTTGACCCAGCACACATCCCATTGAATTTTCAAGAACTGTAAGGTACATAATCAAAGGCCTTCCTGGAACTGGAGGCATTAGTATCGGAGGTTCTTGCAGATACTCTTTCACTTTTTCGAATGCTTTTTGACAATCATTATTCCACCTGGCCGTCTGATCTTTTCTTAGTAATTTGAATATTGGTTCACAAGTGGCCGTAAGATGAGAGATGAATCTAGCAATGTAGTTCAACCTCCCTAAGAAACCACGAACCTCCTTTTCTGTTCTCGGCTCAGGCATCTCTTGTATAGCTTTTATTTTTGCAGGATCGACCTCAATACCTTTTCCACTAACAACAAAACCCAACAACTTTCCAGATCGCACTCCGAAAGTGCATTTGTTTGGATTCAACCTCAGTCTGAATTCCCGAAGCCTTTCAAACAACTTCTGCAAATGAACCAAGTGCTCTTCTTCAGTGTGAGACTTTGCAATCATGTCGTCAACATACACTTCAATCTCTTTATGGATCATGTCGTGAAAAAGAGTCACCATGGCGCGCTGATACGTTGCCCCTGCGTTTTTCAACCCAAAAGGCATGACTTTATATCAGAAAGTTCCCCATGGTGTGATAAACGTTGTTTTCTCCATGTCTTCTGGTGCCATCTTGATCTGATTGTACCCAGAGAAGCCATCCATGAAGGAAAACACTTTGAAAGGAGCAGTATTATCCACCAACACATCAATATGGGGAAGAGGGAAATCATCTTTCGGACTCGCCCTATTCAAATCTCTATAATCAACACACATCCTGACCTTTCCGTCCTTCGTAGGTACAGGAACAATATTAGCAACCCATGGCGGGTAATTCACAACTTGCAAAAAACCAGCATCAAACTGTTTCTCAACCTCTTTCTTAATCTTTTCAGACATGTCTGGGCGAGTCCTTCGAAGCTTTTGCTTGACAGGAGGACTATCTTCCTTGAGAGGTAGACGGTGTACCACAATATCTGTATCAAGACCAGGCATATCCTCGTAGGACCAAGCAAAGATATCCGCATACTCTTTCAACATATCAATAAGTCTCTGCTTCACACTATTCTCAAGCGCAGCCCTTATCTTGACTTCTCGGACCTGCTCTTTAGTGCCAACATTTACCATCTCAATTTCCCCCTGATGCGGCTGAATCGCTTTCTTTTCCTGTTTCAATAATCTAGCCAACTCATCGGGGAGATCACAATCTTCATAAGCTTCCTCCTCGGCTTGGTAGATCGGATTGTCAAAATCATAATAAGCAATAGCGGAACTGTTACCAATGGAATCCGGGGTGGTGGAACATCTGCATGATTGATGTTTTTATTTTAGTTTTATTTTTATTAAGATATGTGCAAGTGTGTGCAAAAACATTGCCATTTAAAGGAAAAAGTTAAAAGAAAGACAAAGAGCGAAACATTTGAATGCAAAAACGTCCTTTTATTTCATGATTAACTTTGAAAATGCGAACTGCATGGCCCTACAAATGATTCACTACGCCTTGGGCAGAGCGTAGGAATTATGTCATGATAAGAAAAGTAAAAACAAGGAATTTACTCCTGAGCCTGTGTAACTTGAATGACATCTTCAATTGTCCAGTTGCGAGGCACCTCTTCAGGAATACTTGGACGAATCCAGCTATCAAAGTCACAATCACTATCCACCTCTTCACCATTGACAATGGTGTTAACCTGCCCATCTTGAATGACACCCCCACTTACAAACTTGATCGGGCTAAGGATACCAGGCTTAGGCGATGCATTCTGCTTTCCAGGATTGAAACCAAGACCCTTCTTATCAAATTTGGGACGCACATCAATTACTTGCCCCCAACCTTCCACTCTTCCAGTCTCAACGACGACCTGAGCATCTTTCAAAGAGGACATAACCGTTTCTGGCTTCGTTATCTCATAAAGAGGAGTTCTCACAGCACTCACAGCCTCAAACGCTTGGAACGGCGTCTCATGTATTTCACCTTCGATCTCTACATATCGGAAAGAGGACAAGTGACTCACGATATAATCTTCTTCACCACAACTTGTCACCACTTCACCGTCAACCGGATACTTCAACTTCTGATGAAGAGTGGATGTCACAGCACCAGCCTTGTGAATCCACGGTCGTCCCAACAAACAATAGTAAGCAGGTTGAATGTCCATCACATAAAAGGTTGTAGTAAAGATCTGAGGACCAACCTGGATTGGTAGATCTACCTCTCCGAACACAGACCTCCTTGAACCGTCAAAGGCGCGCACTACAAACTCACTAGGCCTTAACTCCACACCAGCATAGTCAATTCTCATTAGAACTGATTTGGGAAGCACGTTCAAAGAAGACCCAGTATCGACCAAAACACGGGACAAGGTCGTCCCCTTACACTCAATCGAAATATGCAAAGCCTTGTTATGGTTTCTCCCTTCTGGAGGAAGATCATGATCAGTGAATCCCAAACCATTCCCAGCGGAGATGTTATTGGCTACCGCCTCTAACTGATTCACAGATATTTCATGCGGGACGTAAGCACCATTCAGGATTCTCAAGAGAGCATCCCTA
This sequence comes from Vicia villosa, assembly GCF_029867415.1. Classification (NCBI taxonomy): domain Eukaryota; kingdom Viridiplantae; phylum Streptophyta; class Magnoliopsida; order Fabales; family Fabaceae; genus Vicia; species Vicia villosa. The sequence continues at coordinate 197,198,331 of NC_081180.1, forward strand.
TGACCTTCTGAACACATCAACAGTTGCAAGATGGAAATTTTTGACTGGGTCTGACCCAACTGCTCAACAACTTTGTAATCAGACTTCCTGATGATTCTCAATAATTCCTCCACATCCTTGGAAGACACAGCACTCTCAGGTGCCCCATTCTGAACCGGAGAGTTCTGGTGAAGTCTCGTGGAATTTTGTAGTGCTTTAGGGATTCGAGCAATGCAAATGGTGCAATGCTCAAGATAGACAATGTCTTGCTTATCCCTCGTGCGGGATCCCCAAGCAACTTCAAAGACTTGCAGATCCAACATCACAACCAAGTTCCCCAGAATAGAACTCACACATAGTGTCATCGTCATCAAGCAGAGAATCTGTAGATATCCACATAGTACGGAGCTTAACCAGTTGCAAATAAAGCAAGCATGGAAGCAAATGAGCATAAGACATGAGAATCAGATAGAACCAACTGAGCTTTCTTCTTGGTCACCCCACAAAGTTGTTTCATGACTAATCTTTGAACACCCAGTAAGAACAACTCAAGTCTCTGAATCTGGTGAGAGTACCAAGTCTGAATAAGAGATCATCGGTCTTGAATACCTGTTATGCATGGAATGTATGAGATGTATGATATGAATGCAATGCCATGTTCATTCAATTTCAAGGAATCCTCGTGTTTTGATTTTTGGCAAGCAAGAGATGGAAAAGCTCGACATGAGACTTAAATATATGATTCCTTGGAAATGAAAGGAACATGTATGCTAGTTATTTTTTGTACATCATTTTTCAAAAGTAAATATGCAATAATGCAACATGGTGGGAACCACAATACTGGATATATCTGATGATGCCGAGAAATCATACGGCACAAGTTCAAAGGTTCGGCATAGTTTCGGAGCACCACACAAACCACAAGTCACCAACGGAACAAATTACCATTGGAACCAGAACATATAGTCACCAACATACTGGAATAGAACACAAATTACCACTCGAACAAGAACCATAGTACCCCACGAACAGGAACCAATAGTACCCTCGAACGAGAATAGCGGTAACCCACGAACGAGAACAGCGGTAACCCCCGAACACGAACCAAAGTCACCATCAATGTACCTGTTAAGCAATGATTGATTCCCGCCCCACTCACGGGTAAATCTAGGCCAAGGTAGGTCAAAAAGCCAACAGAGGATCGAATGTAGGCGCTATCATACGATATTGCCTCATTCCACCAAGCTCTGCCCGTGGATACGTGATCAGATCAATCAGGCATACGCCTTCTGTCCGTCACGGCCACTCTATTCCTAGTTCCTATGGTATCACTCATAGCCTGGGTATTGGGCCTTTTACCTCTTGAAACACCCACCCACAGATAGAAATCCAGACAGTCCAGAATATGATGCAAAAAAGTAAAGCGCACATAGAATGCAATGCAAACAGGTAAATATGCAAAGCAGTAAAGCACCCAAAGATAAACACACAAGCGCTAGGATCGACTCGCTGAGTCTGGACCAGCAATAGGTCAAGACGTCCCCAGCAGAGTCGCCAGCTGTCGCTACCGCGAAAATTAACAGAGTCGCCACTAACATATTTATCCTGAAAAGGAAGGGAATGCCAGCAAACCACAAAACAACACAACGGTCTCACGACCAGAGAAAAGGGTAAGGGAGTCGGTTATGCGAGGGGAAGGTGTTAGCACCCCACGCGCCCATCGTACTCGATGGTATCCACGCTAGTGTCTAAATCTATGGGTGTGTAAGCAAACTACGCTAATCTGGACTAAAATGAATGCAGAATGTAGGGAAAAGAAAGAGTTATACTCGCACGGGCCCTACCCCGCTGCCTACATATCCGTTTTGCGGAATCAGAGGTACCGTAGCTCGACTAACTAATTTTTGTTTGTTTTGTGTTTTTTAGGTGAACGAGTTACATTCACACTCCGCTGCTCGACCTTTGGAGACTTACGCTTGGGAATGGAGCGGAAATAACAAGCTCTTAAGAAAAGAAAATCAAAGAGTGTGGTTTGTGTTTTAAAAGATGCATGAGGAAGACCTAAGCTAAAGGGGGAAAGCTTGCTACCTAATGTTATCATACAAAGGGTACAAGTCTAAACTAAACTAGCAACCTACGAGGGAAAAAGGGAAGCACACAAGAATATCACACAAACGAGCGTCCGCTCGTAAAGCAAACAAACCAACGGTACTGACCGAGTGGTAGAAAAGCGGTCCCGCCATAGCCAAGGGGAGCAGCTCAACCCAAGTCAACCAAGCATTAGACCTCGCGAAAATGATCGGGCCATAGACAAGAGGGCGGACCCCTCTCAGCAACCAAGCCGTCACGGACCGTAAAGGAAAACGGTGCGCGCGTACACCGAGCATCAACGTCGAGCGACGCGAGCTATAAGAAAGGTGGGGGTCCGGCTACATGAACCCTTTTCCTGACATACTCGATAACAAGATCTTGTGCAGGTTCAGAAGCAAGCCACGCGTAGCATGCGCATAATGAACGGACTCGATGAGACTAAGCGGGGGTTGATTGCTAACCCTTTCCGCGTGCCTTCCATGAGGACTTAACGGAGTGCCATATAGGACTTATTACACCGTGACTCCCTGCCGCAAAGCACAAATATAAACACACCAACAAAAACAGAGCCTCTTTCGAGGACTTGGCCAGATGAATGTCTAGGTCCTACTTCTCATGTTATTGGATGATGCGAGAAAGCGGTAAAGTGCGAGAAAAGTAAAATGAAACGGGATCAATACCAAACGGATGATGATCCGTAAACTACAGCGAAGCAAAGCGAAGAAACTAAGAATCCCGCGAGCGAGCTAGAAAAATAAAAGCAAATGGTCAGCACACCGATTAGCCATTAAAGCACACAAAGGTCGACATGCACGTCGAGTACAACCACAATACACCTGCAAGAGGAACAAACAAATCAAACAAGCAAGTATAAAGTAATAGGAACGTGTCTCCCGGATGAGAACACGATACAAGTGAATAGGGATCGTGTTCCGCGAGTGCAGCGGAACACTCGGGTAATAATCGTCGATCGGTGACTATCCAAAAGCCTTGCACACTAGCTCACAAGTTAGAGATAACAAACATCGCAATCGGAATTGCGTTATTACTATAAACCAAAAGAAACGGGTAAGTAACATAAACATGAAATGGACAATGAAAATCAAAGAGAAATCAAACATGAATGACCTACAAACTAATGAAAACTAAGCATCTAGCAAGATAGTACGTCTCATAAGCTTTCCGTCGATATAAAGAACGTGCAAATCGGAGCTACGAGTAAAAAGTTATGCAAGATTGAAGTTATAAAAGAAAACACAAAATTTGAACATTGGAACCGGTTCCTGCATAGGACAACCCGATTCCTAGTACTAAAAACCAGAGACAGAAAACTGGGAACCGGTTCCCACCTAGGGACAACCCGGTTCCTGGTACAAAAACACAGAACCAACAACATCTCAAACAGTTGGGAACCGGTTCCTGGCTGGGACGAACCGGTTCCTGGCACACAAACAGAGGGCAAAAACAACGCAGGAACCGGTTCCCACCTAGGGACAACCCGGTTCCTGGTACTAAAACTCAGAGGCCAAAACTTTAGATTGAGTGGGAACCGGTTCCCGCCTGGGACAACCCGGTTCCTGGCGTAGCAAAACAAGTTTTTGTGCATTTTTAAGATCTCGGAGCCATTCGCACTCAATCCAAAATCATTCCATAGACAATTATCACAAGCAAACATCAAATTATGAATTAAGCACGAGTCCACAAGTAAAATTATCCTAATTATGCAAAGTGCGATACGTCGAGCCAAGCAAACATCAAGCAAAAGTGCACCACATGCATTTATACAAACACTTTGAGTGCGACACAAGTAACATACATGGATATTAACAATTATGCACACAAAATCAACACCGAATCATAGATCCATACACGAATACCACAATTCATCATCAACGGATATCAATTACACACAATCAAACATCAATTCAAACGCGATTCACATGAACACGACTAATTCGAGCAAAAGATGAGCAAATTCAACAATCAATCATCATCAATCATCCATTAATCAAGAACAAGAGGCGGATCGGGATTCGAATTCACATAATAATCAATAATTAAGCACTTAATTCAAGATCCGAAAGCTTACCGGATGAAGATCCAAACCGAAGCGCGAACACGAATACGATACGAACGCGAACACGACACGAACGCGAACACGACACAAACGTGAAATCCGAAGTGAGAGAGAGAGAGAGGCGCACAACTCTATATGGATAGAGGAAGAGAAATTCGAACTTCGATCTTGATTCTTCAATCCATATTCTTGATCTTGAAGAAAATTGATGAATTTTGATGAAAGTTTTATGTGATTTGTAGTTTTGATTCAAGAGAATTGAGAGAGAATTGAGAGAAAATGTTTGTGATCTTTTTGGTGAATTGAAATTATGAAAGTCCTCCTTTGATTTGTGAAGAGCAAAATGTTTATATAATGTCAACGCGAAATGTCCAAATTGCCCTCCGTGTATCTTATTTTGGCTCGTTTTTAAGGAAACTCGGTTCGACTCTGAATTCCGGAACGAAACCAATGCCACTGTGAAGATGACCAAATTCGTGACTCATTTCCGCGAGAATCACCTCAATCCGATAAGCGATGAAGAAATTACACGCATTTGAATGACGAGAAACGTCGATTCATCTGGTGCGACTGTGCAGAATTTTGTGAGTACCGCTCAAAGAACTCGATAAAACCCTATCTTCGGCTCAGAATCTGAACAGGCATGTGTGACGAAGAATCGAAGCTAACAAAATTTCCAAGAAAATGCCGCCGGAGTGGACTTAATGCGATAAAAATCGAAGAAGTTATGAATTTTCAAACTAGGCGCGACATACTCGAAAACACACTTTTATACCGAAACAACGCGACGATCCTTAAAATTCTGCGAATTTTCCGTGCATAATTGGCCTTCGGTCCGAACATATAAAATCTTTGTAATGATGTTACGGAGCTCCAGTTAAATTTTCAAGTGAATCCGATGAGCGGATTGGGAGATATGAATTTTCCGAGGTCCGAAACCCTACATTCAACACTGTTTTTCACTGTGAAACCTTAAGTAATTTGCAAATCTGGCGACCTTCCTCAAAGAATTGGCTTCCGAACCGAACACGGAAGTTATAGATATCGTCGAAACAGTGGGGACATCGCGGGAACTTAGCTCATATCACCTCCCCAAATATGACTTGTGAATTTTCTCGTATTTCCACTGTTTAAACCATTTTTCACGCCTTTCTTCTTAAACCCATGAAAACTCTTTATTATATTTCTTCAATCGTAGAATGAAGAAATAAACGTCATTATTAACTTATGGCTCCAATAAAGAGGGCAAATTTTGGGGTGCAACACTCCCCCGGACTTGTATGTGTAAGCTGAAGCTTCTTCATACTGAGCTCAAGCTCCCCCGTACTCTCAGCACCTATCTCCCCCTTTGACAACATCAAAAGAAATACAACGACGGGACAGTAGAAGCGAGTAGCGAGATAAAATAGATATACGCTAGCATGACATAGTATAATAGATAAAGATAGGTAGAAATAGCATAAGAACCAAACATATTTAAAGGTACACTTAAACATACATAATAATCCAAGAGATTAAAAAAAAAAACAAAGTACGACAACATATAGCAATTTGAACATAATGATAATGAAATGAAATGCAATGACATGATGGTATGATAGAGAATGCATCCTAACGCCTGCCCCTTCTTCCCCTTCCTCTTTGAAATGTGTGAGGACGATCTTCTTCAACTTGTTCCAACTGATCAAGCACAGAAAGATTGAGGGTATTGAAGCTTTGGCTTAGATTGGCATGACAGTTCAATGCCGTTTCCTCATATTGATTCTGTCTTAAAGTGGAGTTGGATGCAAATGTCTCAAAGTCAGCTTTGTGGTCCTGAACCAAGCCGTAAACGATTGATATTGTCGTTGTTGTTCGTCATAGCGGTCTTGTTGAAGCTGTTGCATTTGTTGGAATTGGAGCTGCTGTGTGTCGAAGTGTTGTTGTTGTAGGAGTTGCATATTCTCTAACATGGCTATGATGTTGGTTTGATCCGGCGGAGACGGAGCTGTATATCCCCAAGGGATATCCTCTTGTTGAGAAGGAACATATCTCCAATTTGCATTCGTATCTTGTGGAACATCTTCCATAGGGTGATCATCATCATTTGCATTGTCTTGATCAAAACCTTCTTCTTCATTTCCTGCAATGTTTTCAAACTCCGTAGGATAATCATAATTGTAAATAACCTTCCCGGTTCCCTTTTGAATGAGATAGTAGGTTTTCCTAACTGGATTCCAATGGTATCCCATAAGGGTCAATGTTGTTTGTGAGAATTCTTGAGATTGTTGCATGCGGATGTAGTGCAAGTGATCAAGCCTCATGCCGAAATGGTTGACAATTGTCTGAATTATTGATCCATAACACAGGGCGGTAGTTTTCTGTTGGACCTCATGAAACTTTGCAGCTAGAAAGTAAGGCCAATGTACACGCGTTCTGTTTTGGAGCAGATACATGAGCACAACTTCATTCCGTTCAATTCTTGAGTACCCTCCTGCTCTTGGTCGAATGATTCTTGAGATGACCCAATTTAGGAGCCTAGGATCTCGCTTTAGGTGACCGGCTGTTATTGTTTCATTTGGTTTGTCAAAGACGGAAGGGTATTTGAGGATAGATTTCATGTAGGCCACATGGTCATAGTTTCCCGGTACATCCCCGTCTTCCGTACAGAATTCATCGCCTACAATTTTGAGACCAAAGATGCTTATCCAAGCCCGTTTGTCAACAACATGCGACCTAGAACCCATTTTGAATCGGAAATTACAACCATCCCCTTTTGTAAATCCTGCATAGAAAGCCCTGACAGTATTTTCAAAGTATGGAGTATCACATTGCACTAAGGGATGAATATTTTGATGTTCAATCAGATCAGCGACATCGAGGATATGCATATTTTTGACAAGATTTGGATCATAGGTATATTGCTTAACAATTTTTCGTTTCATCTGCCACTTCTCAAAATTTTCCCTACAGTCAGGATGAACAAGAGCACTTACCGGTTGAGAAGATGAACTAGTAGCAACTTCCTTTCCCTTTCTTGATTTTGGAGGCATGATTGTTGAGTAGGAGAGTGAGAGAGGAGATTTGTGACAGAGTTTGCACTTGAGGAATTAGGGTTGGCCATACAAATGGTATGCAAATGAGCAAAAATAGGTAAAAGAGATGATTATGTATGAGTGGGTATGGGTCGGGTCGACCAACAGACCCAATTTGGGAAATATTTGTAGCAGTAGGTCGACCTAATTTAGGGTTGGGTCGACCTAACAGAGAAGCCTGAAAAAAAATGCAGATTAGGTCGACCTAAAAGGAGGGTAGGTCGACGTAACTGGGCATTTTAGCTTAGATGTTGAAAAATGACTTGTGTAGGTCGACTCAGAGGCAGATTAGGTCGACCTAAATTCCAAATATTTGTAAAAATGCTCTATATATGATGTGTTTATGCCTAGTTATTTTCTTGTATGTTTAGAATATGATATGCTATGATTAAAGATGAAACACATACATGAGTAAGACAGATATATGTATGAAGTCACTATAAGCATGTTAATTGATAGCATATTATAGCATCAATGATATTTTTGGAAGCGAACAACATGTAGGCGTCCCCATTTAGTGGAGGCCTTTAGGTAATGTGGAATGATTCCTGGCTTGATGAAGAACTACCTTTACACTAAGAGAAATGTTAGCTTGAGAATAATCAATATATACATATATATATATATAAAGTAAAGGAATAATCTTAAGAGAAACAAATGTAATTATCCCAAATTAGAGATATCGAGTATCCCTAATTCCCTACGAATGTTGAAGTATTGCTCCGTTGCTAGAGGTTTGGTGAAGATGTCAGCTAGTTGCTTCTTGCTCTCTACATGTTCAAATATGACGTCTCCTTTCTCTACATGATCTCTTAGGAAGTGATGCCTTATTTCAATATGCTTGGTTCGTGAGTATAGGACAGGATTCTTACTCAAGTTTATGGCACTTGTGTTGTCGCACATGATAGGTATACGATCAAGCTTAATACCAAAGTCAATAAGTTGTTGCTTGAGCCATAATATCTGCGCACAGCAGCTTCCGGCAGCTACATATTCTGCCTCAGCAGTAGATAATGCAACCGATACTTGTTTCTTGCTATGCCAACTTATCAATGAATTTGAGAATAGATGACATGTTCCACTGGTGCTCTTTCTATCGGATTTGCAGCCAGCAAAATCTGAGTCGGAGAATCCTACCAAATAACACTCATTTCCCTTCGGATACCATAGGCCATATGTAGGAGTACCACGTAGATATCGCAGAATTCTTTTGACAGCTTTTAAGTGAGATTCCTTTGGACAAGATTGATTTCTTGCACACTTACACACACTAAACATGATATCTGGTCTTGAGGCAGTAAGGTACAATAGTGAACCTATCATGCCTCGGTACAATTTCACATCAACCTCTTTACCTTTCTCATCTTTGTCTAGGTTAGTATTTGTTGCCATAGGTGTGTCAATCTCCTTCGCTTCACTCATTCCAAATCTTTTGAGCAACTCTGTGCAGTATTTAGTTTGACTTACAAACGTTCCATGACTGAGTTGCTTGATTTGTAGGCCAAGGAAGAAATTTAGCTCACCCATGAGACTCATCTCAAATTCACTCTGCATAAGCTTAGAAAATTCTTTGACAAGTTTTGCATTAGTCGACCCAAATATAATATCATCTACATAAACTTGGACTAAGAGTACATCTTTATCTTTTCTTTTAATAAAGAGAGTAGTATCAACTTTACCCCTAGAGTACCCTTGGCTAAGAAGAAATTTGCTCAAACGTTCGTACCAAGCCCGAGGGGCTTGTTTAAGACCGTATAGAGCACGTTTCAGCTTATAAACATGAGTTGGATGCATGTAATTCTCAAAGTCGGGTGGCTGAGCAACATAGACTTCTTCATTTATATAGCCATTGAGAAAGGAACTTTTAACATCCATTTGGAATAGTTTGAAGTCTTTTGAACAAGCATAGGCAAGTAAGAGGCGAATAGCTTCGAGACGTGCTACAGGAGCGTATGTCTCTTCATAATCAATACCTTCCTCTTGATTGTAACCTTGGGCAACTAATCTAGCTTTGTTTCTAGTAATAACGCCGTTTTCATCAAGTTTGTTACGAAAAACCCATCTAGTGCCGATTACTTGATGATCTCCCGGATGAGGGACTAAGTCCCAAACATCATTCCGTTTAAATTTGTTTAATTCTTCTTGCATGGCCATTAGCCAATGCTCATCAAGTAATGCGTCCTTAGCGTTTTTCGGCTCAAATTGTGAAACGAAAGCAAAATGATGACAGAAGTTACTTATCTTTGAGCGTGTTGTAACGCCCTTTGAGATGTCTCCTATTATGTTGTCAATTGGATGGTCTTTCACATTTGTCCAGGCCTTAGGAAGTTCTTCATTGTTTGAGATGCTCTCTTTTTCATTTTCATCATGAGACTCATCTTTCTCTTTCTCAGCATCTTTCTTTACAATATTTTCATTCTCGTCTTCCTTATCTTTGACAATATCTTCAGTGGATGGACCTGCACCATTAAACGAAAGACCTTTCTCGATATATTTTGTATAAGATTCATCAAAAGACACGTGTACTGACTCTTCTACTATAAGTAATCTTTTATTATATATCCGATATGCTTTGCTAGATTGTGAGTAACCAAGGATGATGCCCTCGTCAGCTTTAGCATCGAATTTACCAAGATTATCCTTACCATTGTTCAATACAAAACACTTACAACCGAATACATGGAGATGAGATACATTTGGTTTTCTACCCTTTAGTAATTCATATGGAGTTTTGTTTAGTATAGGACGTATTGTTATCCTATTCAAAACATAACACGCGGTGCTAATCGCGTCAGCCCAGAAATACTTAGGTAGACTACCCTCATTCAGCATTGTTCTTGCCAACTCCTCTAGAACACGATTTTTACGTTCAACCACTCCGTTTTGTTGTGGTGTTCTAGGAGCTGAAAAGTTATGCTCAATTCCATGCTTATCACAGTATTTTTCAAAAATATAGTTTTCAAACTCTCCACCGTGATCACTTCGAATTGAAACTATTTTGGTGTTCATTTTGTTCTGACATAATCTTGCAAATTGCGTGAAAGCTGGAAAAGTTTGATCCTTACTAGGTAGAAAGATTGTCCAACAAAATCTAGAGTAATCATCGACAATGACAAAACCATATATGTTTCCACCTATGCTTTTGGTCCTTGAAGGGCCAAAGAGATCCATGTGAAGGAGTTCAAGAGGGCGTGATGTTGAAACCACATTCTTTGATTTAAAAGAGATTTTTGTTTGCTTTCCCTTTTGACAAGCATCACATAGATGATCTTTTGAAAACTTCATTTTAGGTAAGCCGATTACTAAGTCTTTTGTGACAACCTTGTTAAGTAAGTCAAAATTTATGTGGGCGAGATGTCTATGCCAAAGCCATGAGTCTTCGCCTAGAGCAATTAGACACTTGGTACTAGATTTAGATACTTCATCCAAGTTTAGCATATAGATATTGTTTACTCTTAAGCCATTAACCATAATGTCTCTTTTCTTAGTATGTTCTATTGTGCAGCCAGAATTTGTAAACGTTACTTTAAAATCTTTGTCGCACAATTGACTTATACTTAAGAGATTATGCTTAAGACCTTCTACTAGCAGTACATCAGTTATAGTTGTGGTAGAAGGGTTACCTACACTTCCTTTACCAAGTATGGCTCCCCGATTGTTATCTCCGTAGGTGACATACCCCTTTTTCTTTGCGTGAACTCAACGAAAAGAGATATGTCTCCAGTCATGTGTCTTGAACATCCGCTATCAAGGAACCACAACCTTTCGGCAATGTCAAGACACTTTTCCTGCAAAATTAATTTAGAGAGGGAGGTCCCCAATTTTCATTGGGTCCTTGGTAGTGAGTACATAATTTGTTGCACTTAGGCAACCATTGAAATACTCCTTTAGGAACCAAAATCCTCCTAAATTTGCATTTTTCAATGGTATGACCCTTTTTGCAACAATAGTGACAGGTAATATGATGAGAATATGCTGTTTTGCTAGTTGATACTTTTGGTACAAAGGTATATTTGCTATATAAAGGAGTATACGACCTTTTGAACTTAGTTGGATCAACCGCAAAAGTCACTTTTGGTTGTAGAGCCTTGTCTAATTTGGCTTTTAGATCTCTTACTTCTTTTTGCCAAATATGACATGTCTCACAACCAAACCATGATGTAGGATCTATCTCAACTTTATCCTTTTGAATGTCTAGCATAGATTGTTTTAAAGCTTCCATATCCTTTTCGGTTTTCTCAACTTTTGATTCAAGATATGAAAAGATTTTCTTATTTGAGGCCAAAAGTTTGAAAGCTTCAATTGCATCTCTATGTAATTCTTCAAAAGCAAGTTTTAGTTGAGAATGAGATACCTTGTCTATGAGTTCAGGTTTAAGATGACTTACAAGTTTCTTTTTCTTGTGTTGATGAGCCATAAGGCATAAGTTTGCTGATTCTTCTTCATCGCTTGATGAGCTTTCACTAGATGAATCACTTTCCCATGCTATGTAGGCTCTTCTAGATTTGTTATGACCTTTGCTTTGGTTCTTCTCTTTTTCCTTCTTAAGGTATGGACAATCCGGTTTGTAGTGACCGACTTTGCCACAATTAAAGCAAGGCCCTTTGATTTTTCCTTTGTTGTTGTCATCTTGTTTGAGCTTGTTTGATTGCTTTCTATAGTTAATCAAGCCTTTGTCGGAATGTTTTACTCCATTTTTCTTTAGGTATTTGTTGTATCTTCGAACAAACAGTCCCATTTCCTCATCATCGAAGTCTTCATCATCACTTGTATCACTATCCTCTAGCTCTTGTCTTGAGGTCTTGGAGCTTGAAGCTTTTAGAGCTATTGACTTCTTCTCTACCTCTTTCTCCATGTTCTTCTCTTTCTTTGCTCTTTTCTCATGCATGTCAAGGCATTTAAGATGTTGTTCATGTTCCTCTAGTTTACCAAAAAGAGTGGTAATGTCTAAGGTGTTTAGATCATTTGCTTCCTTTATTGCTGTAACCTTGGGTTGCCATTCCCTGTTCAAACATCTTAAGATTTTGTTAGTAGCAACTGCATTGGAAACAGGTCTATCAAGAGAATTTAAACGATTTTTATGGTGAACGAATCTCTTCTGCATGTTTTTCGACGGATTCACCATCTTCCATGTGGAAAAGTTCGAACTCTTGAGTTAACGTATTGATTCTAGCTAGTTTGACATCATCCGTTCCCTCGTGGGCAACTTGCAATGTGTCCCACATAGCTTTAGCGGATCTACAATGGGAAACACGATAGTATTCATCAACTCCTAGAGCTGAGATTAGAATGTTTCTCGCTTTCCAATTGTATCCATATCTCTTTTCATCTTTAGCATCCCAAGTATTTTCTGGTTTTGGAACAACTACACCAGCTGCATTTGTCATGGTGATCTGAAAGGGACCATTGACAATAGCTGTCCAGATGTTCCTATCAATTGCATTGATGTGAACACACATACAATCCTTCCAATAGCCATAGTTTTCACCGTTGAAAACTGGAGCTCTATTGTGAGCCCCTTTAGGTCCGGAAGCCATCTTTCCAATAAATGTTTCACGTAGCACGGAATAAACCAGAGCTCTTGATGCCACTTGTTAGACGCTGGCCTAAGGATCTAGAGGGGGGTGAATAGATCTCACAGAGTTTTTCAGAATTATTTCAAACTAAGGCGAAAGCGGTTTTGAATCGACTTGCGTCTATTCCGGACCGTTATTGCAAGGGTCGTATATGTGACAAAACCACAAGATAATTGAGATTAACGATGAAATGATATGTTATCGAATCAATATGTTTTACTATAGAAAATCGATTAACTTCTGATTTGATAAACTTTGAATTGCAATGCAGTAATAGTGAAAGAAGCAAAAACACAAACACTTGGTGATAATGATCAAATTGATGGTGATTCAATGTGTGATGAATTGTGATGTTTATGCAAGTTCTTAATTCACAATTTTAACACTCGAATCGTTGATCAATTTGCAATTATAACCAAATATGAACAGAACGTAAATGAAAAGATAAAAGCGACAAGAACACGATATTTGTTTAGGCAGTTCGTCGATCGTCCTCGCTACGACTACGTCTGCCCCCAATTCCAAACTGAAATTGGGAAGTCTTCCATTAATGTTGAAAGAAGTTTATACAAAGAAGATAACAAAGCGATAAACAATAAACCAAATTTGTCGATCCTTTGAATCTTCTTCCCCCTTAATCTTGAGCCAGATTAAGGTCTTCCAAGAGCTTCACTTTGATCCCTTTCTGCAGTGTCTTGAATTGCTTGAACACTTGTTCTTCAATCTTCACACTCAGCTGGATCCTTAATGAAGCCTCTTGATAAAAACCCCCAAAATTCACCTATCTTGGAGGACAAAACCCTCAGATTTTATTCACCAAAAACCCCACAAATCTTCACCCACTAGGAATCTTCAATTCTGTTCCATGGACGTTATCGATCTTGAACGCAAACCCTCAACGCAAAAATGATTGTGTGTAGTTGTGTTGGAGTTGTGTCGATGATCGAAGATGAGAAGCCTTTGTGTATCTTTCAGTTGTTGGTGTTAAGAAACTGCAATAATGAACCTTGGACAATATATATGAAAGCTAATCAGTTGGAGCTGAGAAAACCAGAGATTTTGGCATTTTTGATCAGATAGGTCGACCTCTTGTAGTGCTTAGGTCGACCTAACAGAGCTGCATTTGCTTTGAATAACATTTGTTCCCAGTTAGGTCGACCTGTTAAGGAAGTAGGTCGACCAGAATCCTCTTCAGATACGTTTTGGGAGCTTTTCTTCAGTTTAGGTCGACCTAGTTGTTGTGTAGGTCGACCTATCAGAGGGATGTGTAAATTTCTCCACTTTAGGTCGACCTGGGTTGGGAGTAGGTCGACCTGACTGCTGTTTTTCTGAGTTCTTCTTGTTTTACTTCTATTGAGTCGACCTATATGTATAGTGGGTCGACCTGCTCTGTCTTGAGTGACCAATGCTTGCTTTTCTTTGAGTTCTTCTGCTTGTTCCTTGTTGCTTGTTTGCTTGTGGAGTTTGCCATGGATCAAAAACACCTTTGTGAGTGTGATCTTGTATTCACAAAAACCCTATGCCTATGTATCCTCTAGTGCAATGAGGAAGTCAGAGTACCGTAGTTCGGATATTTTTTTTGTTTGTTTGTATTTTTTATAGGATCGTGGAGTATTTTAGAAATCTCCTTTGAATTTTGTCTGAGTTTGAAATGGTGTAGTTGTAGACGTAGTTCATAGTTAATTTAGAAAACATATCCACAATCCTTTTTTTAAATAAATATTGAATTTGAATTATGTTGGTTGAAAGAAATTAAGTTTGATTGGTTAGCTATTTTGATATTAATTGGTTTATAAAAAACTTGAATGACGATAATAAAAGCATTTTAGAAAAAAATTAAAAAGGTTAGAAGAAAAGTTAATAATCATATTAAATAAAAGATTTATCCAATTACTATAAATATTATTTATTTATATTTTTATTATAAATATTATTTATTCACAGGATAGTTTTTGTGTAAGATGAACAAAATAAAAATAAGAATTAGTGACTATATAAAATAATTTAAACAAGTAAATCTATTAACTGTATTAAATTGATTATTTATTTATTTAAATTACAGGGGTGTATTCTAATTAAGAATTAGTAAATATGGTGTGTTAATAGGGAATGCTTAGTGTGATTTAAAAAAAAAAAAACTAATGTAGTAAAATGTAGTAGTTTAAATATGTGTCTAACCCTAATTAAAAACACATTTAATTAATAAAACAAAAAAAGGTACTCCCTCTGTCCCAAATTATAAGAGAAATTCTCTTTTTTGATTCATTGAATAATTAATGTATCTGGTCTATATGCAGACCAGATACATTAATTATTCAATGAATCTAAAAAGTGAATTTCTCTTATAATATGGGACGGAGGGAGTAAAATGAGATGAAAATGACAGAGAAGAAAAAATGTGGGGATCGATCCCCATTTCTCACGTTATTTATATATTTTTTATATAAAAAGAAAATTTCATTTATGTTTTCAAAACCTATTAGTATAATAAATCCACCTAATTATTGTTTGACTAATTCAATATCATTCTAAAATATTTACTTTTTAATTTTACAAATAATAATAATAACAAGTAAGAGGGAGAAAACAACATAAAAGAGCTCTTGTCTCTCTCTTCAACGAACCCCACCCATTTTCTTTAGACTTCGACAATAAACAAAAAAAAAACTTTTCTTCTTGTTCCAAAATCATAACCCAGAAGTAAAGACACACGCAAATCCATTCTAAACATAGTTAGATCATAACAGTATGAAATATTGAAAACAAATCTATGAAAAGAAACATCTAATAGTGAAGAGGAAATTAAGGAATACCAAGAATAAGTGAAATCAGCGGTGATTGATGAAGCTTGCGGCGGCCAGTAGCTTTAAGGCGGAGCGATTAGCGCGAACATGTGGGCGGCTCTGGTGGCCGGCCGCGAATTCGACTACGTCGGAGGGGCGGCGCGAGACTGTTTTGTATGGGGGAGAGTGGTTGCGATGCGGTGCACGGTTGTGTTTTTCGGTTTTGTGGGTGCTCGTCGGAATCGATCGAGGTTACTGCGGTGCTTTGAGTAGCTTTCTCTTTCTTCTGTGAAAAAGATATTGTATAGTGTTTCGTTTCGGTTTTTCCCCTCTTCGCCTTATGTTTGCAGGTTCAAGTCGAAGTCTAAAGGGATAGGATTTCAGTTGTGAAAACTAGGGGTGTGCATGGTTGGTTATTTTCAAAAACCAAACCATAACCATTTTAAAACCATTTAAATGGTTTGGATTTATAACTATAACCACATTTTAATTAAAACTGGTTATAAAACCGGTTATAAATTTGGTTATAATTATATAACCGGTTTTTTTTTAAAATCCAGTTTTAAAAATTATTTTTTCCGAAAATATTTTTTTTCAAAAAAAAAATTAATATTTTGAGAATTAAAATATTTGGATTTGGATAATAACCGGATTATAACCGAATCCAAAATAATTTAACCGGTTAATAACGTTTATATAGTTTTTAGGAGTTGAATCAATTAGGAAATAGGTTTGATTGTTGTTTATGAATAAATTGATTTCGGATTCGATTTGATATATGGAGTTTTCGGATTTAGGAAATTAATTGATCGCGTTTTGATTTGTGTTTATGAGTTTGATTCTATTTGGGATTTGATCAACTATGGTTGATTTTTTTCCATTTATTTGATTTGATTTGGATACTGATTTGAAGATTCAGTCTTCAATTGCTTCAGAACTTTCCAATTTTACTGCACACGGTTTTGGGGTGTGATGATTGTTTCTATTGATGAAGACGATGAACATGAATCGTATTGTTTTCTCTTTTCCTTTTTATCATAATAATAGTAATAGTAATTAAAACTTACCTATTATAACTAAAAATAATGTCTTATCTAATTTTCTTTTATTTTTCTTAAATAAATACTTAGTAAGACTATTAATAACAATTATTATTTTTTCTAAAAGGAAAATTGACATTCTAAAAGCTACTAAAATACAACATTAAAACTAACAAAAAAAACATAAAAATATAAAATCTAGCGTTCCAAAAAAAACATATATAACCTATAATAATAGTAATAATAAAAGTATATATCAATTTATAGTGATAATAGTAATTACTAATATAATAATTAACTGATGATATCATCAGTAGTAATGACCAGCTAACAATAATATTTTAAATAATACTCATAGTAGTATAATTAATAATAATGACAAATAACAAAAGTGATTTTGAAATAATAATAGTATAATTAGCGATTAAGAAGATACTAATATAACATTAATAAAACAAACCCTTTTGACCAATAATATTATTAAACGATATAAGAGGATAATCATTTTAAATAATAAATAATAAGATAATTAAATAATCATTAATAATAGTTAGAGTATAAGAGTTTTAACATGGGCCCTAATAATATTTTTTTTACAATGCTAAGCCCATTGATTTAATGAACACCCCTTATTGATAATACCCTTTCTAAAAACAATACTTGAAAAGGGTATTATCATTAATAATAGTTAGAGTATAAGAGTTTTAACATGGGCCCTAATAATATTTTTTTTACAATGCTAAGCCCATTGATTTAATGAACACCCCTTATTGATAATACCCTTTCTAAATAATCATTAAAATTGTTAGTGGTAAAAGTGGTCAAATTTGGGGTATGACAGTAACAAGGTTTGAACCCACTCCCTAAGTGGGAGCCGGCACAAATCAAGCCAATTGGGCTACATCCCTAGTGTGATAAAAGAGTATATCCATTTGATAATATTTGAAAACATGAGCTTAAAATGGATTTTGGAAAATATTGCAAACAAAAGGTCTGAGGGGGGGATCGAACCCTAGACCTTGGGCATGAGAGGACTAAGAGCACGCTGGTGACCAAGTGAGCTTACGATGCATTCAAGTCATAACACGCACAGTACTCAAAATAAAATAAACTCACCTCTGAAGTTTAAAAAATGGTGCCACCACCATCATCGTCTTCAACCTCAAGCTTTTGGAAAATTTGAATTTCCAATTCTCTCATTTCTCAACCAATGGCCAAGATGTAAACATGAAACTTGTTCTAAATTCCCTCACGATTCCAGACATGTAACTAATATGGATTAAAATTAACTATAGCTACTGAATTTCTAAGAAAACGTGAAGAACCCTAGAATTTGAAAATAAAATTAAATGATGATGCTGATGAATAAATGAATGATGATAGAGGGTTTTTTATCCTATGATGATGCTGAACAGACTGGTATCGAGTTTTATTGAAAAGAGTACACGAATCATAGAGGTAGAGTTTGAAAATTTACCTCGGAAATTGAAGGTCGATGGCTCTGAGTGATTGCAAAAGCTTCCTTGTACCTCAGGGATGCTATATGGACCTTTATTTCTCTTTGATTCCTTCTGAATTGTTCAGCTCGACCTCTCATATATGAGCTCCAAGTGAGAATGAGGGATGTTGATTATGCACTTACATAAGTGTTGCAGGCATCTGGATAGCTTCACTACACCCCAATGAACATGTTGATATGTTTAAACTTGATAGACACCTTCTGAATTGCTCTGCACGACCTCACTTGCTTAAGCTCCAAGTTGAAAGTGGATATGGTGATCCTCCACTTTCAGAAGTGTTCCAAGTGCTTGGATCACTTCTAATGAACCTCCTTGAGATTTTAGAAGGCTTACTTTCAAAGGAAGAGCTTTGGTTTGAAGAATTCGATTCTTCTTGCCAAAGAACCTAAGAAAACAATAAGCAAGAGGGAAAGAAAGAGAAATCAAGAATTGTAGTTGCTTTTGTGTGTCTAATACTGAGGAGAGCACTTCTATTTATAGGCAAAATGATCTGAGTACTCTGGGATTGAAGTAAACTTAGCAAGGTCACTCTTGGAGTAGCTTAGGCATGAAGAAATGTGAAATATCC
Organism: Vicia villosa; assembly: GCF_029867415.1. Taxonomy (NCBI): domain Eukaryota; kingdom Viridiplantae; phylum Streptophyta; class Magnoliopsida; order Fabales; family Fabaceae; genus Vicia; species Vicia villosa. The sequence continues at coordinate 197,217,039 of NC_081180.1, forward strand.
AAATGCCATGATGGATTTTTTGATACCACACCCTAGCCCTCGGTTTTGCTTGATCTTAGGGGATAATTCTGATGCAGAAATGAGCTCCAATTGGTTTGGAAGAGATTCCTTTGGTTATTCACCACTTGGTCATAAATTTACCAAAAGTAATCATTACATAATCACATGTTCTTGTTTTTGGGAATATTCTTCAATCCTTATGCAATGATGAAAATGAATACATGGAATCTTTACTGATGTATTATGTGTCATGTAGCATCAATTGGTAGAGGCATTTGCACAAAATTAGTCATAGGTAAAAATTTGGTCATGGCTTAAAATAACTTCAAATGCCCAACTTTGAACATGCATAACTTTTTGCTCAAAATGAAATTGGAGATGGTTGAGCACAATTTGGAATTCCCTTGATATATACTTCAATCCATATGTTTTGTGTTTTCTCAAAATCATTTGGGAAGTTTGTGAAAATTGGCCCTGAAGATTGAAGAAAACTAGTGATTTTCACCATTTTTTATTTTGCAGCAACTTTGAAGCTCCATATCTCTTTAATGGTTGATCTTTTGCAAAATCAAGAGCTATGACAAAGTTGTTCATTGTGCCAAAATCTACAACTTTGATGTTGGAAATTTTCTTCAGTTTGTACTTGAAATTTTGAGATATTCCCTTTCAAAGTTTGAAGAAAATCCTTGAAAAACACTTAGAAAATTTCTAAGTATGAAAAGTCAAACTTTGACTTTTTGATCCTTAATTGATTTCCTTGATTTTTCTTGGTCAAATGACTTCACTAATCATATATTGATGATTTTGATCTTCAAAATTCCATGGTTGACCAAAAATCCAAAAAGTAAAAGGTATTCCTATACAGTTGACTTTTTCCATATGAAGTGCAATCTTGGATTTCTGTGATGAATCAAGCCCTCCTCTTCAAATGAATGAAGTGAATGGATTATATTGAAGTATTAGAGGTTTTTGAATCATGGTTTAAGTTGTGGAGCCATGTCCTGATTTAAAAGTCAACTGTCTAGAAGAATTAGGTCAAAAACCCTAATTGTGGACTAGATGAAATTGATAACTGTGGATCTTGAATTGAAGTACAAATTCCATTGGATATTGATATAAGGATTATTTGAAGATGATGGGGTCTTTGAGATCATGTCTTGAAGCTCTGCAAGTATTCCCAAAGGTGATCTCTGATTTTAGTCCTTGATAGGCTCAAAACCCTAGTTTGGTGACCTGGGTAGATCTGAGGCCTGATGCTTGGAGATTGGAGATCATGGGTGGATGGATGAAACATCTTGGGCCCTATGATTGTGTTTGAGGATCATGTTGGCCATTGATTGATCCTTTTCCTGAATCTCATAGATTGGAAACCCTAATAGAATACCTAGTGAATAGGTGATTGCTCTGGGTATCCGTATTGATCTGACTGGGAGATTGTGAAATACCAGATGATGTGACATCTTAGGGGGAGTCAAAATTAGGGTATGATAGTGTGCATAAATTGATAAATGTGACAATATGGTGAAGTTGTGGCAACATGATTGCTATGTTTTTGTTGTATTTGGAGGAATTATGTATGACGTGAATGTTTAAATGGTGTTGAAGCATGAATTTTTCATATTTTGTGTTATTTTCGATGAGTTATGGGGTGATGATATTGTTCATCGTAATTGGTTTTGATGATTAGTATGCTAGTTGCGATGCGTGCATTCATAATCATATTGTGGCTGTATCCCGGTGGTATTTGGATCAGTGGTAGTTAATTCCCATTGTGTGGAATTAATGAGTTGGCGGTGGCCGTATCCCTGTGGTGTTTGGATCGGTGAGATGGGTTAATCCCTTGATTTGGTACCACATGTATAATGTCTCATTGCATTATTATGTATGATTATTATAACATGAGTGGATGAATTCTAGTGTTATAATGTGGTGACGCGACTTGTGTTATTTGTAATTTGTGAATGGTTGGTTGAATTTTCTAAAATCTAGAATATGTTGCAATAGGGTGAACAATTATTTATGATGTTTCGTTGTTTATGAACTCATAATATATGTTATCTGTGAATATGTCTCCCCCTTACTGTTGATCATTTTCAGATTAAGGAGTAACAACGTTATGCTTGGTGAGGATAGCTCGTAAAGCTAACCTGTTTTAGTTTCCGTCGTGTCGGGTGTCATGCTCTGGTCTTGTAACACTGGGGAACGTTTTTGTTTTAGAGTTATCTAATAAACTCTTATTTTATTTATTTGGATACTTTTGGTTGGATTATGAGCCGGTGATTTTGGTGCTGATAACTGATGTTTTACATTATTCAAATTATGAAATTCTATTCTGCTGTGTTAAACATGTTTGTTGAATAATGTTGATTTATGTTCCTCGGAAAAGCATGACAAATAGTTTTAAATTTTTATTAAGGAATTGTAGCATCCATTTTACATGTTTTACTCTGAAATTATTTTGTATTCCACGGGGGTTTAGAAGGGTGTTACAATAGTGGTATCAGAGCATAGTTAGTCGTTGTGGCCAGTGTCTTATTGTTGATTATTCCTTTGTATACAACTAGTGTGAGTTAACACTGTCGATACTTTTTCTCTAATGAAGATTGTTTTGTAAATTAGCAGAACAATGGCTGGAAGAGGTGGAAGAAACGATGAAGCACTTGATGAGGCTTTAGGGATGCTTGCTGGTGTGCTGGGAGAAAATCTCAATGGAGCAGGAATTGATGATAATAGGAAACTGGGAGATTTTCAAAGGAACAACCCTCCATTGTTCAAAGGCACATACGATCTTGAAGGTGCTCAAAAGTGGCTGAAAGAGATTGAAAGAATCTTCCGGGTGATAGATTGTGCTAAAAATTTGAAAGTGAGATGTGGTACTCACATGTTAGCTGAAGAGGCTGATGACTGGTGGGTTGCTACCAAGACTGAATTGGAAGCTGATGGCGGAGCAATTACTTGGGCTGTCTTTAGGAGGGAGTTTCTGAGGAAGTATTTTCCTAAAGATGTTAGGGGAAGAAAAGATATTGAGTTCCTGGCGCTAAAATAGGGTAACATGTCTGTCAGTGAGTATGCTTCCAAGTTTGTTGAGCTGACTAAGTATTATATTCATTACAACAATGATGAAGCTAGTGAATTTTCTAAGTGCATCAAATTTGAGAATGGCCTTTGTGATGAGATTAAGTAGGGTATCAGGTATCTGAGGATTCGCAGGTTTGCAGATTTGGTAGATTGTAGTAGGATTTTCGAGGAAGATATCAACAAGTCAAAGTCATCACACTCTCACGAGTTGGTTGACAAGAGAGTAAAGAAGCATATGGATCGAGGTAAACCGTATGGCAGAGGCAATCCTAAAGCTGTTGGTTGGAAAAGGCCTATAGGGGAGACTTTAATGCTCCTGTTAGGTGCTATAGGTGTGGTGAGTCTGGACATCGCATTCATGAGTGCAAGAGTGAAGACAAGAAGTGCTTCAAATGTGGTAAAGCGAGTCATATTGCTGCCGATTGCAGAATGAAGACTGTGACTTGCTACAACTACGGTGAAGAAGGTTATATTGGTCCACAGTGTACTAAACCAAAGAAGAACCAATCTGGTGGGAAGGTTTTTTCTTTGTCTGGATCAGAGACTACTCTTGAGAATCGGTTGATTAAAGGTACGTGTTTTATCCATGGCACACCTTTAATTGCGATTATTGATACTGGAGCGACTCATTCGTTCATTTCTTTGGATTGTAATAAAAGATTGAATTTGGAAATATCTGATATAAATGGAAGTATGGTTATTGACACTCCTGCATCGGGTTCAGTGACTACTTCATTTGCTTGTTTGAATTATCCGATTAATATTTTTGGTAGGGAGTTCGGAATGGACTTAGTGTGCCTTCTGCTAGAACAACTTGACATTATCCTAGGAATGAACTGGTTGGAATTCAATCGGGTTCATATCAATTGTTTTACAAAGACCGTTATTTTCCCTAAAACTATTAGCGTTGAGGACTTGGCCATGACTGCTAGACAGGTAAGTGAAGTTATTGAGGATGCTGCTGTTGTGTTTATGTTGTTTGCGTCAATGGAAGTAAAAAGGAAAGGTAGTAAGTCGTGAGTTACCAGTGGTATGCGAATTTCCAAAATTTTTTCCAGAAGATGTGAGAGAGTTTCCACCTTAGAGAGAAGTGGAGTTTGCTATTGATTTGATTCTTGTAACTAGCCCTGTGTCAATGGCACCGTATCGTATATCGGCATCTGAGTTGGATGAATTGAAGAGTCAATTAGAAGAGTTGCTTGAGAAGGAATTTATTCGTCCAAGTGTTTCTTCATGGGGTTCTCCTGTGTTGTTAGTGAAAAAGAAAGAGGGTTCTATGAGATTGTGCATGGATTATAGACAGTTGGACAAAGTTACTATCAAGAACCAGTATCCATTGCCGAGGATTGATGCTTTGACGGGTCAACTGGTTGGAGCATGTGTATTCAGTAATATTGATCTGAGGACAAGGTATTTAGAAAAGCATACGATATTCAGAAAATTGCATTCAGGACAAGGTATGGTCATTACGAGTATACAGCAATGCCTTTTGCAGTGACTAATGCACCCGGTGTTTTCATGGAGTATATGAATAAGGTCTTTCATACTTATCTTGATAAGTTCGTGGTAGTGTTTATTGATGACATTCTGGTCTACTCCAAGAATGAGGAGAGCATACGGAACATCTCAGAGTTGAGTTGGAGTTGTTGAAAGAGAAGAAACTTTATGCTAAGTTATCGAAGTGTGAATTATGGTTATATGAGGTAAGTTTTCTTGGTCATTTAGTTTCCAAGAATGGTATTGCTATTGATCCTACGAAGGTAGAAGCAGTATCTTAGTGGGAAGCTCCAAAGTCTGTTTCCAAGATTCGTAGTTTTCTTGGTCTTGCAGTTACTACAGAAAGTTCATAGAGGGATTTTCGAAGTTGTCATTGTCGTTAACTAAGTTAAATAGAAAGGGTCAAGCATTCATTTGGGATTCAAAGTGTGAAGAGGGATTCCAAGAGTTAAAGAGAAGGTTAACTAGTGCTCCTATCCTGATTTTGCCGAATCCGGCGGAATCTTTTGTAGTATATTGTGATGCTTCACTGATGGGATTAGGTGGTGTATTGATGCAAAATCAACAGGCAATGGCTTATGTTTCGAGAAAACTTAAAGTTCATGAAAGGAATCATCCGACTCATGATTTAAAGTTGGCAGTTGTGGTCTTTGTGTTGAAATTATGGAGACATTATCTGTATGGTTCGAGATTTGAGGTATTTAGTGATCACGAGAGTTTGAAGTATCTCTTTGACCAGAAAGAGCTTAATATGAGGCAAAGGAGGTGGTTAGAGTTCCTTAAAGATTATGACTTTTGGTTGAATTACCAATCGGGTAAGGCGAACATTGTTGCTGATGCTTTGAGTAGGAAGTCCCTACATATGTCTATGTTGATGGTGCGGGAATTGGATTTAATTGAACAATTCAGAGACATGAGTTTGGTATGTGAAGGCACTCCTAATAGTGTTAAATTAGGTATGCTGAAACTGACAAGTAGTATTATTGATGAGATTAGAGCGGGTCAGAAATCTGACATTGGTTTAGTTGATCGATTGACTTTGATATACCAAGGCAAAGGAGGTGATTTTCGAATTGGCGAGAATGGTATTATGAGGTTTGGTGATCGTGTTTGTGTTCATGATGTTGCTGAGCTTAGGAAGAGTATTCTTGAAGAAGAACACCGTAGTGGATTGAGTATTCATCTTGGTGTTACCAAGATGTATCATGATTTGAAAAAGTTGTTTCGGTGGCCTGGAATGAAGAAGGAAATTACTGAGTTTGTATATTCTTGTTTGACTTTCTGTAATACGGTGGGAGAACTGACTTTTAGAAATGTTGCAAATAGCAAGAGTCGCCACCGACTTTTATTTTATCCAATTTAAAGAAAGACTAAAAGAACAGGAAAAAACCTTTTTAAAAGAAATTTTGAGTTTGGGGGGTAATTTATACAAAGGGGAGGTGTAAGGCACCCTTTGTATCCATGGTTTTCCATGGGCTCTTAATTGCTTTGCTCTTTAGTTTTCAAAGGTTTAGAAATGAAATAAGACTTTAGCTTGTAAATAAGTGTAACCCTTTTTGAAGGTTTTTTGAGAAAGGAGTAGAAAAGGATTTAAACCAGAGCAAGCAATTAGGAGGTAATTACCTTAACATTGTAAAAGAGTTCTTTTAGCCTTTCAGGGCTATCCATACCATAGGAGGGTAGGAAGTCCTTTTATTTGGAGGTTGAAGGGTCGTCGTAGTTATCGTTCGCCATACGACTGTCCCTGCCATGAAGAGGGCAGGTAGTCTAAGGGAAGGATGAGAATAGTCAATATTAGGCAACCAATAGGACACCTCAGCAATCGAAAGGGACTATCATATCATCTTGTAGGCAACCTCGAGGGACAAGATCATATAATCGAAGGCAGCATCGTAAGGACTTATGATCTTTTTGTGATGAGAATGAACTGAGGGCAAAATTTACTGAGGCGTCTTCGTATTCGAGGGACTTGACTATTCTGCACTGAAAAGGCAACAAGGCAACAGGCAATAGAAGGGGTTACCATAAAAGGTGTGTGGGTGCACAATCACGTAATTCAATTCAGACAGTTATCTTGTAATTAATTATTCTAAATTCAAAAGATCGGTATCGTTTTAACACCGTAAGTCTCCTGCATGTGGAGGCAATGCATCTTCTTGAAAGTTTTAGGCTATAGAATGATTTGAGTCGAGTTTGCGGAGACTTGGGAAAATTCACAAGATCGGTATCGTTTTAACACCGTAAGAGTCCTGCATATGGAAATTGATTTGAATTTTTTATTATGTTTTAGCCTTAAATTCTTATTCTCTGACAGCTCTTGAGTAGTTTATTTCAGCAGTCGGCACCATCTCTCACACACTTTACGCAGGAAAGCCGATGAATATAAGTGAGTGTTCTGAAAAAAGAAAGAAAAAAAAGGGAATGCACCTTCTAAGTTTGGTGATCCTCACCCGGTCACTAAACCCAACGGTTGTGGAACCTTCAAAAGAAAAAGTTGAAAATAAGACTCTTTGTTAGTTGGTTCAGCGGTTTCTGGTGCTGAACTTGGTAAGGCGGATCACAGTCCGATCCCCCGCAACTAAAACTGAGTAAGCAAAGAGTTATGCCACGTAAGTATCAGAACCCTGTGTAGAAAAGGATCAGAGTCACTAACCGGTCGTCTTGCTATAAATGTGTGGAGATAACGGGCTTAATGTGATTGCGCCTGAATGAAAAAGAGCAAAAAGGATGAGTAAGTTAGGCTATGGTATAATAATATGATTTGAATTGGTTTGTGTATTTAGGAGGCTTATGTCTGCACAATTGAGGATTAGTGTTCCTACGATATCCTTAGTGTGCAAGATTAGTACCTATTGATGCAAACTTAACCGAAGAAGACTTTTAGCCTGGAATGAGTAACTGTTGATGTGTTTGTGCTTTCTTTGTTTTGATTTTATTTTGCTCGGAGTGCAAAAGTTCAAGTGTGGGGGAATTTGATCAGTGCATTTTGATGCACATTCTTCTATGTTTTTACTTATGCATTTCCATAGTTTACTTTGTTTATTTTTCTATTTTATTATGTTTTTATATTTGAGTTTAATTTTTTTGTTATTTGATTTTCGTATTTAATTTTCAGCAATAGCAGTCTGCACTAAAACGACCATAACTGGAGTTCCGGGAATCCGATTGACGCGTTCTAATAATCGCCGGAAAGCTAAGAGAAAGATATACAACTTTCGTGTTGGAGTCAGAGTCATATTCGGAGTGAATTTTTCCCAGAATGTCGTTTAAGTCGCAGCATTAGTTATTTTTGTTTTGGGTCATTTGTATTGGGTCTGGGTTATGTATTTGACCCAATTGGGCTGTAAACCGTTTGGTTCTCTCTAGTACCTAGGTCTGGCCGTACTTTTCATTCGGTCACTTGACACCATTCACGATTTTTATTTTTATTTTACGGTGGAAAGAACCGTAATGGAGAACTAATTCCTCGGAGCTAATCTACTGTATTCAGGTTTCAACCTTTGAGATTATTATAATGTTCAGTTGAATTTCGATTTCCTTTCAAGTTCTTCCTATAAATCGTTTGCTTAATTCGTATACAATCGTTTGCTTAATTCGATTGTTGTTATAGGATAGAGATTGTTAAATTCGATCTATTGTGTTCCTTAATTTATAATCGCTTTTTAACTTTGCTTAATTGTTAATTCGTGTAATCGATCTCTAACCGAATGCTTAATTCGGCAAACAGGAATATAATTGAAATAATATCTTTCGCGCTTGTTTGATTGGTGTTGTAATAGAATGGGATTTAGAATCCGTTAGGGAATTGAACATATAGTTATCGATGATGAGTAGGAACCCGAATCAGTAGAGCAACTTATTTTATAATCACTTTTGTTAATCACTTAATTGCAATTTCTTTATTAAATCGATCCTGAACCAAAACCCCTATTAATCGTTACTGTTAGTTAATAAGATACAAGAATCCTTGTGAGAAAGATATTCGAGTTGTCATTGTCGCTATACTACCGTTTTACAAAATACTAGTTTTTGATCCGTGTGCGACAGCGGATCACCCTTGTATACATTGACTTCTAGTCAACTGAGTTAGTTATAAAGGATGTTGCTGCTGAAATAGTTTCGTCTGTCCGGATGACTTTTAGTCATTAGTCGTACCCTGTGCAGATTCTTTCTGATGCTAACATTTGAAATTATGTAGCAGAATATGTTTAATAATGGATTCATGAGATGCAATGCGTATGTCTATCTTGAGTTTGTTGAAAAACATTAAAACTAGAGATGTAAAAGCGTGATATTTGTAGAAACATGACGTTTGTAAAAACGAGATATCAACTCAGCATTTGTGGTAACCTTAAGGAGTCAGGATACCTTTGTTGTGACAATATGCTTTCAAACTAGCCATGCTTCAGTTAGGACTTTCGAGGTTTGTAACGTGGCTTGGTTCACGGTTTAAGAAACAAAGGATAATGGCTCAAAAATTTATTTATACCCATCCCAATCTTCGTGATGTTCTTCGATCCTATGCTCAGTTAACTCTGTGTTCAAGCCTTAGCAAAGCTTGAAGTCGTAACATTGATATTTGATGACGGTTGAAGTACCAGAGGTTTATTTGGACCGGCAGTCATCCTTTTTTGTAATATTTTCTTTTGTCAAGGATTTGTAATGACCTCTTTTTTGACTTTGTTATCCCTAACTTTTGCCTGAATTGTTTATTTCGAGATTACAGTCAGCGGGACGTTTCAATTTTTGATAAGTCTCCTTCATAGGTTTCGACTTAATAGCTTTCTTTTGATAGATGTCGACTGCCTGCCTTAATGGTTACGGGAACCCATCATTATTTGTGTAAATAGCAGCTAGTATAATTGAGTTAACTGAGTAACTACCCTGCCCCAGGTTATGATTAAGGGTTTTAAATTGTATGAGAAAGAAACTTCTACTTCTTAGGCTCAAAGGAGTTGACAAGGGATTAACATCCTTATATCTCCACTGTTTAGGAATTGAAACAATGCCTGTACATCGTCAGCATAGTCCGTTCCAAAACATACTGTACGTGATTGCGGTATCATTTTCGTCATCCTCCCTCAAAAGGCATACAACTTTAGCAGGAGTTGAATATATGCAAAGTAAAGACATAATTTAAAATGAGTGATAGAGAAATAATTTATTCAAGACAAACATATGCAATGCACTGATGATGATTATTAAAACAGATAATGTCTATCATAAGTCGAATGTTTAAACAAACAGAAAAAAGAAATTGCAACTGAAAGTAAAACTAATGATCTTAAAGTCCACCCTTCTAGCCATCCACATTATTAGCACTCTTGTTATGGTTAGGCATGGTTGCAAGAGGGTTGAACTCAATTTCCCCAGCGTCAATCATATCCTGAATCTTGTTCTTCAATGGCCAACAATCATTAGTGTCATATCCAATGCTGTCGGAGTGATAAGCGCATCTTGTATTGGGGTTATATTGATGAGATGAGGTATTAGGCTTCAGAGGAGGATGCTTCAAGGCATTCAATCCTGCTTTCAGCAACTGTTGTAATGCTTCGGCCAAAGTCATGTTGATCTTTGTGAATTGCCTTTTAGGTGCGCCTTGCTTACGCTGGTTGCCCTTTTGTTGTACCAGCACTTGATTAGAGGCCAGGACCGCTCCAACGGTATTGGGTTCATTCCTTTCATTGTGCGCCTTCTTTGTGGTATTAGAAGATGTAGCCACCTGAATTTTACCGCTTCGAATGCCGCTTTCAACACGTTCCCTAGTCAGTATGAGGACGGTGAAACCAGATGAGGAACTTCTCAGTAAGTGGCCGTAGAAAGGACCAGTTAGTGTACTCATGAACATATCAATTAACTCTCGGTCAGTCAAGGGAGGCTGAACTCTTCCTGCCAGATCCCTCCATTTCTGAGCGTACTCTTTGAAGCTTTCTTTAGGGTCCATAGACATACTTTATAGTTGCATGCGGGTTGGCGCGAGATCAGCATTGTATTGCTATTGCGTGTAGAAAGCAACAGCCAAGTCCTCCCAAGTACGGATATTGGTACCCTCCAGTTGATAGTACCAGTCGAGTTGGGTTCCAGACAAGCTCTCTTGGAAGAAGTGGATCCAAAGCTTCTTATCAGCAGTATGAGGTTGAATCTTCCTCACATATGATTTCAAATGCATCTTAGGACAAGAGACTCTGTCGTATTTAGTAAAAGTCGGAATCTTGAACTTCAGAGGGATGACAACTCCAGAGATGAGACCCAATTCTTCAAAATCTAGACCAGGTACCTTTTGAATTTCCATAGCTTTCATACGTTCTTCCAGCAGTTTGTATTTGTCATTAGGATGTTCATCCTCATGGTAGTAGTCCTCTTCTTTTTCAGAGGGCTTGGCAGAGTCATGGTTACTTTTTGCATCAGTTTTGATACTAGCATCTTCATCTTGTTCATTGTTGTCACTGTCTTTAGAGACTTCGGCTTCCCTGAGTTGCAAGATCGATCTTCTAAGCCTTTTCCCCAGAGTCTTCTTGCCTTTCTTCTTCTTTTTAGTCAGCATGGTTTTCAACTCTTCTTGCCCCTTGGCTAAGTTCAGAATCAAGGCTTGGAACTCAACATTCTAAGCCTGAAGGTCTTTGACTGTTTGCTCGAGATTCATGATCCTGAAATAAACAGCGAGGAAGGATGAGAAACCCATCATAGGAGACCTGTTATGCAATGTTATGAATGCAAATGCAATGTTTTCAAGGATCTTTAGGAATTTAGTTAGCAACTTTTAAAAAATGATTTGGTCGCATCTTTGTTTGAAGAAGTCTGATTCTTGGGTGTTCTTCTTTGGGAATTGAGCTCACCATATCCAATCGGTCATAGCCTCTGGTTCGGGATACCTAACTTGGAAGGTATGTAGCTAGAGGAAAATAAATCCCGTTGCCCCTTGATAGGTATCGTGTCTCTGAATTGAAAGACAAATGGCCAGAGGAAAATAAATCCCCTTGCCCCTTGATAGGAATTCAGTCCTTGATAAGAGCACCTGAAATTACGCGCCCTAAATCCCTAAGATCCTTGAAAGGGTTAGTCAATCATGCTATGTTATGATGTCATGATTTCATGATGTTATGCGAATGTAATACAATGGGTAAAGCATAAGGTAATAAGGACGAAATGTCCTACAAGCAAATCCTGCAAGGAAATAGAAGGGTTAGTAGCACACACAAGCAAGTCACACAAGTGTCCTTAGGCTCAAGGGCTTGCATGGAGTTTGACTAGGTAACTACCCTTCCCCAGAGGTACTTCTAAGGATAAGGATGATATCAGCAATGGGTTCTACCAGTGACCTAGAATTGTCAGCCCCTTATAAAGCAGCCTCGAACATGGTACATGCATACCACACAATGATACTTTAGGAAGAAACCTATCTGAGCTGTAGTATCGGGTCGCGACCATAACTTGGCATGCACCAAGAATAGCCCTCCCACTACGTTCCTAAAAGTTAAGATGGGTTAGAGGTGACTAAAGGTCCTTGAGCTCCGACGCACCCAAGGATACATGCGTAAACCTCTCTCATGCAAAAGAGGTACACAATAACCAGTCTCAAGCGCAAACTTCATTTTGAACAATCCCAAGCATGCACAAGGGAGGTCTCCATGACTATGCCGCTCCTATCTTAAGTGTTCTTGAGTCCGGGTGTAGGATTCGTCCTTCATTTATTTCCCAAAACAGCCCTGAAAAATAAAGCAAGCAAAGCAAACAGTAAAAAACATTTAATGATCCTAACCTTTTAAGGTAACCCCTCTTTTATTCAAAAATCCCTAGCAGAGTCGCCAGTTCTGTAATACGGTGGGAGAACTAACTTTTTAGAAATGTTGCGGATAGCAAGAGTCGCCACCGACTTTTATTGTATCAAATTTAAGGAAAGGCTTAAAGAATAGAAAAAACCTTTTTAAAAGAAATTTTGAGTTCGGGGGGTAATTTATATAAAGGGAAGGTGTAAGGCACCCTTTGTATCCATGGTTTTCCATGGGCTCTTAATTGCTTAGCTCTTTAGTTTTCAAAGGTTTATAAATGAAATAAGACTTTAGCTTGTAAATAAGCGTAGCCCTTTTTGAAGGTTTTTTGAGAAAGGAGTAGAAAAGGATTTAAAAAAGAGCAAGCAATTAGGAGGTAATTACCTTAACATTGTAAAAGAGTTCTTTTAGCCTTTCATGGCTATCCATACCATAGGAGGGTAGGAAGTCCTTTTATTTGGAGGTTGAAGGGTCGTCGTAGTTATCGTTCGCCATAAGACTGTCCCTGCCATGAAGAGGGCAGGTAGTCTAGGGGAAGGATGAGAATAGTCATTATTAGGCAACCAAGAGGACACCTCAGCAATCAAAAGGGACTATCATATCATCTTGTAGGCAACCTCGAGGGACGAGATCATATAATCGAAGGCAGCATCGTAGGGACTTATAATCTTTTTGTGATGAGAATGAACTGAGGGCAACATTTGTTGAGGCGTCCTCGTATCTGAGGGACTTGACTATTCTGCACTGAAAAGGCAACAAGGCAACAAGCAACAGAATGGGTTACCATAAAAGGTGTGTGGGTGCATAATCACGTGATTCAATTCGGACAGTTATCTTGTAATTAATTATTCTAAATTCAATTCGAGGTTTTCACGCCCTAAATTACTAACCACGCAGTTATAATATAATGCATAAGAGTTTAAGTGCCTTCAAGGCCACACAATACAAACCAGGAGCAGTTACAAAATATATAGCCATGGGGAAGGGGAACAAGCAATAATATAACCCAATAAAACAAATAGGTCAAACACAGGTAATAATATCGGAGAAATTAAAGGAGAACGAGTTTAGGGTTACCGAAGGTTTGAGCTTTAATCGATTGGTTAACCCTGAAAATCAATGAGGGCAAAATAAAAGGGGTGAGTGTAGGAGTAATTCATTGACGGTTGAAGCAAACCCTAATTTAATCCATAAGGCAAAAAATAAAAGTAAAATGATATTTAAATAAGAAAAGAATTAGAAACTTATCTTTTCGACTGGTATGGCGCGTGCCTGAAGGATCCTGGGGTAACCCTGAAAATTTCCACAAAGAAAAGAAATTTTAGTGCATGAGTGATCTAACGACAAACCTCGCGAACCCTGATTTAGGGCACAAGTTAACCATGGTTAATAAAATAAAAAAAACTACATTAATTAATTATTGGTTTTCAACCTAATTAATTCAATCGGCAAAAATAGGTTTTCGATTAAATTATCTGACCTAATAAGTAATCTAATTAATCAATAAAAATATTAACCTAATTAAACAATTAAACAACTAAATTAAATTAATCATTTAATTATTTAAATCAAATAAGAATTATTATTAACAATTAAATCAAATTAATTATTTAATTATAAAATAAATATTATTAAAAATAAATGATTTTATGAAAAAAAAGAAAATTCAAAAGAAGTTTCATTTAAAAGAATATTTAAAATAAATTTTATTAAATAAAACAAATAAACAATACATAAGACATAATTATTGAATAAATAAAAAAATTAGAAAACTCAACTTATGATCCAGTGTGGCAAGGCTGTGATGACCATGGTGCGCCTGTGCCCTGTGATGCGTTGGATGCACTGAGATGATGATCAAACGGCTGGGAGCGAAAGGGTGTATGGTAAGCACGTGCGTCTTGACGCGTTGGATCGCTGGATTTGAAACAAACCAACGCGCGTTTTCTGGGCAATGAGGGAGGGACACACAATCATCTTTTTCCTCCCTCCGTCGTTTTAGCCTTGCTTCTACCCACAACCAACCAAACTGTTGCCATAGCCCCCTGTAAAAACGAAAACAGCAAAACAACACCAAAAATATTTCGCGACCCTACCATCCTGATCGTCCAGGTTCCGTGAGTCCAAATCAACCTGAAATTTTATGTAATTTTACCCAGAACTAAAAAGCCCTCTTTTAAGGTCCTAAACCCTAACTATGGTAGAACACTCCAAACAGCGTATAAATGCAATTAAATTTCCAGAATACATCACAACATCATATACTAAACACAAATAAGCAACCTTTGGGATAACTTCAAGAGTAACCCAGGAACGTGTTAGGATACTTTAAATTGTTTGAATCGAGCTGCAACTTTGAAACCGAATTCCTTTTTTTCTTGAAGGTTAAGAGCTCAATTAGGGTTCTAGGAGGTAGGATTTTTTATGAACTAGGGGTCTGGGAATGTTGTGTTTATATAATGGAAGGAATTAGGTTAGTTATTTTGAAGAAAATCCAATCCAATCTTTGATTTGCAATTTGGCCAAAATTTGATTGAAATATGGTTTAGAGAACTTCTAAATTTGGCTTTAAGATGATCCAATCTATTCCAATCACATATGCACGAAATTTGATTGATATTGAGACATTATTGATGATTGTATTGATTCTTTTAGGCCTTTGAATAAAATATTTGATTTTCCTGCATATGGAAATTGATTTGAATTTTTTATGATGTTTTAGCCTTAAATTCTTATTCTCTGACAGCTCTTGAGTAGTTTATTTCAGCAGTCGGCACCATCTCTCACACACTTTACGCAGGAAAGCCGATGAATATAAGTGAGTGTTCTGAAAAAAGAAAGAAAAAAAAAGGGAATGCACCTTCTAAGTTTGGTGATCCTCACCCGGTCACTAAACCCAACAGTTGTGGAACCTTCAAAAGAAAAAGTTGAAAATAAGACTCTTTGTTAGTTGGTTCAGCGGTTTCTGGTGCTGAACTTGGTAAGGCGGATCACAGTCCGATCCCCCGCAACTAAAACTGAGTAAGCAAAGGGTTATGCCACGTAAGTACCAGAACCCTGTGTAGAAAAGGATCAGAGTCACTAACCGGTCGTCTTGCTATAAATGTGTGGAGATAACGGGCTTAATGTGATTGCGCCTGAATGAAAAAGAGCAAAAAGGATGAGTAAGTTAGGCTATGGTATAATAATATGATTTGAATTGGTTTGTGTATTTAGGAGGCTTATGTCTGCACAATTGAGGATTAGTGTTCCTACGATATCCTTAGTGTGCAAGATTAGTACCTATTGATGCAAACTTAACCGAAGAAGACTTTTAGCCTGGAATGAGTAACTGTTGATGTGTTTGTGCTTTCTTTGTTTTGATTTTATTTTGCTCGGAGTGCAAAAGTTCAAGTGTGGGGGAATTTGATCAGTGCATTTTGATGCACATTCTTCTATGTTTTTACTTATGCATTTCCATAGTTTACTTTGTTTATTTTTCTATTTTATTATGTTTTTATATTTGAGTTTAATTTTTTTGTTATTTGATTTTCGTATTTAATTTTCAGCAATAGCAGTCTGCACTAAAACGATCATAACTGGAGTTCCGGGAATCCGATTGACGCGTTCTAATAATCGCCGGAAAGCTAAGAGAAAGATATACAACTTTCGTGTTGGAGTCAGAGTCATATTCGGAGTGAATTTTTCCCAGAATGTCGTTTAAGTCGCATCATTAGTTATTTTCGTTTTGGGTCATTTGTATTGGGTCTGGGTTATGTATTTGACCCAATTGGGCTGTAAACCGTTTGGTTCTCTCTAGTACCTAGGTCTGGCCGTACTTTTCATTCGGTCACTTGACACCATTCACGATTTTTATTTTTTTTTTACGGTGGAAAGAACCGTAATGGAGAACTAATTCCTCGGAGCTAATCTACTGTATTCAGGTTTCAACCTTTGAGATTATTATAATGTTCAATTGAATTTCGATTTCCTTTCAAGTTCTTCCTATAAATCGTTTGCTTAATTCGTATACAATCGTTTGCTTAATTCGATTGTTGTTATAGGATAGAGATTGTTAAATTCGATCTATTGTGTTCCTTAATTTATAATCGCTTTTTAACTTTGCTTAATTGTTAATTCGTGTAATCGATCTCTAACCGAATGCTTAATTCGGCAAACAGGAATATAATTGAAATAATATCTTTCGCGCTTGTTTGATTGGTGTTGTAATCGAATGGGATTTAGAATCCGTTAGGGAATTGAACATATAGTAATTGATGATGAGTAGGAACCCGAATCGGTAGAGCAACTTATTTTATAATCACTTTTGTTAATCACTTAATTGCAATTTCTTTATTAAATCGATCCTGAACCAAAACCCCCATTAATCGTTACTGTTAGTTAATAAGATACAAGAATCCTTGTGAGAAAGATATTCGAGTTGTCATTGTCGCTATACTACCGTTTTACAAAATACTAGTTTTTGATCCGTGTGCGACAGCGGATCACCCTTGTATACATTGACTTCTAGTCAACTGAGTTAGTTATAAAGGATGTTGCTGCTGAAATAGTTTTGTCTGTCCCGATGACTTTTAGTCATTAGTCGTACCCTGTGCAGATTCTTTCTGATGCTAACATTTGAAATTATGTAGCAGAATATGTTTAATAATGGATTCATGAGATGCAATGCATATGTCTATCTTGAGTTTGTTGAAAAACATTAAAACTAGAGATGTAAAAGCGTGATATTTGTAGAAACATGACGTTTGTAAAAACAAGATATCAACTCAGCATTTGTGGTAACCTTAAGGAGTCAGGATACCTTTGTTGTGACAATATGCTTTCAAACTAGCCATGCTTCAGTTAGGACTTTCAAGGGTTGTAACGTGGCTTGGTTCACGGTTTAAGAAACAAAGGATAATGGCTCAAAAATTTATTTATACCCATCCCAATCTTCGTGATGTTCTTCGATCCTATGCTCAGTTAACTCTATGTTCAAGCCTTAGCAAAGCTTGAAGTCGTAACATTGATATTTGATGACGGTTGAAGTACCAGAGGTTTATTTGGACCGACAGTCATCCTTTTTTGTAATATTTTCTTTTGTCAAGGATTTGTAATGACCTCTTTTTTGACTTTGTTATCCCTAACTTTTGCCTGAATTGTTTATTTCGAGATTACAGTAAGCGGGACGTTTTAATTTTTGATAAGTCTCCTTCATAGGTTTCGACTTAATAGCTTTCTTTTGATAGATGTCGACTGCCTGCCTTAATGGTTACGGGAACCCATCATTATTTGGGTAAATAGCAGCTAGTATAATTGAGTTAACTGAGTAACTACCCTGCCCCAGGTTATGATTAAGGGTTTTAAATTGTATGAGAAAGAAACTTCTACTTCTTAGTCTCAAAGGAGTTGACAAGGGATTAACATCCTTACATCTCCACTGTTTAGGAATTGAAACAATGCCTGTACATCGTCAGCATAGTCCATTCCAAAACATACTGTACGTGATTGCGGTATCATTTTCGTCATCCTCCCTCAAAAGGCATACAACTTTAGCAGGAGTAGAATATATGCAAAGTAAAGACATAATTTAAAATGAGTGATAGAGAAATAATTTATTCAAGACAAACATATGCAATGCACTGATGATGATTATTAAAACAGATAATGTCTATCATAAGTCGAATGTTTAAACAAACAGAAAAAAGAAATTGCAACTGAAAGTAAAACTAATGATCTTAAAGTCCACCCTTCTAGCCATCCACATTATTAGCACTCTTGTTATGGTTAGGCATGGTTGCAAGAGGGTTGAACTCAATTTCCCCAGCGTCAATCATATCCTGAATCTTGTTCTTCAATGGCCAACAATCATTAGTGTCATATCCAATGCTGTCGGAGTGATAAGCGCATCTTGTATTGGGGTTATATTGATGAGATGAGGTACTGGGCTTCAGAGGAGGATGCTTCAAAGCATTCAATCCTGCTTTCAGCAACTGTTGTAATGCTTCGGCCAAAGTCATGTTGATCTTTGTGAATTGCCTTTTAGGTGCGCCTTGCTTACGCTGGTTGCCCTTTTGTTGTACCAGCACTTGATTAGAGGCCAGGACCGCTCCAACGGTATTGGGTTCATTCCTTTCATTGTGCGCCTTCTTTGTGGTATTAGAAGATGTAGCCACCTGAATTTTACCGCTTCGAATGCCGCTTTCAACACGTTCCCTAGTCAGTATGAGGACGGTGAAACCAGATGAGGAACTTCTCAGTAAGTGGCCGTAGAAAGGACCAGTTAGTGTACTCATGAACATATCAATTAACTCTCGGTCAGTCAAGGGAGGCTGAACTCTTCCTGCCAGATCCCTCCATTTCTGAGCGTACTCTTTGAAGCTTTCTTTAGGGTCCATAGACATACTTTATAGTTGCATGCGGGTTGGCGCGAGATCAACATTGTATTGCTATTGCGTGTAGAAAGCAACAGCCAAGTCCTCCCAAGTACGGATATTGGTACCCTCCAGTTGATAGTACCAGTCGAGTTGGGTTCCAGACAAGCTCTCTTGGAAGAAGTGGATCCAAAGCTTCTTATCAGCAGTATGAGGTTGAATCTTCCTCACATATGATTTCAAATGCATCTTAGGACAAGAGACTCGGTCGTATTTAGCAAAAGTCGGAATCTTGAACTTCAGAGGGATGACAACTCCAGAGATGAGACCCAATTCTTCAAAATCTAGACCAGGTACCTTTTGAATTTCCATAGATTTCATACGTTCTTCCAGCAGTTTGTATTTGTCATTAGGATGTTCATCCTCATGGTAGTAGTCCTCTTCTTTTTCAGAGGGCTTGGCAGAGTCATGGTTACTTTTTGCATCAGTTTTGATACTAGCATCTTCATCTTGTTCATTGTTGTCACTGTCTTTAGAGACTTCGGCTTCCCTGAGTTGCAAGATCGGTCTTCTAAGCCTTTTCCCCAGAGTCTTCTTGCCTTTCTTCTTCTTTTTAGTCAGCATGGTTTTCAACTCTTCTTGCCCCTTGGCTAAGTTCAGAATCAAGGCTTGGAACTCAACATTCTAAGCCTGAAGGTCTTTGACTGTTTGCTCGAGATTCATGATCCTGAAATAAACAGCGAGGAAGGATGAGAAACCCATCATAGGAGACCTGTTATGCAATGTTATGAATGCAAATGCAATGTTTTCAAGGATCTTTAGGAATTTAGTTAGCAACTTTTAAAAAATGATTTGGTCGCATCTTTGTTTGAAGAAGTCTGATTCTTGGGTGTTCTTCTTTGGGAATTGAGCTCACCATATCCAATGGGTCATAGCCTCTGGTTCGGGATACCTAACTTGGAAGGTATGTAGCTAGAGGAAAATAAATCCCATTGCCCCTTGATAGGTATCGTGTCTCTGAATTGAAAGACAAATGGCCAGAGGAAAATAAATCCCCTTGCCCCTTGATAAGAATTCAGTCCTTGATAAGAGCACCTGAAATTACGCGCCCTAAATCCCTAAGATCCTTGAAAGGGTTAGTCAATCATGCTATGTTATGATGTCATGATTTCATGATGTTATGCGAATGTAATACAATGGGTAAAGCATAAGGTAATAAGGAAGAAATGTCCTACAAGCAAATCCTGCAAGGAACTAGAAGGGTTAGTAGCACACACAAGCAAGTCACACAAGTGTCCTTAGGCTCAAGGGCTTGCATGGAGTTTGACTATGTAACTACCCTTCCCCAGAGGTACTTCTAAGGATAAGGATGATATCAGCAATGGGTTCTACCAGTGACCCAGAATTGTCAGCCCCTTATAAAGCAGCCTCGAACATGGTACATGCATACCACACAATGATACTTTAGGAAGAAACCTATCTGAGCTGTAGTATCGGGTCGCGACCATAACTTGGCATGCACCAAGAATAGCCCTCCCACTACGTTCCTAAAAGTTAAGATGGGTTAGAGGTGACTAAAGGTCCTTGAGCTCCGACGCACCCAAGGATACATGCGTAAACCTCTCTCATGCAAAAGAGGTACACAATAGGAGGGTAGGAAGTCCTTTTATTTGGAGGTTGAAGGGTCGTCGTAGTTATCGTTCGCCATAAGACTGTCCCTGCCATGAAGAGGGCAGGTAGTCTAGGGGAAGGATGAGAATAGTCATTATTAGGCAACCAAGAGGACACCTCAGCAATCAAAAGGGACTATCATATCATCTTGTAGGCAACCTCGAGGGACGAGATCATATAATCGAAGGCAGCATCATAGGGACTTATAATCTTTTTGTGATGAGAATGAACTGAGGGCAACATTTGTTGAGGTGTCCTCGTATCTGAGGGACTTGACTATTCTGCACTGAAAAGGCAACAAGGCAACAAGCAACAGAATGGGTTACCATAAAAGGTGTGTGGGTGCATAATCACGTGATTCAATTCGGACAGTTATCTTGTAATTAATTATTCTAAATTCAATTCGAGGTTTTCACGCCCTAAATTACTAACCACGCAGTTATAATATAATGCATAAGAGTTTAAGTGCCTTCAAGGCCACACAATACAAACCAGGAGCAGTTACAAAATATATAGCCATGGGGAAGGGGAACAAGCAATAATATAACCCAATAAAACAAATAGGTCAAACACATGTAATAATATCGGAGAAATTAAAGGATAACGAGTTTAGGGTTACCGAAGGTTTGAGCTTTAATCGATTGGTTAACCCTGAAAATCAATGAGGGCAAAATAAAAGGGGTGAGTGTAGGAGTAATTCATTGACGGTTGAAGCAAACCCTAATTTAATCCATAAGGCAAAAAATAAAAGTAAAATGATATTTAAATAAGAAAAGAATTAGAAACTTATCTTTTCGACTGGTATGGCGCGTGCCTGAAGGATCCTGGGGTAACCCTGAAAATTTCCACAAAGAAAAGAAATTTTAGTGCATGAGTGATCTAACGACAAACCTCGCGAACCCTGATTTAGGGCACAAGTTAACCATGGTTAATAAAATAAAAAAAACTACATTAATTAATTATTGGTTTTCAACCTAATTAATTCAATCGGCAAAAATAGGTTTTCGATTAAATTATCTGACCTAATAAGTAATCTAATTAATCAATAAAAATATTAACCTAATGAAACAATTAAACAACTAAATTAAATTAATCATTTAATTATTTAAATCAAATAAGAATTATTATTAACAATTAAATCAAATTAATTATTTAATTATAAAATAAATATTATTAAAAATAAATGATTTTATGAAAAAAAGAAAATTCAAAAGAAGTTTCATTTAAAAGAATATTTAAAATAAATTTTATTAAATAAAATAAATAAACAATACATAAGACATAATTATTGAATAAATAAAAAAAATTAGAAAACTCAACTTATGATCCAGTGTGGCAAGGCTGTGATGACCATGGTGCGCCTGTGCCCTGTGATGCGTTGGATGCACTGAGATGATGATCAAACGGCTGGGAGCGAAAGGGTGTATGGTAAGCACGTGCGTCTTGACGCGTTGGATCGCTGGATTTGAAACAAACCAACGCGCGTTTTCTGGGCAATGAGGGAGGGACACACAATCATCTTTTTCCTCCCTCCGTCGTTTTAGCCTGGCTTCTACCCACAACCAACCAAACTGTTGCCATAGCCCCCTGCAAAAACGAAAACAGCAAAACAACACCAAAAATATTTCGCGACCCTACCATCCTGATCGTCCAGGTTCCCTGAGTCCAAATCAACCTGAAATTTTATGTAATTTTACCCAGAACTAAAAAGCCCTCTTTCAAGGTCCTAAACCCTAACTATGGTAGAACACTCCAAACAGCGTATAAATGCAATTAAATTTCCAGAATACATCACAACATCATATACTAAACACAAATAAGCAACCTTTGGGATAGCTTCAAGAGTAACCCAGGAACGTGTTAGGATACTTTAAATTGCTTGAATCGAGCTGCAACTTTGAAACCGAATTCCTTTTTTTCTTGAAGGTTAAGAGCTCAATTAGGGTTCTAGGAGGTAGGATTTTTTATGAAATAGGGGTCTGGGAATGTTGTGTTTATATAATGGAAGGAATTAGGTTAGTTATTTTGAAGAAAATCCAATCCAATCTTTGATTTGCAATTTGGCCAAAATTTGATTGATATATGGTTTAGAGAACTTCTAAATTTGGCTTTAAGATGATCCAATCTATTCCAATCACATATGCACGAAATTTGATTGATATTGAGACATTATTGATGATTGTATTGATTCTTTTAGGCCTTTGAATCAAATATTTGATTTTCCTTTGATTTACTTGATTTTAATTCTTTTTAATTGAAATAAAAATCATAATAAATCAAATAAATCACATAATTTCGTGGAAAATGGATTTTGGACTCTTGGATACTTGTAGAACAAGATTGGGCCAAAAAAGATTGGGCTCCTTCACAAGAAAATCCATTTTGAGTCCTTTTCTTTCACATTTTCCCTTTAAAATTGTCCAACTTTGACAAGGCATATCTCCCTCAATTTTTAAGTTACGGAGGAGTTCTTGGACTTTTTAGAAACCTCAAGATGTCCTCTACAAGCCACTTTGGAAGCTTTTTCCCATTTGAGGATTTTATCTTGATGATATTGGCTTTGACAAAAAACTGCTTTTGGTTGACTTTCAAAAAGGACCTATAATCTCTTGATCCATATCTCTCAAATGAAGCATTTTTAGACTTGGCTTGTGAGAGATAAAATTGTAGAGAATTCAATTTCCTTCAAAATGAGCTTTGGATGGGAAATTTCTGATGTTCCATGTGGCAGTTATGGCTGGTCAAAGTTCAGTTGACTTTCTCCAATGAAACCCTAATTTAGAAACTTTTGAATTCGTTGATTTTTGATCTTTTCTTGATGAATAATGATCAATACTTGATCAAATGATGAATGATACTTTAAAATAAGGTTGTTGAAAAAAAATTAGGAGTTTTGACTGTACTTTGACCACAGTTGACTTTTAGGTCAAACTAGTCGACTGTTGACTTTCTTAGCAATTAATTGGTCAATCCTTAGAATTGAAGCCTGAATTTTGTCATAGAGATAGTTTGAAGGATCATAAGCCATATGAAATCCATTGTAGACTTTGATTCATTGATTTTCTTTAGAGAAACCAAAACCCTAGTTCATTGAGCCATTGTTTAAGAGAATGTATCTTTGAGTCTTGAACTTTGGTATGAGCTTGAATAGGAGAAATGAGATGGGAAAATTTTGGGGTATGGCACTTTCCAAAAGTCAAAGATCGAGCATCAGAAGCCGTATGGGTTTATGTAACCGTTGTTTATGCCTGAGTGGAAATGGGACAACATATCTATGGATTTTGTTTCTGGTTCACCGAGGACAGTAAAGAACTGTGAAGCTATTTGGGTTATTATGGACAGGTTGACGAAGTCTGCTCTCTTTATACCGATGAGACTGGATTATCCGATGGAGAAGCTAGCTCAGTTGTACATTGGGAAGATAGTGAGTCTACATGGTATTCCTTCGAGTATTGTGTCTGATAGAGATCCAAGATTTACATCTAAGTTCTGGGAAGGTTAGCAGAAGGCTTTGGGCATTAAGTTCAGATTGAGTTCTTCTTATCATCCGCAGATTGATGGTCAGACTGAGAGGATGATTTAGTCGTTAGAAGATCTATTGTGTGCTTCTGTGTTAGAGAAAGGTGGTGCTTGGGATAGTTATCTATCTTTGATTGAGTTTACCTACAATAATAGTTTTCATTTGAGTATTGGTATCGCTCCGTTTTAGGCTTTGTATGGTAGGAGTTATATGACGCCATTATGCTGGTATGAATCTGGTGAGAGTGTTGTGATTGGAGCGGAAATTGTTCAACAAACTACATAAAAGATTAAGATGATTCAGGAGAAGATAAAAGCTTCTCAAAGTCGTCAGAAGAGCTACTATGATAAGAGACAGAGAACACTTGAGTTTCGAGAGGGAGATCATGTGTTTCTGAGAGTTACTCCGATGACTGGTGTTAGTAGAGCTCTGAAGTCAAAGAAGTTGACTCCGTATTTTATTGGTCCATTTCAGTTTACGGAAAGAGTAGGGGAAGTAGCTCATCGTGTTGCTTTACCGTTGACGCTTGCGAATTTGCACTACGTGTTTCATGTGTCTCAGTTGAGGAAATACATTGCGGATCCTTCTCATGTGATCCAAGTGGACGATGTACAGGTGGAAGACAACCTGACGGTTGAGGCGTTGCCTATGAGGATTGAAGACCGAGAGTTGAAGCAATTGTGGGGTAAAGAGATAGCGTTGGTCAAAGTAGCTTGGGGAGGACCAGCAGGTGGTAATGTTACCTAGGAGCTGGAGAGTCAGATGAAGGACTCTTATCTTGAGCTCTTTACTTGAGGTATGTTTTTGAGGACGAAAACTCTTTTAGTGGGTGAGAGTTGTAACACCTCATAATTTCCATTATTTAATTTAATTGGAATTTAAATTATTTATTTGGATTAATTGGTGTTTTTGATGATTTATTGGAAAAATATGAAATATAAAATAATTGGGCCTAGTGTGAAAGTTAGTAAAGGGGAGGTGTAAGCAAGGGCCTTACTAAATTAATTTTATTTTTTATAACTAAGGGAAGTTAGAAAGGAAAATAGGAGAGAAAGCAAAGAGTAGAAAAGAGAAGAATCAAGAGTACGTGAAATCAGAGGAAGAGGAAGAGGAAGCTCTCAAGATTTTGGTTAAGGTAAGGGGTGACTAATTCCTTTTAGCCTATCTTATTGGTTTATGAATGCTAGAATTGATTAGGTGTATTGTTTGTCTCAATTGGATGTATTTTTGGTTTTGGGGTTTTGGAATATATAGTGTAGATCGGATGAAATTGATGAAATTGAATGATCATGGAATGTGCTTGATGTTAAATGACCCCTAAGTATGTTAGAAATGTGTTAGAATGTTGAATTTGGTATTGTTTCGATGTTACAATTGTTTCGGTGCATTCTGGTTTGAATTGAAGGAGAATGGATGTTGTCAAAATGGTGATTTTCTGCTACTGGGTACGCTGTAACCGGTTACGCTCTGCACGGTAACTGATTACAGCAGCAAAAAATAGTTAAAATGGGGATTTTTGGATCTCGTAACCGGTTACGCTCAGTGCTGTAACCGATTACGTGTTAGCTTTGGAGAATAGCGAATTGGTTGACGTTAATGTGTAATCGGTTACGCTCTGGACAGTAACCGGTTACACTGAAGCCTTTTTGAAAAATAAAATTTTGACGTCATTGTTTAACCGGGTACGGCATGAACGGTAGCCGGTTACACCTTGTGCTTTTTGAAAAATATTTTAAAAATTCATATCTTTCAAACCGTAAGTCCGTTTTAGTCACCGTTTTTAGCGTTGATAAGGTAATTGAATATTCTATATAATAAAATGGTGTAACGGACAGTGGCTCGATTTTATTTAAAAATCCCGATTTAATGTATTATGGTGAGTTTTTACATTGTGTGCATAAATTGATAAATGTGACAATATGGTGATGTTGTGGAAACATGATTGCAATGTTGATGTTGTATTCGGGGGAATTATGTATGACGCAAATCATTAAATGGTGTTGAAGCATGAATACGTCATATTCAGTGTTATTTTTGGTGAGTTATGCGGTGATGATATTGTTCATCGTAATTGATGTTGATGATTAGTATGCTAGTTGTGATGCATGCATTCATAATCATATTGTGGCTGTATCCCGGTGATGTTTGGATCAGTGGTAGCTAATTCCCCTTGTGTGGAATTAGTGAGTTGGCGGTGGCCGTATTCTGGTGGTGTTTGGATTGGTGAGATGAGTTAATCCCATGATTTGGTACCACATGTATAGTGTCTCATTGCATTATTATGTATGATTATTTTAACATGAGTGGATGAATTCCAGTGTTATAATGTGGTGATGCGACTTGTGTTATTTGTAATTTGTGAATGGTTGTTTGAATTTTCTAAAATCTGGAATATGTTGCAATAGGGTGAACAATTATTTATGATGTTTTGTTGTTTATGAACTCATAATATATGTTAACTGTGAATATGTCTCACCCTAGGGGTGGCAAAACGGGCCCGGCCCGCGGGGAAAGCCCGTTTTACCCGCAATTTTTCGCGGGGCGGGGCAAGGTTTTAGGCCCGCTCTCTTTAATGTGCCTGCCCCGCCCCACCCTGTTTTTTTGTGGGCTTTTGCAAGCATTTGTTTTTTCATAGAATTTTACTATTTTTAGGCCTAAAAAGCTGAATGCCCGCAGGCTTTCCCCGCCCCACCCTCACTTTTTTGCGGGACGGGGCAAGGTTTTAGACCTGCACTCTTAAAAAAGCCCGCCCCGCCCCGCCCCGCCCCATTTTTCCGCGGGCTTTTGCGGGGCGGGCATGCCCGTTTGCCACCCCTATCTCACCCTAACTGTTGATCATTTTCAGATTAAGGAGTAGCGGCATTGTGTAACGCCCGTAAATGTGTTTTTCTGATTAATTGTGATGTTTGCTACATTTTCCTAAATTTTACCGTTTTTGAGTCGAGTCAGTCGGTAAATATTAATTATGCTAATATTTTACTTATTACTTTCCATGTGTGTAATTATTATGTTTTGGGTGTTAATTGGTTAGAATTAATGTTTAGTAACATTTGGGCCAAAATTAGAATTTATGAAAGTTGAGTGGGGGATAATGAGAAGTAGAGAAATAGAAAGAGATATAGAGAGAAAAAGAGATATTTTGAGATATTTTGGGAAAGAAAGAAAGAGAGCTTGTGAAGAGAAGAGAAGAAGAGAAGTGTAGGAATCCAAACCAAGCTAGAGCCAAGAATCTAACCAAGGTAAGGGGGATGAATCTAGTTTATCTTGATTGTAAGGTTCTTATAGTTTTGTGTGTTTTGTTCTTGTTCTTGCTCTTTTCTAAGCTTGATCAACAATGGTAAATTGGGTGTTTTGTGAGCTTTGAAGTTATAAACTTGATTTTGTGGTGTGTATGTGTACTGTGATGATAGATATTCCCATGGATCATGTTTGTTTTTCATTTCTCCATGTTTTCTTGCTCATGAAGAAATTGTTAGGTTATTGACATTTAGTGAGTGAGCCATGGATCATTGATTGATAGAGTGAATATATGGCATGTATGGGTTGTGTAGGATGTGTAGGGAAGCTTATTTGAGGTTTTGAGAGGATTGGATGGGGTTTTGCAGGTCTGTAGCAGAACTGATTTTTCTAGGTTTACGCAGGTCCGCTGAGCGGAGGGGGTCCGCTGAGCGGAAGTCCTTTTGCAGGAAAATCTCTGTGAAGGTCCGCTGAGCGGAGGTTCTGTATTTTTGTTTGATGATTCCCTGTCTGGGTCCGCTGAGCGGAGCTCAAGCGGACTGTGCGAAATTTTGTTTTCCAAACTTCGTTTTGTTGTATCTTTTGAACCGTAGATCATTTCTACGCGCCGTTTGAAGTATTATGAGAACCCTTGAGTATGCTTTATGATAAGGAGGGGTGTGTTGGTGGTTGAATGAATTTTTCATAAATGTATTTTTGTGAAATGATATTTGCTAATCAAGTATGTTTTGACGGTATATGTGTGTTGTGTGAATATGAACGCCTGAGTGGCAATTTTGATGATGTATCCGTGTGGAATAATATAACCGGTGTGATGTAGATATGTGACGGAGTTATATTGTTGTTGTTGTTGTTATGTAATTGAGTCATTTGTATGCACAGCATGACATTTCATTACGTCAATGGCGGAATGCTATTAACAGGTGGCCTGAATTGGCAATTATTACCAGTGGGAGCTTAGTGCTCGGTAAAAAGGTGTATTTGCCCGAGTGGCAAGAGGTCATCAGTGGGGGCTAGATGCTCGATGACGGTTAGTCGTAGCTTACTGCTCGACAAAGGTGTATTTTCCTGAGGGAAAGAAGTCCCAGGATAATGCTCGGCAAGGTGTATTTGTCATAATGACAAGGAGGAGTTTTACTCCGAATTTGGTACCACATGCATACGCATAGTCGAGTCTCATTCATCATCGTCAGTCTTTATAAATTATGTTATCATTCATGTACCGCATTACTTATATATTGACTGTGGTTGACTTATTGGATTATCTTGTTATATGATTCTTAATGATATTTGTGGGCATTACTATATTGATCATGCTTTCATTATGAATTATATTCTCACCCTTCTGCCTTAATGTTACCTACTCGTGGGTAATGTGCAGGTGATCCGCAAGTGTAGGTGCTCTCTTAGTAGTCGTCTGTTTTGGTGTCGTCCGCTCGTGATACGTAACACCTAGGGGGGGAATCGAACACTTATTTTGTAGATAATGCTTATAGGATCCTTTTGATGTATATTTGATCCTTTAGATGCATTCGTATTATGTATTTTGGACACCTTCTCATGCGGTGTGTTTTGGAGGAATGTTGTGGATATTTTGTTTACCGATGCATATATATAAGTATGAATACATTCAGGTGTTTATGTGTATCCGTCCTCTTTGATTATTTGTGTTACGCATCTTTTGCGAGTATGTTTTGTTTCGTTACGTGGTTACTTAAGTGTAACGCCCTAATTGTTTTTATGAATTTAATTTTTATACTCTGATAATTGTACCTATATGCCTGGGTAGAATTGGGGTGTTACATTAGTGGTATCAGAGCGGGTCGGTCTTGTCCGACCAAGTGTCGTGTCGTTTGGTCTAACAATTCTTGTGTTATTTTTTTTGGCTTACTTCTCTTGGTGTTATTGTGAAGTTTAGAGATGGATGGACGTAATGACGCTGCTATTGCTGCTGCATTGCAAGCTATGGCTGAAGCTATGCATACGGATGAGAATGCAAGGTCTCGGAGTTTAGCGACTTTCACATACCAAACTCAAGTCTCTGAATTGTTCAATCAAATCCAATTCCTTCACCATTAGCATAGACATATGCAAAGTCTTCCTACTTAAAGCATCAGCAACTACGTTTGCCTTACCCGGATGGTAATTCAAACTAAAATCATAGTCTTTAAGGAATTCCAACCACCTTCTCTGCCTCATATTCAGTTCCTTCTGGCCAAAGAGATATTTCAGACTCTTATGATCACTGAACACTTCAAATCTCGACCCATACAAATAATTTCGCCACAACTTCAAGACAAAAACCACCGCTGCCAACTCCAAATCATATGAGTCGGATAATTCCTTTCATGCACTTTGAGTTGTCTCGACGCGTACGCGACCACTTGTTGGTTCTGCATCAATACTCCACCTAAACCCATCAGCGAAGCATCACAATAAACCACAAATGATTATGTCGGATTCGGCAAAATCAAAATAGGAGCACTAGTCAACCTCTTCTTCAGCTCTTGGAATCCTTCCTCGCATTTTACATCCCAAATAAAAGCCTGACCCTTTCTGGTTAATTTTGTTAACGGCAATGCTAACTTTGAAAATCCTTCAATAAACTTCCTGTAGTAACCTGCAAGGCCAAGAAAACTACGAATCTCTGACACTGACTTCGGAGCTTCCCACTGAGACACAGCTTCTATCTTTGTAGGATCAACAGCAATACCATTCTTAGAAATCACATGTCCTAGAAAACCAACTTCCTCTAACCAGAATTCACACTTCGACAGTTTGGCAAAAAGTTGCTTCTCTTTCAACAGCTCTAACACAGTTCTGAGATGTTCTGCATGTTCTTCCTTACTCTTAGAATATATTAGGATATCATCTATAAACACCACCACGAACTTATCGAGATAAGGATGAAATATCCTATTCATATACTCCATAAATACACCAGGTGCGTTAGTAACTCCAAACGGCATTACTGAATACTCGTAATGTCCATACCTTGTCCTGAAAGCGGTCTTCTGAATATCATCGTCTTTCACACGAATCTGGTGATACCCAGACCTCAGATCAATCTTACTTAACACACATGCTCCAACCAACTGATCCATCAAATCATCAATCCTCGGCAAGGGATACCGATTCTTGATAGTAACCTTGTTCATTTGTCTGTAATCCACACACAGCCTCATTGAACCCTCCTTCTTCTTCACTAGCAACACAGGTGCACCCCACGGAGAGACACTAGGACGAATGAATTTCTTCTCCAGCAATTCTTCCAACTGCTTCTTCAGTTCTGTCAGCTCAGACGGTGACATACGGTATGGTGCCATTGACAATGGGTTAGTTCCCGGAGTTAAATCAATAGAAAACTCCACTTCTCTTTCCGGTGGTAATTCATTCACTTCTTCCCGAAAAACTTCTGGGAATTCACACACCACAGGTAATTCGCTACTCGCCACTTTTTCTTTCACATTCATCAATGCGAACAACATAAACACTGTTGCACCATCCTTGATAGCTTCACCCACTTGTCTAGCCGTCATCTCCAGATCATCAGAATGAACTTCTTCAGGAAAGATTACTGTCTTCGAAAAACAGTTGATGTGAACACGGTTAAATTCTAACGAGTTCATCCCCAGGATTACATCGAGTTGTTTCAATGGAAAGCACACTATGTCCATCCCGAATTCCCTACCAAAAATATCAACCGGACAATTCAAGCATGCAGACGAAGTAGTTACTGACCCCGACGCTGGAGTATCAATAACCATACTTCCATTTATTTCAGATATTTCCAAATTCAACCTCTCAGCACAATCCAAAGAAATAAAAGAATGAGTTGCTCCAGTATCAATAATCGCAACTAAAGGTGTGCCATGAATAAAACACGTACCTTTAATTAGTCTATCCTCCGGAGTGGTTTCCGATCCAGACAAAGCAAAGACCTTCCCTCCAGCTTGGTTCTTCTTCGGTTTAGGACACTGGGGGCTAATGTGACCCTCCTCACCACAATTGTAACAAGTCACAATCTTCTTCTTACAATCAGCGGCAACATGCCCTGAAGGATAGAAAAACACTTAGAAAGGGGGGGTTTGAATAAGTGTAGTCTAAAAACTTGAACGATAAAAACAATATGCACATTTATTTTTATCCTGGTTCGTTGTTAACTAAACTACTCCAGTCCACCCCCACGGAGTGATTTACCTCACCTGAGGATTTAATCCACTAATCGCAACAGATTACAATGGTTTTCCACTTAGTCCGCGACTAAGTCTTCTAGAGTATCCTGATCACAACCTGATCACTCCAGGAACAAATGCTTAGACACAAGCTAAGACTTTCTTAGAGTATCCTGACCACCACGTGATCACTCTAATTACAACTGCTTAGACACAAGCTAAGACTTCCTAGAGTATCCTGATCAACACTTGAACACTCTAGTTACTTACAAATTAATGTAATCAATTCTAAGAGTATTACAAATGCTTCTGAAAAGCTATAATCACAACAGTGATATTTCTCTTAACGTTTAAGCTTAATCTCACTAATATATTACAACAGCAATGTAGTGAGCTTTGATGAAGATGAAGTTTCTGAGCTTTGATTTGAACAGCGTTTCAGCAAGTTAATATTCACAGAATTTGGTTCAGAGTTTGTTAACCTTGCTTCTCATCAGAACTTCATATTTATAGGCGTTTGAGAAGATGACCGTTGGGTGCATTTAATGCTTTGCGTGTTCCGTACAGCATTGCATTTAATGTTTCACGCTTTTGTCAACTACCTCGAGCCTTGTTCACGCTGTGTCTACTGACGTTGCCTTTAATAGCTTCCAACGTTCCTTTTGTCAGTCAGCGTAGCCTGCCACTTGTACTTTCTTCTGATATGATGTTTGTGAATATAATATTTGAATATCATCAGAGTCAAACAGCTTGGTGCATAGCATCTTCTTGTCTTCTGACCTTGAAGTGCTTCTGAGCGTGATACCATGAGAACTTCAGTGCTTCTGCTTCTGATCTCAAGTTCTTCTGATGCTTTCATAGACCCATGTTCTGATTCTGCCTTGATCATCTTCTGATGTCTTGCCAGACCATGTTCTGATGTTGCATGCTGAACCTTCTGAGACAAAGCTTCTGAGCGCTGATTTGTGCATACTCTTTATATATTTCCTGAAAGGGAAATTGCAATGTATTAGAGTACCACATTATCTCACACAAAATTCATATCCTTGTTATCATCAAAACTAAGAATATTGATCAGAACAAATCTTGTTCTAACAATCTCCCCCTTTTTGATGATGACAAAAACATATATAAATGATATGAATTTGCGATCAGAAAGAGCAGACGGCTAAAGACAAATTACACAGCTATAGCATAAGCATGTGAATATGTCTCCCCCTGAGATTAACAATCTCCCCTTGAGATGAATAATCTCCCCCTGAAATAAATACTCGAAGAATTTTAATAATAAAAGACTTCCCTGATTATTTCGGTAGAGACGATCACATAAGCTTCTGTCTTCTGATAATTCATAGCTTCTGACTTCTGCTTCCATTGGACAGCTTCAGAACTTGAATTTCTTTAGATCCCTAGAACGCTCACAGCTTCTGATTCCTGCTTCCATTTAGGACAGCTTCAGAACTTGAATTTCTTTGATCTTCAGAACATTCACAGCTTCTGATTCCTGCTTCCATTTAGGACAGCTTCAGAACTTGAATTTCTTTGATCTTCAGAACATTCACAGCTTCTGATTCATGCTTCCATTTAGGACAGCTTCAGAACTTGAGTTTTCTGGATCTTTAGAACATTCACAGCTTTTGATTTCTGTTTCCCTCGGATAGCTTCAGAGCTTTGAATTTCTTCTTACATCACTTCATGCTAGATTGTATCAGAACATTGTTGAATGTACCAGAGCATTATCAGAGCATCTCTACATCCTGAAATGTTACAGAACAAAACTAAACGACAAAAGTCAGCATGAATGAGTTAGAACATAAAATGTGTATCAGAACACAAAATATGTATCAGAGTCATATAAGCCATATAGAATATATCAGATCCAATAGACAATGTATCAGAGCAAATAGCCAATGATTTGGATCATATTCTATTATCAGAATTTCTGATCATTTTTGCTTCTTGCTTCTGATTCTGAAGCTTCCTAGCACTCAGCTTGCTTCAAGAATCCAAGAGCTTGATTCATCTTGTTGCTCCTCATGTTGATCTTGAATCTTTGATTCCTGCAACAACACAACTTAAAGACATAGAACTTTGCAAGTTGTGTTAGTAAAGCAACTGATTAAATCAAATCATTTATCACATATTTCTCCCCCTTTTTGTCATATCATCAAAAAACAGAAAAGATTCAGATACAAACAAAAAGAAATACACGGAGGAAAAAGGATGATTTCTTGAAGTTTAGGGTACAAAAGTACACGAAGAGAAGGAAGACAAGATGCACAAAAAACAGATGCAACACAAGCAAAAAGAAAAACAAGAAACAACATAGACTCAATCTAAGACGGCCCTAGCCTTGACAGGATCTTGGCCAGCATCTCTTGAACCCCATTGTTGTGCTCATTTTGCTTCTCTATGAAAGCTCTAAACTCATCCTGTTTCTTCTGAATATCTTCCAGAGTCGTTGCAAGACGAGAAGATTCATCAGAAGAAGCTTCACCGCTTCTAACCACAGGAATAGCATTGTGATCTGTAGCTCCCATAGATAGATCATTTGCAGGGATTTCCTCAACAGGAACTGATTCAGCAACATGATCTTCTACATCTGCTTCTTGCATAGAAGCATCTCCATATTCTGTAGCAGGAATTTCCGAATCTCCATTCTCAAGTGCCTGAAGAATGGCAGTAAGATTCCTGGGAGCAGAAGGACCTTCAACTTCTGGTGGGTCAACAACTTCTGGAATGACCAAGCTTGGGTCTTTCTCAGAAGGGTTTTCCCTCAGAAAGTCAAAGAGGGTTTTGAAATCCCCGAGCAGAACTGGATAATCAGGAATCCAGATAACAATATCCCTGCAAGGGTTAGCTTCCATTGCAGCAGCAAGTCTTGCTTCTTCCAATTCATCCACAAGGGGCTTCTCCTCAGCAGCAACACAATTTCTGAGAGGATGGTAGTATATACCATTATCACCCTCCAGAAGGTAACCAGGGTAACCAGGGGCAGCAGCCACTAGTCTTCTCTGTACTCCCATTGCTTCTACTTGAAAATCCTTGCGAAATCTTTTCCAGAGATTTCTTGTAGAAACATCATCTAGACCATTTAGAAATGCATCCTTCAGAAGGTCTAGACTGCTAATCACCTCATGTCTGAAAAGTTCCAGGTAGGTATAGGGTTCAGGTTCAGGCGGATTGAAGGTGAATTTGTAGTCAGGGTAGAGAAGACAGTAAGGTTTGGATTTTCTGGTAGGTAAGGGATGGGATATAGAAGGTGGAGGTGCGGTGGATGAGGAAGAAGGGATATCTGAGAGAATGATTGATGAAGATGGAATATCAGAAATGATAGATTGAGAAGAGGATGGAGTATTTGTAAAGGGAATTGGTGAGAAAGATTTATCAGAAGGAGTTGGGGGAAGAATACTTAAAGGTGTGGGGTTTAGAATGGGAGAGGAGAAGGATGATGAAGAAGGATTTGGTAAGGTGAAGTTTACTTTTGGTTCAGATGGAGGTGATTGGAAAGATGGTTTAGGGACAGAAGGAGGTGGAGTAAAAACCTGCCTGGAGGTTTGTACAGAAGAAGAAGATCTGGTTCTGCGAAAGGAATCTCTGATCCTTTTATCTCTTCGTTCTTCAGAGTCCACCTTGTCAGGATCATAGGTGACTCTCAACTTATTGGCTTTCTTAGCCTCATCTTCTTGGGCTTTTCTTTTTAGCCTAGCCTTTAGTTCCTTCTGATCCTTCTTCAGAAGATCAGCCTTGGACGGAAGTATTCTGCCACGGATCCAAGCAGGATCAATATCTGATTGCTTCCTAACACAATCTTCCAGGTAAAGCTTGACAACCTGATGCAGTTCTTTTTGAAACAAAGAGGCAAAACCTTCAACAGCAACTCTTCTTGACTGAATGTCAGGAAAGCTTGTGCACAGAGAAGGTACATTTTGAATAAGTTCCAGTCTGAACAAATCCACACCATTGAAAATGGGACCTTGAACTACTCCAAGAAAATGGGACGCATTGAGTTTTCTGATGGAGTCCAGCACTTTGCTTTCAATTAGAATGTCTGAAATCATTCTTCCAAACGGAATAGTCGTTCTTGAAATATGAGGGTACTTCGCCCTTTCGTCTTCTCTTGACTCAAAGATAGAAGTCTTCAGATTCTCAAACAGAATATGGGAGATGTTGATCTCAGTCTTTTTGCCAATGCAGAAAAGAGTGTACTTGTGATCTGGACTGATGTAGGAGGAGGAGAGCATCCTTTTTCTATGGTGAAGGGAACCCAGAATAATCTCAGCCTATACTTTGTAAAACGGCCTTAAGGTGCCTGTGATATTAGAGTCAATTCCAAAGGTCTGAGAGATTTGTTGTTCAACTTTAGACCAATCAACTGATGCATGTCGAAAACCAGTCCAACCTTCTTCATCATTCAGATTGTACAGCTTCCTGATGAGCTTTTCAGTGATAACCACTTCATGCCCTAGCACGAATGAAATGATGGCAGTTGGGGTAACCGTTGCATGTACCCAGAAATCCTTCACAAGTTCAGGATAAATTGGACCAACCAATCTACCAAGATACTTAGACCATCCTTGCTCAAAGATTCTTGCATCACACTTAAAGCCATTTGCTTTTATGTTGTTGATGTCCACAGCAGATTCACATAGAACTTCCAGTTCTTTCGTGGGTATTAAGCAAGTTTTCAATGGAGCATACTCATATTTGCTTAGAAGGATCTGTGTAGAGGTGAGCCTTTCTTTTGAGTTCGATGAACAAGAAGATGAGTTCATGATGATTATGCTTTGAGATCAAATCAAAAACTAGGGTTTGAAAAAAATGCAACAAAGGGGATGCACAAGAGAGAGAGAAAGAGAGAAAGAGAGAAAAAGAGGGAATGAAGATGAAGCGGGTTATTTAAAAGGTTTGAAAATAAAGAAATCATTATGCATTTAATGAGAAATGACATTAGGAGAGAGAACATGGTAAATGAAATGATTTAACACAGTTACCTAGGTCGGCGTCTTTTCAACTGCACGCTTTGTACTAACCGCACAGACACGTGTTCACCATCAGATAATGGATGACAGCTGTAGAATATGAATAGACTTTACGCCTTTTGATTCTGATCACTGCTTCTGATTGTCATTCTTAAGAAATGATCTGGTTCTGATAGGATCATCTTTCTTCCCAAGAATCACATCTTCTGAATGAGCTGAAGCAAGTCTAGATGATCTTCTGACTGTTGGTTCTTCAGAAATCCTAAGATTCTCTAAAGATGCAGCAACTTGATCTTCTGATCCATTTCTTCTAAGACTGCCAGCTTCTGCAGCTTTGCTTCTTGGTTCTACTGCTTCTGATATATCAATATCAAAATCTGCAAAATTCTCAAACTGCTTTGGTTTTTCAAGACCAAGCTTATCATCAAACCTGATATTGATTGATTCTTCTACAATCAATGTTTCAGTATTGTATACTCTGTAGCCTTTAGAGCGTTCAGAATATCCAAGAAGGAAACATTTTTGAGCTTTGGAATCAAACATACCAAGATGATCTTTAGTATTCAGAATAAAACATACACATCCAAAAGGATGGAAATATGAAATGTTGGGCTTTCTGTTATTCCACAATTCATAGGGAGTCTTATTTAGAATAGGTCTGATAGAGATTCTATTCTGAATATAGCATGCAGTGTTAATTGCTTCTGCCCAGAAATGCTTAGCCATATTGGTTTCATTGATCATGGTTCTGGCCATTTCTTGTAGAGTCCTATTCTTTCGCTCTACAACTCCATTTTGCTGTGGAGTTCTAGGACAAGAGAAATCATGGGCAATACCATTTTCTTTGAAGAACTCCTCAAAGAATCTGTTCTCAAATTCGCCACCATGATCACTTCTGACCTTTATGATTTTGCACTCCTTCTCAGATTGGATCTGAGTGCAGAATTCAAAGAACACTGAATGAGACTCATCCTTGTGTTTCAAGAACTTTACCCACGTCCAGCGGCTATAATCATCAACGATGACTAATCCATATTTCTTCCCTGTGACAGATGCTGTTTTGACTGGGCCAGACAGATCAATGTGCAGGAGTTCTAACGGCCTTGAGGTAGAAACAACATTCTTAGACTTGAATGCAGGTCTGGAGAACTTGCCTTTCTGACATGCTTCACAAAGAGCATCTGATTTGTATTTCAGATTTGGGAGTCCTCTGACTAGATTTAGTTTGTTAATCTGAGAAATCTTTCTCAAACTAGCATGTCCTAATCTTCTGTGCCAGACCCATTGCTCTTCAGAAACAGACATAAGACAAGTCACCTTCTGCTTCTCAAGATCAGAAAGATCAATCTTATAAATGTTGTTATTCCTCTTGCCTGTAAATAGGATTGAGCCATCCTTCTGACTTACAACCTTGCAAGACTTTTGATTGAAGATTATATCATAACCATTGTCACTTAATTGACTTATGGACAATAAGTTATGCGTTAATCCTTCTACAAGAAGTACATTAGTTATGGAAGGAGAGTTACCAAGACTTATGGTTCCAGAGCCAATGATTTTGCCCTTCTGATCTCCTCCAAACTTAACTTCTCCACCTGGTTTAAGCACCAGGTCTTGGAATGTAGACCTTCTTCCCGTCATGTGTCGCGAGCATCCAGAGTCCAGGTACCATGACATTTTGCTTTTTGTCCTCTTTTCCGCCAAGGATATCTGCAATAGGAATAATCTTTTCCTTAGGTACCCACAATTTCTTGGGTCCTTTCTTGTTAGTTCTCCTCAAGTTCTGATTGAACTTGGGTTTAGCAAAATATTTAACAGGAGGAACAGTATGATACTTCTTGTTCTGAGTTCCATGATATTTCTTAGGTTGTGTCACATGCTTCTTGATGTGTGTTATGTGAAAACTTTGTGCATGTGATGTGTGCTTAATATCATGGGAGTGGCCAAATTTAAATTGGTTATACAGAGGCTTGTATGATATTTTCATATCATCCACAGATTCAAGCTTGTATGGGATTTCACCCTCATAACCAATGCCAACTCTCTTGTTCCCAGACACAGCATATATCATAGAAGCTAGCTGACTTCTGCCAATACTTCTAGATAAGAACTTCCTGAAACTTAAATCATATTCTTTCAGAATATGATTCAGACTGGGAGTGGATTTTTCTGAATCAGAAGGAGATCCAACATTATTGGATAATTTTAAAACTTTTTCTTTTAATTCAGAATTTTCCAACTCAAGCTTCTTAGTTTCAAATTCAAATTGCTTTTTCAGCTTTTTGTATTTGATACTAAGATGAGCTTTTAATTCAAGAAGCTCTGTTAGACTGGAAACTAACTCTTCTCTAGATAGTTCAGAAAATACCTCTTCAGAATCTGATTCTGATGTAGATTCTGTTCCATCATCTTCTATCGCCATCAGCGCAAAGTTTGCCTGCTCTCCTTCAGAGTCTGATCCTGATTCTGATTCAGAATCATCCCATGTTGCCATAAGACCTTTCTTCTTATGAAACTTCTTCTTGGGATTCTCCTTCTGAAGTTTTGGACACTCATTCTTGTAATGTCCAGGCTCATTGCACTCATAGCAGACAGCCTTCTTCTTGTCAGATCTTCTGTCACCAGAAGATTTTCCACGTTCAAATCTCTTTGAACTTCTGAAGCCTCTGAACTTCCTTTGCTTGCTTTTCCAGAGTTGGTTCACCCTTCTGGAAATCATGGACAGTTCATCTTCTTCTTTAGATTCTGATTCTTCAGGATCTTCTTCTCTAGCCTGAAAAGCGTTAGTGCATTTTTTAATATTAGATTTTAATGCAATAGACTTACCTTTCTTCTGAGGTTCATTAGCGTCAAGTTCAATCTCATGACTCCTCAGGGCACTGATCAGCTCTTCCAAAGAAACTTCATTCAGATTCTTGGCAATCTTGAATGCTGTTACCATTGGACCCCATCTTCTAGGTAAGCTTCTGATAATCTTCTTTACATGATCAGCCTTGGTGTAGCCTTTATCGAGAACTCTCAATCCAGCAGTCAGAGTTTGAAATCTTGAAAACATTTTCTCAATGTCTTCATCATCCTCCATCTTGAAGGCTTCATATTTCTGGATTAGAGCAAGAGCTTTGGTCTCCTTGACTTGAGCATTTCCTTCATGAGTCATCTTCAAGGACTCATATATGTCATGGGCCGTTTCCCTGTTAGATATCTTCTCATACTCAGTATGAGAGATAGCATTCAGCAAAACAGTCCTGCATTTGTGATGATTCTTGAAATCTTTCTTTTGATCATCACTCATTTCGCTTCTCGTGAGCCTTACACCAGTAGCTTTAACAGGATGTTTGTAACCATCCAGCAGAAGATCCCATAGATCAGCATCTAGACCAAGAAAGTAACTTTCTAGTTTATCTTTCCAGTATTCAAAGTTTTCACCATCAAATACTGGTGGTCTAGTATAACCATTGTTACCATTGTATTGCTCAGCAGAGCCAGATGTAGATGCAGCTGGATTTGTTGGAATTTCACCAGCCATCTTTTACTGAAGCGTTTTTCTCTTCTTGAATCTTTTCTAAACACGGTTAAGTGCTTGCACCTTAGAACCGGCGCTCTGATGCCAATTGAAGGATAGAAAAACACTTAGAAAGGGGGGGTTTGAATAAGTGTAGTCTAAAAACTTGAACGATAAAAACAATATGCACAGTTATTTTTATCCTGGTTCGTTGTTAACTAAACTACTCCAGTCCACCCCCACGGAGTGATTTACCTCATCTGAGGATTTAATCCACTAATCGCAACAGATTACAATGGTTTTCCACTTAGTCCGCGACTAAGTCTTCTAGAGTATCCTGATCACAACCTGATCACTCCAGGAACAAATGCTTAGACACAAGCTAAGACTTTCTTAGAGTATCCTGACCACCACGTGATCACTCTAACTACAACTGCTTAGACACAAGCTAAGACTTCCTAGAGTATCCTGATCAACACTTGATCACTCTAGTTACTTACAAATTAATGTAATCAATTCTAAGAGTATTACAAATGCTTCTGAAAAGCTATAATCACAACAGTGATATTTCTCTTAACGTTTAAGCTTAATCTCACTAATATATTACAACAGCAATGTAGTGAGCTTTGATGAAGATGAAGTTTCTGAGCTTTGATTTGAACAGCGTTTCAGCAAGTTAATATTCACAGAATTTGGTTCAGAGTTTGTTAACCTTGCTTCTCATCAGAACTTCATATTTATAGGCGTTTGAGAAGATGACCGTTGGGTGCATTTAATGCTTTGCGTGTTCCGTACAACATTGCATTTAATGTTTCACGCTTTTGTCAACTACCTCGAGCCTTGTTCACGCTGTGTCTACTGACGTTGCCTTTAATAGCTTCCAACGTTCCTTTTGTCAGTCAGCGTAGCCTGCCACTTGTACTTTCTTCTGATCTGATGTTTGTGAATATAATATTTGAATATCATCAGAGTCAAACAGCTTGGTGCATAACATCTTCTTGTCTTCTGACCTTGAAGTGCTTCTGAGCATGATACCATGAGAACTTCAGTGCTTCTGCTTCTGATCTCAAGTTCTTCTGATGCTTTCATAGACCCATGTTCTGATTCTGCCTTGATCATCTTCTGATGTCTTGCCAGACCATGTTCTGATGTTGCATGCTGAACCTTCTGAGACAAAGCTTCTGAGCGCTGATTTGTGCATACTCTTTATATATTTCCTGAAAGGGAAATTGCAATGTATTAGAGTACCACATTATCTCACACAAAATTCATATCCTTGTTATCATCAAAACTAAGAATATTGATCAGAACAAATCTTGTTCTAACATGCCCCACCTCTTCACACTTGAAGCACTTCTTCTGATTCAGCTTGCACTCATTCCTACGGTGCCCGACCTCACCACAGTTATAGCACCTGACAAAAGCACTGGAGTCTCCCCCACTAGGCTTCTTCCAACCACCAGTCTTTGGATTACCTCTACCATATGGCTTACCCTTATCCATAGGCTTCTTCCCTTTCCTGTCAACTAACTTGC
Source organism: Vicia villosa (assembly GCF_029867415.1). NCBI lineage: Eukaryota > Viridiplantae > Streptophyta > Magnoliopsida > Fabales > Fabaceae > Vicia > Vicia villosa. The sequence continues at coordinate 197,258,358 of NC_081180.1, forward strand.
GAGAGTGAGATGACTTCAGCTTGAGATTATCTTCCTCGAAGATCCTACTACAGTCCACCAAGTCTACAAATCTCCGGATTCTCTGATATCTGATACCCTGCTTAATCTCATCGCGGAGACCGTTCTCGAACTTGACGCACTTCGAGAATTCACTAGCTTCATCATTATTGTAGTGGACGTAGTACTTTGCCAACTCAACGAACTTCGAAGCGTACTCTGGTACTATTATGCTACCTCGAACTAGTTCCAGAAATTCAATTTCCTTTCGACCCCTTACGTCTTCAGGAAAGTACCTTCTCAAAAACTCTCTCTTGAACACAGCCCAAGAAATAGCCACACCATCAGCTTCCAGTTCAGTCCTGGTAGTCAGCCACCAGTCGTCAGCCTCTTCAGACAACATGTGAGTACCATACCTCACTTTCAGATCCTCAGCACAATCGATGACTCTGAAGATTCTCTCGATCTCCTTAACCCACTTCTGAGCACCTTCAGGATCATGCGTGCCCTTGAACAATGGAGGATTGTTCCTCTGAAAACTGTTCAGTTGCCTGTCAGCACCGATCGCAGCTCCATTGGCATTTCCTCCCAGCACACCAGCAATCATGCCCAGAGCCTCAGCGATAGCATCATCGTTTCTTCCTCCTCTTCCAGCCATTGTTCTGCTTAAATCACAACCAATTTAATCAGAACAGAAGTATCGACAGTTAACTCTTACTAGTCGCATACACAGGAAAGCAAAACTGACACTAAGACTCTGGTCATAACGACCAACTATGCTCTGATACCACTATTGTAACACCCCTTACTAACCCCGCGGCAATTTAAAACAATTATTCAGAGTACATGAAATAAGGGTGCCACAATTCATAATAAATAAACATCATTCAGTCATGTCATGCATTCACTGAGGTAATCATCATAATTTAAAACGGTTCATGTTAACACAGCGGAAATTTATCAAAAACGGACTAAGTTTAACATCTTCAAAACTTATCCTCCAAAACATCAAAACATAACTAGAGTCATAATCATAAACTCTAAACAATCGCGTCCCTAGTGTTACAACTATCAGAGCATGACACCTGACGCTACTAAAACACTGACTCATGAGCTAATCCTCACCGAGTCGAACAGCCGCTATCCTTAATCTGAAAATGACAACATGTAAGGGTGAGTCTCATCATAATTAACAATTTTTATAAGGTTATAAAGTCATAACACATCACAGTTGTATCATTCACCCAATTGTTTCATAAACAGACATTCACAACAAGCAAACCAAAATCAATACATCATTAATATTTACAACACTGGAATACATCCAATCATGTTATAAATTATGCATATGTATGAACTGACACTATGCATGTGGTACCAATCATCATCAAATGGGAATAACCCATGACCGATCCAACATCGTCCAAGATACGGCCCTGCCAGCACAGATTCCACACGATGGGAATCATGCCCTTCACTGATCCAACACACCCTTATGGATACAGTATCATCAATGAACATGAATGAATGCAACATATATAACATACTTATACCATCATCATCATCAATCATCAACATCATCATCATCATTCAAGTATGTTCATATATATTAACATCATTCAATTACAATTCCATAATCATCATACACAAAACATACACGTATTTGCATCAATCATCATACTCAACAAGAATAGCATACATGTATTTTCATCATTCTAAAAACCAATCAATCATCATCATATAGATTATCCTACAAGGTTCGTTTAGCTCAAAACAGCGCATCAAACGGACCAACGGTTAAAAAGTTATGCACCTTGAACCTTTTTAAAATATCTCAAAACACCAACAGCACGCGGCGCCATCACCCGTTCGCGGCGCGCACTGAGCGTCCCAAAATTCATTGGCTCTCTGCCAAGCTGTTCGCGGCGCAAACATCCACACGCGGCGCGAAACGAGAAAAAGTTACGCCTTCGCGGCGCGAACACAGGTACGCGGCGCGACCTGAGCGTATCACAACTTCCTGGCATTTTGCCCACCTGTTCGCGGCGCCACCCTGCGCACGCGGCGCGAACCGGTAATTTCAGAAACCCCAACCTGCAGAAAACAGCATTCTATGCATTCCAAACACACCCAAACCATACCAGTACAAACCTAGAGAAATAGAATGCACAAACAACACCAAATACGTCTCATAATACACCATTTACACATCAATTGAGACCATAGCAACGCATACATCATAGATTCAAACATATAGATCAAACATCATACAATTGACTCAATCCCTAAACCTATCATATGACTCAATCGACCCGAATTCCACATCTATTCAGCATTATCAACCCCTAACCCGATAATAGATGATAATCAGATAAGTCCCCCCTTACCTTAGACAAATTTCTTGATTCTTGGTCTCTCCCTCTATCGTTCTCCTTCACGTTCCTCGTTCCTCAGACTTCTGTTCTTTCACGTTCTTTCTTTCTTCCCAATTCCAATTATTTTATGAAAATAATAATAATATTCGTAAAGGGCCTTCCTATATCACACCCCCCCCTTTTACTATTTCTCACATGGCCCAAATGCCATAAACCATTATTTATTTATTATTTTCACAAAATCCTTAATAATTCTAATTATTAATTCAATATTCTTGATTAAATTAATATTAAAATTATACGGGCGTTACAACCAACTTGCTTGTGTAGGACGCATTCCGCTGGGGAAATCCTAGATGAGAACAGATCCTGCTGAGGATGCAAATGAAACTTTGCTGAGGAAAGAAAACTCAGTGGGGAAGATAAATACTTCTACAAAGCGATCTGCTAGGGATATGAGAGATCCGCCGGGGATAAGGAACTCGACATAAGAACCTTTTGTTAAGACAACCCCACTAGGGAATAAGATGACTCTCTTGGGGAAAACAGATCAATCTGTTGGGGAGAGAAACACTCTACCGGGGAGAACGAGGAACTCGGGCAAGGAACCTCATTAAGAGCTTGCTGGGGAATCAGATGCCATTCGATCATGATCCAACTGGGGAGAAGATATTCCAACGGAAACAAGACTTCTGGAGCATGGAGAATGCATCAAGATGTGCTTTACTAAGGATGTGAGAATCTTGGAACAACGAAAGTCTCATCTGAATGTACTCCGCTGGGGAATGAGAATCTCTCGTTAGGAAGCACTCAGCTGTGGAGTGAGAATCTCTCATGGCTAGATCCGTCAATATGCTGATGCGAAGCGCTTGCAAGGACGTACCTGCGAGACCAACAAATGAAAATGCCCCAGGATATAGCATAGCATCTTGGCCTGCCATCCTGGTTACACATGACTTCGAAGTAGATTCAAAGGTTATATCATTTCTAATCATGTATTGTAAAAGCAATGCAGTTTTCATATGCAAAGTTTAACACAAACTCAGGACATTTTATGCAAACAAAACAGTAAAAGAAAACATTTGTTTAAGATAAAAAGGATCTTTATTGATTGCAAAAGGAACGCACACAAAAGAGCGAATACATTTCAGAAGTAGTTCCTAGTAAGAGGTAACCACAACGTTGAGTACAACAGAAATGGCAATGTGAAACGGATATCCATTGGTTTCGATCCCGCTATCACTTTTATAACTCCGACGTTCTCATCTCCTTACTTTGGAAGACCGTACTCATTAGGATTGATCACTGCCCGATTTACAACTGATCGATGGGACATCACTGAACTTGTGGACCCGACGGGGTTTGTGAGTGCCTTTAGGGATTTGAGTTGCCAGCGATGCAAACTCAAGAACACGGAGTCTTGCTTATCCCTCGGTCGGGAGCCCTAAACAAAATGATTGGAATGTTGTGCATGCTTTAGGGATTTGAGTTGCCAGGTGCAAACTCAAGAACACAGAGTCTTGCCTATCCCTCGGTCGGGAGCCCTAAGCATGTATGAAGAGTGATTGCCAAGGTGGCATGCGAGATGTAGTCATTCGCTTTTGTCCCTTTTTTTGCCTAAGCCGCCCTTTCGGGTTTTCAACTTAGCGGGTATATTTGTTTCTTTTTCATTCTTTTTCCTGATTCATTTTCTTTTCTTTTTTTTCTTTTCTTTTTTCTTTCTTTTTTTCTCTTTTTTTTATCAGGTTTATGCGAAGTATTTTTTGACTACATCTGTGTTCACAGGGTGCGGAAAGTTCTCGCCATCCATTGTTGCAAGCATCATGGCACCGCCAGAGAATACTTTCTGCACAACGAAGGGACCTTCATACGTCGGAGTCCACTTGCCTCGAGGATCGCCTTGAGGGAGAATGATCCTTTTGAGTACCAGGTCACCTGGTTTGTAGCTTTGGGGTCGCACCCGCTTGTCAAAAGCTTTTCTCATCTTCTTTTGGTACACCTGACCATGTCCAATAGCCGCTAAGCGTTTTTCATCAATGAGGCTCAACTGATCCATCCGATTTTGTACCCATTCTGACTTGTCAAGCTCGACGTCTTTCATAATCCTTAGGGAAGGAATCTCAACTTCAACAGGCAATACTGCTTCCATGCCATAAACCAGTGAGAAAGGAGTTGCCCCAGTCGATGTACGCACAGAGGTGCGATAACCATGCAAAGCAAAACGGAGCATCTCGTGCCAATCTCGGTAAGTCACTACCATCTTCTGCACAATCTTCTTAATATTCTTATTAGCCGCTTCGACAGCGCCATTCATCTTTGGACGATACGGAAGAATTGTGGTGTTTGATCTTGAAGGACTCACAAAGCTCCTGCATCATCTTGTTATTGAGATTCGATCCATTATCAGTAATGATCTTTTCAGGAATCCCATAACGACAGATTATGTTGTGCTTGATAAAGCGAGTAATCACTTGCTTGGTGACATTCGCATAAGATGCGACTTCAACCCACTTGGTGAAGTAATCAATGGCAACCAAAATGAAGCGATGTCCATTAGAAGCAGTAGGTTTAATTTCTCCAATCATATCAATGCTCCACATTGCAAAAGGCCACAGATAAGTCAAGACATTCAAAGGCACAGGCGACACGTGCACTTTATCAGCATAGATCTGGCACTTGTGACAAATTCTGACTTGGTTATGACAATCAGTTTCCATAGTGGACCAATAGTAACCAGCCCTCAAGATCTTCTTAGCCATTGTATTCCCACTAGCATGGGTACCAAACTCACCTTCGTGCATTTCTTCGATGATTTTCGAAGCTTCTTCCTTAACAACACATCAGAGCAACACACCATCATGATGCCTCTTGTATAATACCCCACCGTTGAGGTAGAACTTAGCTGCAAACCTTCTCAAAAACTTCTTATCAGTCACCGACGCTTCGGGAGGATACTCTTAAGTTTCGAGGAACTTTTTGATATCATGATACCAGGGATTACCATCCAATTCAACATCAGCCTCAAAGCAAAACGCCGGCTCATCCAACCTGTTGATGGTAATGTTAGGCGCTTCATTGGCCCATTTCACTTTGAACATGGAAGCCAAAGTAGCGAGAGCATCGGCAAGATTGTTCTCTTCTCTAGAAATATGCTCGAATGTGATCTCATCAAAGTATGGAATGAGTCTCATCACATGCTCCCTGTACGGAATCAGATTCTGATGGCGAGTTTCCCAATCTCCATTGATCTGGCTAATGACAAGATTGGAATCCCCATAAACTTTTAAGTACTTGATTCGCAAGTCGATCGCAGCTTCGATACCATAAATGCAGGCTTCATACTCAGCCATATTATTAGTGCAATCACAACAGATTCTGGCTGTAAACGGAATATGAAAACCTGACGGAGAAGTAATTACAGCTCCAACACCATTCCTGAGTGCATTAGAGGCACCATCGAACACGAGCGTCCATCGCGATCCTGGTTCGGGTCCTTCCTCTGGTCCGGGAATGTTACAATCTCTGATGTACAGGACATCCTCATCGGGGAATTCAAACTTCATCAGTTCATAATCTTCGACCGGCTGATGCGCAAGATAATCTGCCAACACACTACCTTTGATGGCTTTCTGAGTAGTATACTGGATATCATATTCAGTCAAGATCATTTGCCACCTGGCTACTCTTCCGGAAAGAGCGGGCTTTTCAAAGACATACTTGAAAGGATCCATCTTGGAAATCAATAAGGTGGTGTGAACCAACATATACTGCCTCAGCCGGCGAGCAGCCCACACCAAAGAACATCAAGTTTTCTCGAGCAGTGAGTATCGGGATTCACAGTCGGTAAACTTTTTGCTAAGGTAGTATATTGCATGCTCTTTTCGGCCAGACTCGTCATGTTGACCCAACACACATCCCATTGACTTTTCAAGCACTGTGAGGTACATAATCAAAGGCCTTCCGGTAACTGGAGGCATTAGTATCGGAGGTTACCGCAGATACTCTTTCACTTTTTCAAATGCTTTCTGGCAATCATTATTCTACCTGGCCGTCTGATCTTTTCTTAGCAATTTGAATATTGGTTCACAAGTGGCCGTAAGATGAGAGATGAATCTAGCAATGTAGTTCAATCTCCCTAAGAAACCACGAACCTCTTTTTCTGTTCTCGGCTCAGGCATCTCTTGTATGGCTTTTATTTTTGCAGGATCGACCTCAATACCTTTTCCGCTAACAACAAAGCCCAACAACTTTCCGGATCGCACTCCGAAAGTGCATTTGTTTGGATTCAACCTCAATCTGAATTCCCGAAGCCTCTCAAACAAATTCTGCAAGTGAACCAAGTGCTCTTCTTCAGTGTGAGACTTTGCAATCATGTCATCGACATATACCTCAATCTCTTTGTGAATCATGTCGTGAAAAAGAGTCACCATGGCGCGCTGATACGTTGCCCCTGCATTTTTCAACCCAAAAGGCATGAATTTATAGCAGAAAGTTCTCCATGGTGTAATAAACGTTGTTTTCTCCATGTCTTCTGGTGCCATTTTGATCTGATTGTACCCAGAGAAGCCATCCATGAAGGAAAACACCTTAAAAGGAGCAGTATTATCCACCAACACATCAATATGGGGAAGAGGAAAATCACCTTTCGGACTCGCCCTGTTCAAATCTCTGTAATCAACACACATCCTGACCTTTCCGTCCTTCTTAGGTACAAGAATGATATTAGCGACCCACGGCGGGTAATTCACAACTTGCAGAAAGCCAGCATCAAACTGTTTCTCAACTTCTTTCTTAATCTTCTCAAACATATCTGGGCGAGTCCTTCGAAGCTTCTGCTTGACAGGAGGACTATCTTCCTTGAGAGGTAGACGGTGTACCACAATATCTGTATCGAGACCAGGCATATCCTCATAGGACCAAGCAAAGATATCCACATACTCTTTCAACATATCAATAATCCTTTGCTTCACACTATCCTCAAGCGCAGCCCCTATCTTGACTTCTCGGACTTGCTCTTTAGTGCCAACATTTACCATCTCGATTTCCTCTTGATGCGGCTGAATTGCTTTCTTTTCTTCCTGTTTCAACAATCTGGCCAACTCATCGGGAAGGTCACAATCTTCATAAGCTTCCTCCTCGGCTTGGTAGATCGGATTGGCAAAATCATAATAAGCAATAGCGGAACTGTTACCAATGGAATCCGTGGTAGTGGAACATCTGCATGATTGATGTTTTTATTTTAGTTTTATATTTATTAAGATATGTGCAAGTGTGTGCAAAAACATCGCCATTTAAAGGAAAAAAAAAGTTAAAAAGAAAGACAAAGAGCAAAACATTTGAATGTAAAAACGTCCTTTTATTTCATGATTAACTTTGAAAATGCAAACTGCATGTTCCTACAGATGATTCACTATGCCTTGGGCAGAGCCTAGGAATTATGGCATGATAAGAAAAGTAAAAATAAGGAATTTACTCCTGAGCTTGTGTAACTTGGATGACATCTTCAATTGTCCAGTTATGAGGCACCTCCCCAGGAATACTTGGACGAATCTAGCTATCAAAATCACAGTCACTATCCACTTCTTCACCATTGACAATGGCGTTAACCTGCCCATCTTGAATGACACCCCCACTCACGAACTTGATCGGACTAAGAATACCAAACTTGGGCGATGCATTCTACTTTCCAGGATTGAAACCAAGACTATTCTTGTCAAATTTGGGACGCACGTCAATTACTTGCCCCCAGCCTTCCACTTTTCCAGTCTCAACGACAACCTGAGCATCTTTCAGGGAAGACATGATCGTTTCTGGCTTCATTATCTCATAAGGAGGAGTTCTCATAGCATTCACAGCTTCAAACGCCTGAAATGGCGTCTCATGTATTTCACCTTCGATCTCTACATATCGGAAAGAGGACAAGTGACTCACGATGTAATCCTCTTCACCACAAACCGTCACCACTTTACCGTCAACCGGGTACTTCAACTTCTGATGAAGAGTAGATGTCACAGCACCAGCCTTGTGAATCCACGGTCGTCCCAACAAACAACAGTAAGCGGGTTGAATATCCATCACATAAAAGGTTGTAGTAAAGATCTGAGGACCCACTTGGATTGGTAGATCTACCTCCCCGAACATAGACCTCCTTGAACCGTCAAAGGCGCGCACTACCAACTCACTTAGCCTCAACTCAACACCGGCATAGTCAATTCGCATGAGGGCTGACTTGGGAATTACATTCAAAGAAGACCCAGTATCAACCAAAACACGGGACAAAGTCGTCCCCTTACACTCAATCGAAATATGCAAAGCCTTGTTATGGTTTCTGCCTTCTGGAGGAAGATCACAATCCGTAAATCCCAAACCGTTCCCAGCGGAGATATTTTTGGCTACCGCCTCTAGCTGATTCACAGATATTTCATGCGGAACGTAAGCACCATTCAGAATTCTCAAGAGAGCATTTCTATGACCTTCTGAACACATCAACAGTTGCAAGATGGAGATCTTTGATTGGGTCTGACCCAACTGCTCAACCACTTTATAATCAGATTTCCTGATAATTCTCAACAATTCTTCTACATCCTTGGAAGATACATCCTTATCAGGTGCCCCATTTTGAGTCGGAGAATTCTGGACATCAGTCACTACTTGTTTGCCTTTGGTCTTAGCCAAAGAATCTGCATTGTTTTGAACAAACTGAGGGGAGAACACCCTACCACTGCGAGTAATTCTACCAGTACCGGCAAAATTATCAGTGTTTGCAACTGCGGCTTCCACAAAATTCTCTTTAGATGGCTCTCCCTCCTCCTTCGTGCCATAGTAATATACGTCTGAACCATAATGCCAAGGGACGACCTTCTCACTCTCATACGGAATAGGCCCTGGCACGGTAATCATCAACGCCGCTGGTTGTTCCTCATACGAAATACTGACAGGTATCTAAATAGGCACTTGGATACATATTGGAACAACCGGCTCATAAGGAATTGAGATCACAGACACTTCACCATCCTTACTCTTCGCACCCCTCAACTTTTGATAGAACTGAAGAGGACCCTCATCAATCAGCTTTTGTACCAAACTTTTCAAATCAGCACAACCTTCGGGTTGACTCTTGCAATTCTCGCAATCAACACCACAGCCCAGGAAGATGCCACTATTGACCAGATGTTGCTTCACAGACACAAGAGGGAATGTCAAACAGCCCACGTCAGATATAACACTTATCTCTTCACTCTCAATGGCATTCACACCCGAACCTCCGTGAGCAGACATCGGATTATTGACAATATTGGGTGTAGGAGTGAATTGAATAATCTTTTGATCCAACAAGTCCTGGACTTTATTCTTCAACGCGATGCACCTTTCTGTATCATGCCCAGCGGCACCTGAGTGGAAAGCACATCGTGCGTTTGCATTGTAAGTCGGAGATTGTGTGTCCGGAGCATTCGGAGCATCTCTCAAAGTAATCTTCTCAATCTTGAGCAAATGTTGTAGCACTTGAGCATAGATCATAGGAATCGGATCAATCTTTCTGTGAGGCCTAGTCCTGGGAGGATAGCGATCATTATTGGAATGCTGTCACTGCTGATGCTGTTGTTGTTGTGGCACTAGGATCATAACAGCATTAACCTGTGAACTGTTTCTCCCTGAACCCCTTCTTCCATATATGGCATCCGCATTTCCTTCCTTCCTTCGGGCATAACGCTCAGCTTGTTTCTTACCACTAGGAGTATTAGAAGAAGCCCCCAACTGAATTTTCCCCATCTTTAGACCCATCTCAACACGTTCGCCATATCTCACCATTTCAGCAAAGTTTGCTGAAGCACTACAAGCAAAGTAATAGTGTCCAGACAAAGTACTAGTGAACATATCTATCATCTCACGCTCAGTCATAGGTGGCTGAACCCTCACAGCTAACTCGCGCCATTTCTGAGCGTACTCTTTGAAAGATTCTTTAGACCCTTGAACCAAACTCTGCAACTGAGTCCTATTGGGCGCCATATCAACATTGTACTGATAGTGCTTAATGAAAGCCTCCACAAGATCTCTCCAAGAGTGGATATGAGTGCCCTGATGCCTTCTTTGGGCTCGAGTGCTCGAAAAATGATTTTTCTTTTGTTTCGACCAAACTTTTTATTGTTTCCAAAGTAGGAAAAGGAAAAAAGCTGCAATAACCTTAAAAAGTGGGGGAGGGATCTTTGGGTAAGAGGGTTGGTTATACGAAGGGAAGGTATTAGCACCCAACGTATCTATAGTACTCTATAGGTTTCTTTTCTATGTTTTTCATTCCATGTTATTGAGAGGTTCTTGTGAAATAGGTGGGACCTAGGGTGTTTATTTGATTATGCTCGCAAAGATCATCGCGATCCTCTGCATACATATCCCTTAGAGGGAATCAGAGCATCTGTAGCTCGGGTCTACGGGTGCTAAGGTTTGAGTGGTTTGAGGGAGAAGTTTTGCTCGCCAAGGATACGACCTTGTGCCTACGTATTCTCAAAGGGATGTTGAGAAAGTCAGAGCAATCGTAGTTCCCACTTATGCTAGTGGAAGCAAAGGATAAGAGATAAAATGTCATCTCAATGTTCGATGTATCTAATCTATATCATCACATACATCTTTTTGTTTTTGTTTAAAAATCTTTTCATTATAAGCCCTGGGCCATGCCACTTATGGTGCTTAGAATGATAAAGATGTTTTTTAGCCAGCCTTGTGGCAAAAACATTCAATGAAGTCAGCCTTGTGACAAAAAGTTTTGATTAATCAGCCAGCCTTGTGGCAAAAGTTTCAATGAAGTCAGCCTTGTGACAAAAACTTTGATTAATCAGCCAGTACGGTGGCAAAAAGGTTTGATTGATTAGCCAGCCTTGTGGCAAAAGAGAAATTTGATTGATTGATTGTTTGTGATGATATAGAAGAGATACTCCTATCGTAGAGATGATAAATGTCTAATCTCCTAGGGTATTTGATTTGGATATTGGGGATGCTTATAAGAAGCCCGTGGGTCCTTGTACGAAGTCCAAGAGGAGGCTATCCGAGGGTCCTTGCATTGTAAGCCCAAGAGGAGGCTATGGGAGGGACAATCGAGGGTCCTTGCATTGTAAGCCCAAGAGGAGGCTATGGGAGGGACAAGTCGTTTGTATGAAGCCCAAGAGGAGGCGTGGTATAGTTGGTTTGAGCTCTTAGAGCGACTTCACCGGGAAACCATACTCTATGTCCTAACCTAAACTAGGGAGATTCTTTGCACGAAGCCCAATAGGAGGCTATGGGGAACCTAGTGTTGTACTAAGTTAAATAAGTATATATAACACAATCACAAATATGAACAAGTACGAGCAAATATGTACAAGTACATGAACAAATATGAACAAGTATGAACAAGCACATATATATGACAAGGTGTGTGTATATAATGGAGTTTATGAAGGAAATATACCTGTAAGCATGATCCGTTTGTATACACGGGGGCTCGGGACTTATACTCGGGGAGAGACCCACTTGAGTTTATTCAAAGCTATGTAAACAGGTATTTACAAGGGGCTTGGGACTTATACCTACATGGAGGCCCATGGTATATTTTTGGGAAGATTTAAAGAAAACCTTCATTTTTGATCTGTTGTTCGGAGCTAAAAAACAAATTGAACGAGATATGTACAAAAGGCGTACAATGAAATACCTAATTTCATGTACTGGAATGGGACTTATACCTATGTGGAGGCCCACTTTTTATTTACAAAACATGGTTGATTGTTTTATTAACAGACGCAAGGTTTCGTCGTTTGAAAATCTTTGAAAGTTTTGTTTTGAAAGAAGTTTTCTGTTTAAAGAAAAACTGTACAAATAAAAAGGAAAGGGACTTATACTCTCTAATATTCGAGAGGCCCATGTTTTATTTTCATAAAACATGGTAGATGGTTTTGAAAAAGATATGAGATTTGTTGTTTAAAAAGCTGTTTGGAAGTTTTGGAAAAAGTTTCTTGTTTAAAGAAAAACTGTACAAAGAAAAGGGAAAGGGACTTATACTCTCTAATATTCGAGAGGCCCATGTTTGAAAATCAATTGATCAATCCAAAAAGATTTAATCAATAGTTTCTTTTGAAAAGAAAAACCAAAAAGAAACGGTTTATCGTTTTGAAAAATTGTGATCGTTTGTTTTAAAACGGTTTGAATTTTTGACAAAAGTCACCTTTATTAAGTTAAAAACAAATTTTAAAGCTTAATTAAGACCTAAAAAATTAGGGTTTGATCACAAAAAATATTTACAAGTGATTAGGTTTGAAAAATCAAATAAAAACAATATTTAAAGTATTTAAAAACACTTAAAAACATGTCATTTTAAACCTATTTAAAAATGTATTAAATAAATATTTTTTGGTGATTTTTTTTGGTATGCATAAAATACATATATTAAATGAGGAGTGTACAAAAAATGAAATTAAAATGAGTTAATTTGATTGGTTAAATTAATTGATGAAGTTGTGTAAAAAATTGAAGAAAAATAGTTGTAAAAAAAATGGTTTGGTCCTGCCAGGGTTTGAACCCACGCCCTCTCTCTCACCAACCAAAACACTTGCCAACTGAGCCACGCTTGTGGCTTGTAATACATACGCCTTCAATTGAATATATTTTGAAACAAATATTTGAATTTCTCAAACCAAAAAACGCGCCAAGAACACAACCCTAACTGATTTTTGAAAATCTCCAAATCTGTGTGGTTTTGATCAAGTAAAGGGTCTATCTCACTCGGTTTTTCACAAGGATCATGATGGTGTCCTCATAATTCATTTATTTTTGCTCTAAGGGGGTCAATTTTGTGATGAACACGAAGAACCCTAATTCTGAATTTGAACATGAAATTGTGCATGATTGATGAATTGTGAAATTGATTGAGGGTTATTGATCAGTGATAGTGCAGAAACAAGATAGCAACTCAATTTTTCATTTATGATGCATGTATGTATGAGTTTGAAGTTGATAGCACTTACCTTCAAAAACGGCCAAACTGAGAATCGAATCCTGCAATAGAGGTGTTACAGAAGTTGTTTGATGATCTGGATAGCTTCAATGGACCTTAGGGAAGGTGTTTGAATGCTTGGAGTGGATTGAAAACATCTGGATCAGTTGGTGGAACCCGATCTGCAGTAGGACCAAGTATGAATCGAGCTTGATGATTCTGAGGTTATTGGCTATATGTGATGGATTGTATAGTTCATATGTGATATATGGATGATGTTAGAAGTGATAGTTTGGACAGAGATGAGCTAGAATGGAAATTGACATGATAAGGTTCATTTCATGTTCATATGGAGGTTGAAGAGTGAATCTGGGTTTTGGGTGTTTTTGGGGTGTGTGGATGGATCAAACACATCCCACATGATGTTTATAAGTTGTGGGAGGCATCACTTTGCTCAGAACTTCAAGGGTTTGGAGGTTGGGATTTCTACCTCACTTTGAAACTTGAAACTTGCAATTCAAGAAAGAAAAGAGAAAACCTATAATTGTGAGGTTTTGGTGTGATTTGAAGAGTGATTTGCACCTCTATTTATAGGCCATGGATTATGAATACAAGCCCTTGCAAGTTGATCCAAGAATGGTGATTTGGCACTTAAGAGATAGAAAGGAATCTTACCATTAAATGCATATGGTTAAAGTGACTAAACCATGGTTAAAATTGGCTATGCTTCTTATCTCTTTCCCATCTGTCTCAAATCAGAAAATATCTTCCAATTATTGCATCTATGCATCATTACTTGGATCATAGACCATATGGTTCAAAACATTGGCAAAATGACTTGAAATTTCAAGTGAAAATGATCACTAATGGAGAAATTCAAAGCCATAGCTACACTCTATATTTTTTCATGCTCTTGGACATTTTGGAAAGCTCATGTTACACACTTCAAAACCCTAGTTGAAAGTTTCTTTAAGACCTTTAAGGAAATGGGTGAAAAAGATCCATGAACTTTGAAGAAAATGAGGTTTTAAGTGAAATTTTCAAAAGATACCAACTTTGAAGCTCCATATCTCTTAAATGGTTGATCTTTTGGAAAAAAATTATATGTGACAAAGTTGTTCATTGGATCAAAATCTACAACTTTCATGTTGGAATTTTTTTTCAGTTTGTAGGTGAAATTTTGAGTTATTCCCTTCCAAAGTTTGGAAAAAATCATTGAAAAACACTTAGAAATTTTTCTAACTATGAAAGTCAAACTTTTGACTTTTTGATTCTTGATTGATTTTCTTGATTTTTCTTGATCAAATGACTTCATACATCATATATTGATGATTCAAAACTTCAAAAGTCAAGGTTGAACAAAATTCCCCAAAAGTCAATGGTGATCTTGTGCAGTTGACTTTTTCAAACGAATCGCGTTTCTGTTGATTTTAAATGAACCAAGCTATCCTCACAAAATGAATGGTATGAATGGATCATATTGAGTTATTGGAGGACCTTGAGCCATGGTTTAAGTTATGGCACCATGTTTTGATTAAAAAGTCAGTTGTTCAGTGAATTAGGTCAAAAACCCTAATTGTCGACCTGATGAGATTGATGACTGTGGATCTTGAATTGAGATGTAATTTCCATTGGATTTTGTCATAGGGATTATTTGAAGATGATTGAAACCTTTGAGTGACTTCCTAGGGATTTTTAGGGTTTCCCAAATGTGATCCCTGATTTCAGTCCCTGATAGTTCAAAACCCTAATCTGATGACTTGAAATTTCATTGTTGATTAATCCTGGTGTAGGAGATGTCCTGAGCCAATGGATTAGGTCAAAATGATGTACTTGGGGTCTTGAGATCATGTCCCAAGTCATTAGGTCAAATCCTGAGCAGAAGTCAGGAGTATGCTATCTTTAGTCAAAACCCTAATTTGGTTGATTCAGTGCCTTTGAGCTTGTTGAAATGAATATCTGGGGACCAAATGTTAATTGTTGATGAAGATGATTCATTTGAGATGAAGGGGGAACAAAACCCTAATTGATTGTTGCTTGTACTGATGAGTGATTTCTTGTTTAAATCCTGCTGAGTCGCAAGTAACAAACACAGGCTATGCAATTTGTTAGAGATGCAAATGATGCATATGCAAATGATATGAGGTGGTATCTTAGGTCAAAAATTGGGGTATGACAGATGCCCCTATTTAAGTTTCTTCAACCTGAGATATGAAGATTGAAAATCTTCATTTTGATAGGGTGGAAGAGACTTAAATATCAGAAGACGCGAATTTTGGACCTAAGATACCAAAATTGCGAATGATGCAAGGATATCTTTACCGAGGGGATATCAAGAACTGACTCCACTGGGGACAAGAGATCGAGAAGGATGTCTCAATCCGTTTTAGGAAGAGAATCCGTTTTTTTTTCTTTTTTTTGGGAAAGCAAGTGTATGCTTCACCGGGGAATGATAGCTTTGTAAGAAAAGCTTACCTATCGACATTATCGACTATCAGCATGGGGATAGACTTGTTTAATAATGTGAAGGTGAAAGGTATGAAACTGTATTACCGACTATCAGCATTGTGATAGACTTGACAAGGTAAATACATCTCAAAGGTTCGGTTAATATTACCGACTATCAGCATGGTGATAGACATGTTAAATAATATAACCAGAACAAAAAGGTTACCGACTACCAGCCTCGTGATAGCGGTTTTGAAGACATGATCAATTATCAGCCGAGTGATAAAATGGTTCTGGAGACTTTGCTAGGGACATTACTGGTTATTCAGCCTTGTAAACAGTAATAAGGCCCTGATTGTCAAATGGTCTTCATGATTGATTTCCTAGAGAGGAAAAGTCTTTTGAAAGAGACATAAGCTGCTCGGATGATGAGGCTATTGCTTCTTGTCTGTTTTTCACGACTCTATTTGGGGAACCGGAATTTGAATCTCTGGTAAAGACAAGGTTCTATCCATGAATGAATTGGAAAGAGACAGTCAAACAAGACTTTGTACCCAATGAGGAATGAACTCGACTGGGGATTTTCTCCTTCGTTTTGAGAGGAGAAAACTAAAGCAACCTTCTTCCACGAGGAATGATCTCAGTGGGGAACTGGAGAAAGAAGATGTTCTTTCTGCTTATGGGTGACAACCTACTGGAGAGATGACATACCCATACCTGTTTTTTTTTTTTTTTTTGAGGATAAATATATCCTAAACAAGTGATTTTAAAGCATACATTGAAAAATGCAAGAATGCATAAATGATGCAAATATGTATGAATGATGAATGTCATGAATGTCGCATGCATGCTAACAATACTGACAGACAAAGAAGTATACTGGAGAGGGACCAACGTCGCAATACAACCAGATACTTGGCAAATGTTCTTCAACACGGTGTAGATAACACAGGTGATGAATGGTGTTGCGTGCTTTAATCTTCTCTGGGGATGATAAGCATCTTTTCTTATTGAGATGGAAGAACCTCTTCACTGGAGATGGAAAATCTTCGTCACTGGAGATAAAAGACCCTCTTCACTGGGGATAGAAGAGCTTCTTCACTGGGGATAGAAGAGCTTCTTCACTGGGGATAGAAGAGCTTTTCCTATCACAATCTTTGATTCATCCTATGGAGATAGCTGTTGATGTTCCTTCTGTTGTTCACAACTCAAAGGAAAGTTTTGCTTTTATTTTGAAAAAGTGAAGTAAATTCATTTAAAACTTTTTTCTTCTTTTTTTTTTCAAAAGTGAATAACACAATTGAAGCGTCATTTTGCAAGCTAAAAGAAATTAGAGATTGCAAACAAATGGGCACAAGGCTCAAATTTATTTAATAGGATGGTAATCAGCTAAAGGCGTGATTCCATGGAATATTTACAAAAGTTGGAAATGGTAATTATGCGGAAAAGGCTACATTGAAAGCAATAACCACTATTCTCCCTAACAACTTTGAGTTCCAACTGTGCTTGTCGCTTCAGATTTGGCGATGATTTGATTGAAGATCCTTTGATGAAAAAGACTCCTCAGGTGACAAAGTACGGACTGATGCAGTTACTTTGTCATAAATCCCTAATTTTTGCCTAGATTGCCCTTTCAGGTTTTCAATCTACCAGGATGAATTTTTTCTGTTTATTGTCTCTAATTTTTGCCTGGACCGCCCTTTCGGGTTTTCAGTCCACCGAGACGCTCATTTTTGCCTAAGTCGCCCTTTGCGGGTTTTCAACTTACCGAGCTGTTCTTTTGTATTTTTTTAGACAAAGTATTTCTTGACTGCATCAGCATTCACAGGATGTGGGAGTTCATCACCATCCATGGTTGCAAGAGTCATGGCGCCGCCAGAAAATGTTCTTTTGACAACATACGGGCCTTCGTAATTAGGAGACCATTTGCCCCTAGAATCTGGTTGAAAAGACAAGATCTTTTTAAGCACGAGGTCGCCTTCTCGAAATTCACGAGGTCGAACCTTTTTGTTGAAGGCTTGTTTCATCCTTTCTTGGTATAACTGTCCATGGCATAGAGCAATCATACGTTTTTCTTCGATTAAATTCAACTGATCGTATCTGCTTTGACACCATTCAGCCTCTGATAACTTAGTCTCCATGAGGACTCTCATTGATGGTATTTCAACTTCTACGGGGAGTACAGCTTCCATGCCGTATACTAGAGAAAAAGGGGTTGCCCCTGTTGAAGTACGCACTGAAGTACGGTACCCATGTAAAACAAATGGCAGCATTTCGTGCCAGTCTTTGTAAGTGACGACCATTTTCTGGACGATCTTCTTAATGTTCTTGTTGGCGGCTTCAACGGCGCCATTCATTTTTGGTCTGTAAGGAGAAGAGTTATGATGCTCAATCTTGAATTCCTCACACAGTTCTTTCATCATTTTGTTATTCAGGTTCGAACCATTGTCAGTAATGATCTTGCTGGGAACACCATATCGGCAAATGATGTTATTCTTGATAAATCTCACCACCACTTGTCTTGTAACATTGGCGTAAGATGCTGCTTCGACCCATTTGGTGAAGTAATCAATGGCTACCAAGATGAAACGATGACCGTTTGAAGCTTTCGGCTCGATCATTCCAATCATGTCGATACCCCACACGGAGAAAGGCCACGAAGATGAGAGAACGTTGAGTAGAGTCGGTGGCACATGGATCTTATCTGCGTAGATCTGGCACTTGTGACATCTCTTCACGTGTTTGTAACAGTCTGATTCCATTGTCAACCAATAGTATCCTGCTCTTAAGATATTTTTGGACATTGCATGCCCATTTGAATGAGTTCCAAAGGACCCTTCATGCACTTCATGCATTAACATGTCTGCTTCGTGTCTATCCACGCATCTGAGTAAAACCATGTCGAAATTTCTTTTGTATAGCACATCTCCGTTCAGGAAGAAATTGCCAGAAAGTCTCCTTAGAGTTTTCTTATCTTTGTTTGATGCCCCAAGTGGGTACTCTTGAGTTTGAAGGAAGCGTTTGATGTCGTGGAACCACGGTTTATCATCGATGACGGCTTCAGTTGCAAACACATAGGCGGGCCTTTCAAGGCGCGTAATTCTGACTATAGGCATATCGTTCCAATGATTGACTTTGAACATGGAAGATAGAGTAGCCAAGGCGTCTGCCATTCGATTCTGATCTCGAGGTATATGATGCAATTCAACCTTGTTGAAGAAAGTCAACAGACGTCTTGCATAATCTCTGTAAGGAATCAAGCGAGGGTGGTAAGTTTCCCACTTGTCTTTGATTTGGTTGATCACAAGGGCTGAATCTCCATATATGTCGAGGATCTTGATCCTTAAGTCAATGGCTTCTTCGAGACCCATGATACAAGCTTCATATTCTGCGATGTTGTTGGTGCAATCAAATAGTAATCTGGCGGAGAACGGGATATGAGTACCTTTGGGAGTGATGATGATTGCCCCAATTCCATTGCCAAAAGCGTTTACTGCTCCATCAAAAATTAGGCCCCATCTTGATCCAGGATCAGGACCTTCTTCAGGTAACGGTTCGTCACGATCTTTCATCTTCAAGTATAAGACATCTTCATCAGGAAAATCAAACTTGAGAGATTGATATTCATTTATTGGTTGATGTGCCAGGTGATCGGCGAGAATGCTTCCTTTGACCGCTTTTTGAGCACGGTACTCAATGTCATACTCAGATAACAGCATTTGCCATCGGGCAATCCTTCCTGTTAATGCAGGCTTTTCAAAGACATACTTGATCGGATCCATTTTGGAGATTAACCAATTAGTATTGTTGATCATGTATTGGCGGAGACGTTTTGAAGCCCAAGCCAAAGCACAACATGTTTTTTCGAGCATGGAGTAACGAGACTCACAGTCTGTGAATTTCTTACTCAAGTAATAGATGGCATGCTCCTTCTTACCGGTTTCATCTTGTTGTCCAACCATACAACCCATGGATTCTTCTAACACAGTAAGGTACATGATTAGTGGTCTTCCTTCAACTGGAGGAATCAATATTGGTGGTTCTAATAGGTATTCCTTGATACTGTCGAATGCTTTCTGGCAATCTTCAGTCCATACAACCCCTTGATCTTTGCGGAGAAGCTTGAAAATTGGCCCACAAGTAGCAGTCATTTGAGAGATGAATCTGGAGATATAGTTTAATCGTCCAAGAAATCCTCTTACTTGCTTTTCAGTTTTTGGTGCAGGCATCTCTTGAATAGCTCTGACTTTGTCGGGAGCTACTTCAATACCTCTTTGGCTGACAATGAAACCCAAGAGTTTTCCAGATCTAACCCCAAAAGTACATTTGTTAGGATTCAAGCGAAGCTGATATTTCCTTAATCTTTGAAACAACTTCAAAAGGTGTTCAATATGTTCTTCTTCTGTGCTGGACTTGGCTATCATGTCGTCCACATAAACTTCAATTTCTTTATGCATCATGTCATGAAAGAGAGTAGTCATTGCCTTTTGGTAAGTTGCGCCTGCATTCTTCAATCCAAACGGCATCACTTTGTAGCAAAAGGTACCCCATGGGGTGATGAAAGATGTCTTCTCCATGTCTTCTAGAGCCATCTTGATCTGATTATAACCAGAGAACCCGTCCATGAAAGAAAAGACGTTGAACTTAGCGGTGTTATCAACCAACATGTCAATATGTGGTAATGGAAAGTCATCTTTTGGACTGGCCTTGTTCAAGTCACGGTAGTCAACACACATTCTGACTTTGCCATCTTTCTTCGGAACTGGCACTATGTTGGCCAACCATTGAGGATACTCGGAGGTGACAAGAAAACCTGCGTCGAGCTGTTTTTGAACTTCCACTTTGATCTTGTTAGCCATATCAGGGTGAGTCCTTCGCAATTTATGCTTAACTGGCGGACATTCTGGCTTCAATGGCAAGTAATGCTGAACAATATTGGTATCCAACCCAGGCATGTCTTGGTAGGACCAGGCAAACACGTCAACATATTCTTTGAGAAGGTCTGTCAACTTACTCTTGATATCAGCATCAAGCAGCGATCCAATGGTCACTTCTTTTTTGTCTTCTTCAGAACCCAAGTTGATCTTTTCTAAAGGCTCTTTGTGAGGCAGAATGGCTCTTTCCTCGTGCTTAAGTAATCGAGAGATCTCGTCCAGGATCTCCTCTTCTTCGGCTTCGAACACAGGAAACTCAAAGTCGGGAGAGGGCATAGGGTTATTGCATTCAATGGGTTTATCAATAGTTAATCTGCACATGTGATTTATATTTATTTCAGAAAATTTATGAATGCAAGAGTGTATGCAGATTCTTTTTATTTTTTTTTATTTTATTTTTATTTTGGTTTTTTAGGATTACCATTTCTAGAAAAAAGCAAAAAATAAAACATATAATGTAGGGAATTCAAAATGACGCTTTATTTATGATTCATTTTTGAAACAAAGCCCTAAACACAAACTCATTTGTCTTGGGCAGAACAAAGAGGGAAACTTTTAAAAACAAAGCCCTATGCACAAAGTTATTTGGGCAAAACATTTAAAAGCAAAGCCCTATAAAACATCTCTCTGCTTTGGGCAAGGCAGGAGGTCAAAATAACAGTGGGGTGATTACTTTGAGCGGCGAACAACATTCGGAACGTCGACAGCTTTCCAGTAGCAACGAACTCCTCTGTGTATTATGTATTCAGGAAAATTCTCCTCAGAATTGTCTTCAGTATTGACATTGACCGCTGGTCGAGCAGGATTTGAAGGTCCTGGTTTGTCACCCTTGTTCTTTGTAGAGTTGAAACGGTCTTCTTCTACTTCTTGAAGAGCATAAGACGAGCCACAATCTTCAGAATTTTCAGGATGTATTTCCCAGTCTTCAGGATGAAGAGACTCATTGTTAGAGACACTTTCCGAGTCAACTGCGGGGCCATCTTCCCCTTCATCTTCAAAAATGGCATTTATGTGATAATAACCATCTTCAGGATTATAAATCTTGGCAGATGCATTGAAGCCGAAATCTTCAGTAATTTCAGGCTGCTGAGAAAATTGAGAGTATTTGTAGGCCTCTTCTGGTTGACCGTCATATTCAAAGGAATCTCCCCATCCAGTCGGTTGGATGTCTTCAATTGAAATCTTTGAACTTTCAGGTGCAGTATATTTCACCATATAATCATATTTTCCACTTGGTTGTCCCAAGGTGTCCCAGATTTCTGCAGGAACAGGCGGAGTTTCTTTGCCTTTGGATTTCTCTGAAGGAGGATATGGTTCTTCCTGAGATATGTATCCAGAGTCATTGAGATAACATTTCCATTCTTCTTCAGTATCGGAGAGACCTTCTTCGATGCATTCTTCGATAAGGACATTAACCTCTTGAGGAATTGGGTTAAGGAATCCTCCACTAATGAATGTTTCTTTGATCGGATGAAGGGTTTCATCCTTATTGGTACAGTTTGAGAACATTGGTGAACATCCGAGTCCTGCTCTAGTTTCATTCTTGGTAGGGATCACAACTTGCCCCCAGCCAGTGGTAGTTCCATCTTTTACTACTTTTACCGCCTTTTGTAAGAAGAGATTGATGCTTTCTTTTTGGAAGACTCGTCTTCTAAAGAGAGACCTTGGAACTGAGTTCCTTCCTCATTATCGGCACTTATGAAAGAGAAATTGGATAAATGACTCACCATTAAGGCTTGTTCTCCACTTATCGTTACCAATTTTCCATTTGTTACAAATTTTAACTTTTGATGGAGCGTAGAAGTTACTGCCCCTGCTTCATGGATCCATGGTCGTCCTAACAGACAGCTATAAGCAGCTTGAATGTCCATGACTTGGAAGGTGATTTGAAATGTATGGGGACCAATTGTCATGGGAAGGTTGACTTCGCCGATAACAGATTTTCGCGATCCATCAAATGCTTTGACAACTACACCACTGAACTTCATAGGCATTCCTTGGTAAGACAAGCGAGCAAGAGTCGTCTTTGGCATCACATTCAAGGAAGATCCGGTGTCTACCAACACATTGGACAAAGAGTCTGACTGACAGTTCATAGAAATGTGCAAAGCAAGATTGTGATTTTTACCCTCCTCGGGGAGTTCTTCATCACAGAAGCTTAAATTGTTACAAGCTGTTATGTTGGCTATTATCCCATCAAAATGGTCAACAGTCACATCATGATCTACAAAAGCTTGATCCAATACTCTCATCAGGGCTTCCGTGTGGGCTTCTGAATTCAACAGCAATGAAAGTATTGAGATCTTTGAAGGAGTCTGCATAAGCTGATCCACAATCTTGTATTCACTTCTTTTTATAAGCTTCAAAATTTCATCAAAGTCAGGATTGACATTGGTTCCACTGGATTGGCCAACATCAGTGTTTGTATTACTGACAGGAATTTCCACAGGATTCCCTACCGGTGTATCAACAGGATTTTGCCCGGTTGCAGGAGCAACAGGCTGTTTTAGAGGTAGTGGAGTGTACACACGTCCACTTCTTGTTACTCGACTCACATCGGCGATGTTCACGACAGAAGAAAGAGTAGGTAAAGGAACTTCTTGTCCATTCTTTATCATTGTTGCATTGTAGTTGTATGGAACTGCCTTGTCAGAGTCATAGGGAACAGGTCCAGGTAGACAAATGATCAAAGGAGCTATAGGAACCTTTGGCTTGTTGTAGGTAACTTCTATGCGCTCAGGCATGTTGAAATGAGGAACGATGACGTTAACTTTAGGCATTTCCGAGTTGATATCTGAGACTAAAAGCTCATGCGGATAACATCCTATCATGTTAACTTCATCTTCATTCCTATTTCTGTAGATCTGAATAGTACCATTATCCAACAGAACTTGGAGATCTCTTCTCACAATCGAACATCCGTGAGGATCTACACAACATATGCTACAGGAACCGTAGTAATGCTGGCGAAAATTCTGCCCTTGACAGAGAGTAGCGTGCATTTGTACCAAATCTGCTCTTGAGAAATTGATATTATAGACTCGGTATGGACCAGGACATCCATACACCATGTTTACAACATGCCCTCCATGATTGGGCAGCGGATTTGCTTGCACATTTGGATTCAAATTTATGAAAGAGAGGAGATTAGATCTAACCAACCTCTGAACTTCATATTTCAAAGCTATGCAATGCTCGAGATCATGGCCAGGTGCTCCTTGATGATAAGGGCATGAGATCTCAGTTTTGTACCACCATGGGAGTTTCTCAGGTACGGGTGGTGGTGCTTTAGTTTGAACAAGACCTCTTTCAATCAAAGCAGGGTACAATTCTGTGTAGGTCATTGGAATCGGATCAAACTGCGGAGCTCTTTGTACACGATTCTGATTATTGTTAAACTGTTGAGCCTGTTGTTGTTGAAACTGCGGGGTAAATCCCGGATTCGGCGCTGTGTTAACGGCTGGTGCAATAGCAGCTACCTGTCGTTGACGATTGACATTTCCTCTTGGCCTCCCTTGGGATACCATGTCAACACTTTGTTCTTTCTTCTTTGGGAAACCACTTCCGAACTTTTTGGTTCCGCTTGAAGATCCACCTTCTTTAGTTAGACGTCCGGTTCGGACTCCTTCTTCTAGACGCATCCCCATGTTTACCATTTCGGTGAAATCACTTGGAGCACTAGCAATCATGCGTTCATAATAAAATGGGCCAAGAGTATTCAAGAAGATCTTTGTCATCTCTTTCTCTTTTAACGGTGGATTAATTTGAGCAGCAGTTTCTCTCCATCGTTGGGCATACTCTTTGAAAGCTTCATGGTCTTTCTAAGCCATGGATCGAAGCTGATCTCTGTCTGGAGCCATATCCGAGTTATACTTGTATTATCGAACAAAGGCCTCACCTAGGTCATTGAATGTTCGAATATTAGTGCTATCCAAGCCTGTGTACCACTTCAGTGCGGTACCAGTCAAATTGTCTTGAAAGTAATGGATAAGCAACTGATGATTATCTGCATAAGTAGACATCTTTCTAGCATACATCACAAGATGGCTTTGTGGACAAGAACTACCTTTGTACTTCTCAAAGTCAAGGACCTTGAATTTAGCAGGTATTTGTACACTGGGAACTAAACATAGCTCCTGGGCATTATTTCCAAACAAATCTTTTCCACGGATAGCTTTAACTTCCAGCTGCATCTTGTTAAACTGCTCTTGGAGATCTCCCACAATATTACGCTGATTTGTGCTATCACCTTGATCATGATAAATCTCATTGCCATCATAAGGAACAGTGTGAACCGTAGGGGTCGGAACTGTCATAGTGGGTTGAGAAAGTGCCATAGTGATTTGGGAAAAAGTTACCCCCTGATTTGGAGTGAATAGTGAACTTTGTGCAGCGGGCGCTTCAGTTGTGGTTGTTTGAACCCCAGAGAAATTATGGCGAAAACCTGCACCAAAGCTGAAAGGCGTGCCCCAACCTTCTGGCATGGAGAAAGATGGAATGCTGAATGCAACTGTAGCAACTAGAGTGGTGACTTCAGATGTCACTGTTGCTTGACTGTTTGGTGGCGGCGGCTGATTCTGTGCGGCCATTAAGGAGTCAACCAGAGTAGTGAGACTTTCCAACTTTTCCTGAAGGGTGGTCACTGTACCACGAAGCTCAATATTCTCTTGTTCAGAGTGTTCCATTACTCTTCTTCTGCTTGAACGAGTATTGTATCTGTGATCTGATTGCGAGCGCGGTCGAGAAACTTTGAGACGCGACAGCTTGACGATCTATTGGAGAAAGATCCAAAAGATGAGACTCTATACAACGGACTCGATATGCAGAATGATGTATGCAAAAAGAAATTTATGATTTTTTCCAGATATTTTAAAGATTATTTCCTTGCAAACATTTGAACACAAACTATTCTTTTATTGAATAAATGGGAAATGTTACAACATTGGAGCGTAGCTCCTTACAAAAGCAAATGATAAATAAAAGGCTAAACAATCCTAAGCATCTTCATCAGAAGAAGAACCAAATGCATTGTGCAGCTTGAGCTTCATGATTTCTTTCCCATAATGAGCTTTCAATTCGGCCTTTTCGGTCTTCAGCTTGTCAACAACATTCTTCCAATCGTCAAGAGTTGGAGCGTTGCTTGTTGAGCCTTCAAGATTCTTCTTGCTTTCTTTGATGTATCTCTTGATTGCAGCGTCTTTCTGACGAATCTTCTCATCTTTGCTCATGAGCCATCCATCTTGATAATAGAGAGTTTCTTCGTGATCTTTCACCCTTTTCTTCAACTTTCTATTTTCCACATCAGTTCTACGAAACTTTTCTTCCCAAGCGTCTTTTTCTACCCTCATATTAGCCAAAGTGTCTTGGTATTCCTCCATAGTGGGAATGTTGGGTCGTTGAGACACTGCAGGAAACATGGGTTTTTCAGAAGCATAAGGCATTTGGAACTCTTTTGCTCTTTTCTTTACCCAGTAGGTGTAGGCGTCCATGGCAATGCAATTTCTTGCCTCACCTTTTTCTTTCCATCGGACGTTGTACCAAGCTCTCACCATTCTTGCTTTCAACCTTTGAGCATTATCCCCTTCTCGGTAGAAGTAGCCTTCCACTGAGGGACCAATGGGCTTAGTTGAATTTGCATACCCGAGTTGTCGTCGGGCTAGGACCGGATTGTATTTAATTCCTCCTTGTGTACCAATGAGGGGTATGTTGGCGAACTCTCCACAACTATCAATGGTTTCTGTACCACAGCGAGCCAAGGTATACCAACGAATATCATTATTAGTAAGAGACATAAGTCTTCGAGGCCAACATAAGCCTTCTCGGTTTTCCGTGAAGATAGGAGACTCAGGTAAGTGTGAAATAATCCATTTGAACAACAGAGGTGCACAACATACAATGATTCCACCGCCTTGGCGATTCCTATGATGGACAGAGAAATACATGTCACCAAGCAAAGTCGGAACAGGATTTCCATTCAAAAAGATTTTTATGGCGTTGATATCGACAAAGTTGTTAACGTTGGGAAACAGAACTAACCCATAGATGAGCAAGGCTAGTATAGCTTCAAAAGCTATCATGCTACCAATTTCGATGAAATCAAAGGCTTTCTTTATTAAGAAGTGTTAAGTTAAACCCGGGAGGTTTCCTTTGGTAGTCCAATTACTCTCTACTTCAGATTTCTTCAAGTGGATACTTGCTGCAATGACGTGTGACTTAGGAATGGCTTCCAAACCATTGAAGGGTATTTTGTCAGACACAGGAATACCCAAAAGATTGGCATATTCTTCCAAGGTCGGTACCAACTGGTAGTCTGGAAAGGTAAAACACCGGTAGACGGGATCATAAAACTGAACCAGAGTTTTGAGAAGTCCTTCATCAACATGAGTGTTCAGGATAGGCAAAAGCTTTCCATAACTTTTCCTAAAATCGGGAGGATCTTGTACAAAAGATGCCAACTCTCTCAGTTTTTCCACATCAGGCGCTTTGAAACCGTACTTTTTGGTATACCTTTTTACCCCTTCCATAACTTAATCATATAATGTTTGCAAGGAAAATTCTCTAAGTTTTTTGGAAAAATCATGTTTTTATGGAAAAAGATGGGTTTTTTAATGAATGTATGAATGCATGGATGCATGGATGCCACATATTCAAACATGGTAAAGCAAACATGGTAGCGCAAACATGGTACTACAAACATGGTACACAAACATGGTAACAAACATGGTACACAAACATGGTAACAAACATGGTACACATAGGTTCAAAGGTCCAGCGTCACGAGCATGAGGTCAGAGAACCAAAAATGGGATAGTTCTAGTTAATCACCTGCACAACATGTTCTACTGATACGTCAGAGTCTACATTTTTCTTTCGGATATTACCGGCTTGCACAATTAAACTTGTGAGCCAGCAATATTCTCAAGAAAAACTCGTCTGAGTGTGGTTCTCCGCATGACAACTAATCCAAGTCTTCACCTGAATAGTTTCTGCACCACAACCTAATAAGGCCAGGATGGGTTGGGGTTCTATGGCCAACTCAGCTTCTACAGTTCAATGAAAGTAATAATGTCTTTGCTACGAAACATGCTAAACATATATTACCAACAAGGAACCTCCACTGAGTGGAAGGATTCTCACGTACGCCTGTACATGACTATACCCTCCACCTGATTCTTATGTGTACTTAATCCGGGTTAGGATTTGTCCATAATGTATCACTTGTAACAGAACCACACAAGTAACAGAACCAGAACCACACATGTAAACAAAATATAGAAAATAGAATTAACCCTTCCTTTGGAAACAATAAAAAGATGGTCCCCAGTGAAGTCGCCATTTTTCTGTCGCGGGGAAAAATCGTATCCCTTTTTTGTGGATGAGACACCTGATGCCTTCTTTGGGCTCGAGTGCTCGAAAAATGATTTTTCTTTTGTTTCGACCAAACTTTTTATTGTTTCCAAAGTAGGAAAAGGAAAAAAGCTGCAATAACCTTAAAAAGTGGGGGAGAGATCTTTGGGTAAGAGGGTTGGTTATACGAAGGGAAGGTATTAGCACCCAACGTATCTATAGTACTCTATAGGTTTCTTTTCTATGTTTTTCATTCCATGTTATTGAGAGGTTCTTGTGAAATAGGTGGGACCTAGGGTGTTTGTTTGATTATACTCGCAAAGATCATCGCGATCCTCTGCATACATATCCCTTAGAGGGAATCAGAGCATCTGTAGCTTGGGTCTACGGGTGCTAAGGTTTGAGTGGTTTGAGGGAGAAGTTTTGCTCGCCAAGGATACGACCTTGTGCCTACGTATTCTCAAAGGGATGTTGAGAAAGTCAGAGCAATCGTAGTTCCCACTTATGCTAGTGGAAGCAAAGGATAAGAGACAAATGTCATCTCAATGTTCGATGTATCTAATCTATATCATCACATACATCTTTTTGTTTTTGTTTGAAAATCTTTTCATTATAAGCCCTGGGCCATGCCACTTATGGTGCTTAGAATGATAAAGATGTTTTTTAGCCAGCCTTGTGGCAAAAACTTTCAATGAAGTCAGCCTTGTGACAAAAAGTTTTGATTAATCAGCCAGCCTTGTGGCAAAAGTTTCAATGAAGTCAGCCTTGTGACAAAAACTTTGATTAATCAGCCAGTACGGTGGCAAAAAGGTTTGATTGATTAGCCAGCCTTGTGGCAAAAGAGAAATTTGATTGATTGATTGTTTGTGATGATATAGAAGAGATACTCCTATCGTAGAGATGATAAATGTCTAATCTCCTAGGGTATTTGATCTGGATATTGGGGATGCTTATAAGAAGCCCGTGGGTCCTTGTACGAAGCCCAAGAGGAGGCTATCCGAGGGTCCTTGCATTGTAAGCCCAAGAGGAGGCTATGGGAGGGACAATCGAGGGTCCTTGCATTGTAAGCCCAAGAGGAGGCTATGGGAGGGACAAGTCGTTTGTATGAAGCCCAAGAGGAGGCGTGGTATAGTTGGTTTGAGCTCTTAGAGCGATTTCACCGGGAAACCATACTCTATGTCCTAACCTAAACTAGGGAGATTCTTTGCACGAAGCCCAATAGGAGGCTATGGGGAACCTAGTGTTGTACTAAGTTAAACAAGTATATATAACACAATCACAAATATGAACAAGTACGAGCAAATATGAACAAGTACATGAACAAATATGAACAAGTATGAACAAGCACATATATATGACAAGGTGTGTGTATATAATGGAGTTTATGAAGGAAATATACCTGTAAGCATGATCCGTTTGTATACACGGGGGCTTGGGACTTATACCTACATGGAGGCCCATGGTATATTTTTGGGAAGATTTAAAGAAAACCTTCATTTTTGATCTGTTGTTCGGAGCTAAAAAACAAATTGAACGAGATATGTACAAAAGGCGTACAATGAAATACCTAATTTCATGTACTGGAATGGGACTTATACCTATGTGGAGGCCCACGTTTTATTTACAAAACATGGTTGATTGTTTTATTAACAGACGCAAGGTTTCGTCGTTTGAAAATCTTTGAAAGTTTTGTTTTGAAAGAAGTTTTCTGTTTAAAGAAAAACTGTACAAATAAAAAGGAAAGGGACTTATACTCTCTAATATTCGAGAGGCCCATGTTTTATTTTCATAAAACATGGTAGATGGTTTTGAAAAAGATATGAGATTTGTTGTTTAAAAAGCTGTTTGGAAGTTTTGGAAAAAGTTTCTTGTTTAAAGAAAAACTGTACAAAGAAAAGGGAAAGGGACTTATACTCTCTAATATTCGAGAGGCCCATGTTTGAAAATCAATTGATCAATCCAAAAAGATTTAATCAATAGTTTCTTTTGAAAAGAAAAACCAAAAAGAAACGGTTTATCGTTTTGAAAAATTGTGATCGTTTGTTTTAAAACGGTTTGAATTTTTGACAAAAGTCACCTTTATTAAGTTAAAAAACAAATTTTAAAGCTTAATTAAGACCTAAAAAATTAGGGTTTGATCACAAAAAATATTTACAAGTGATTAGGTTTGAAAAATCAAATAAAAACAATATTTAAAGTATTTAAAAACACTTAAAAACATGTCATTTTAAACCTATTTAAAAATGTATTAAATAAATATTTTTTGGTGATTTTTTTTGGTATGCATAAAATACATATATTAAATGAGGAGTGTACAAAAAATGAAATTAAAATGAGTTAATTTGATTGGTTAAATTAATTGATGAAGTTGTGTAAAAAATTGAAGAAAAATAGTTGTAAAAAAAATGGTTTGGTCCTGCCAGGGTTTGAACCCACGCCCTCTCTCTCACCAACCAAAACACTTGCCAACTGAGCCACGCTTGTGGCTTGTAATACATACGCCTTCAATTGAATATATTTTGAAACAAATATTTGAATTTCTCAAACCAAAAAACGCGCCAAGAACACAACCCTAACTGATTTTTGAAAATCTCCAAATCTGTGTGGTTTTGATCAAGTAAAGGGTCTATCTCACTCGGTTTTTCACAAGGATCATGATGGTGTCCTCATAATTCATTTATTTTTGCTCTAAGGGGGTCAATTTTTTGATGAACACGAAGAACCCTAATTCTGAATTTGAACATGAAATTGTGCATGATTGATGAATTGTGAAATTGATTGAGGGTTATTGATCAGTGATAGTGCAGAAACAAGATAGCAACTCAATTTTTCATTTATGATGCATGTATGTATGAGTTTGAAGTTGATAGCACTTACCTTCAAAAACGGCCAAACTGAGAATCGAATCCTGCAATAGAGGTGTTACAGAAGTTGTTTGATGATCTGGATAGCTTCAATGGACCTTAGGGAAGGTGTTTGAATGCTTGGAGTGGATTGAAAACATCTGGATCAG
This sequence comes from Vicia villosa, assembly GCF_029867415.1. Classification (NCBI taxonomy): domain Eukaryota; kingdom Viridiplantae; phylum Streptophyta; class Magnoliopsida; order Fabales; family Fabaceae; genus Vicia; species Vicia villosa. The sequence goes on from NC_081180.1 coordinate 197,289,429, forward strand.
TTGGTGGAACCCGATCTGCAGTAGGACCAAGTATGAATCGAGCTTGATGATTCTGAGGTTATTGGCTATATGTGATGGATTGTATAGTTCATATGTGATATATGGATGATGTTAGAAGTGATAGTTTGGACAGAGATGAGCTAGAATGGAAATTGACATGATAAGGTTCATTTCATGTTCATATGGAGGTTGAAGAGTGAATCTGGGTTTTGGGTGTTTTTGGGGTGTGTGGATGGATCAAACACATCCCACATGATGTTTATAAGTTGTGGGAGGCATCACTTTGCTCAGAACTTCAAGGGTTTGGAGGTTGGGATTTCTACCTCACTTTGAAACTTGAAACTTGCAATTCAAGAAAGAAAAGAGAAAACCTATAATTGTGAGGTTTTGGTGTGATTTGAAGAGTGATTTGCACCTCTATTTATAGGCCATGGATTATGAATACAAGCCCTTGCAAGTTGATCCAAGAATGGTGATTTGGCACTTAAGAGATAGAAAGGAATCTTACCATTAAATGCATATGGTTAAAGTGACTAAACCATGGTTAAAATTGGCTATGCTTCTTATCTCTTTCCCATCTGTCTCAAATCAGAAAATATCTTCCAATTATTGCATCTATGCATCATTACTTGGATCATAGACCATATGGTTCAAAACTTTGGCAAAATGACTTGAAATTTCAAGTGAAAATGATCACTAATGGAGAAATTCAAAGCCATAGCTACACTCCATATTTTTTCATGCTCTTGGACATTTTGGAAAGCTCATGTTACACACTTCAAAACCCTAGTTGAAAGTTTCTTCAAGACCTTTAAGGAAATGGGTGAAAAAGATCCATGAACTTTGAAGAAAATGAGGTTTTAAGTGAAATTTTCAAAAGATACCAACTTTGAAGCTCCATATCTCTTAAATGGTTGATCTTTTGGAAAAAATTATATGTGACAAAGTTGTTCATTGGATCAAAATCTACAACTTTCATGCTGGAAGTTTTTTTCAGTTTGTAGGTGAAATTTTGAGTTATTCCCTTCCAAAGTTTGGAAAAAATCATTGAAAAACACTTAGAAATTTTTCTAACTATGAAAGTCAAACTTTTGACTTTTTGATTCTTGATTGATTTTCTTGATTTTTCTTGATCAAATGACTTCATACATCATATATTGATGATTCAAAACCTCAAAAGTCAAGGTTGACCAAAATTCCCCAAAAGTCAATGGTGATCTTGTGCAGTTGACTTTTTCAGACGAATCGCGTTTCTGGAGATTTTAAATGAACCAAGCTATCCTCACCAAATGAATGGTATGAATGGATCATATTGAGTTATTGGAGGACCTTGAGCCATGGTTTAAGTTATGGCACCATGTTCTGATTAAAAAGTCAGTTGTTCAGTGAATTAGGTCAAAAACCCTAATTGTCGACCTGATGAGATTGATGACTGTGGATCTTGAATTGAGATGTAATTTCCATTGGATGTTGTCATAGGGATTATTTGAAGATGATTGAAACCTTTGAGTGACTTCCTGGGGATTTTTAGGGTTTCCCAAATGTGATCCCTGATTCCAGTCCCTGATAGTTCAAAACCCTAATCTGATGACTTGAAATTTCATTGTTGATTAATCCTGGTGTAGGAGATGTCCTGAGCCAATGGATTAGGTCAAAATGATGTACTTGGGGTCTTGAGGTCATGTCCCAAGTCATTAGGTCAAATCCTGAGCAGAAGTCAGGAGTATGCTATCTTTAGTCAAAACCCTAATTTGGTTGATTCAGTGCCTTTGAGCTTGTTGAAATGAATCTCTGGGGACCAAATGTTGATTGTTGATGAAGATGATTCATTTGAGATGAAGGGGGAACAAAACCCTAATTGATTGTTTCTTGTACTGATGAGTGATTTCTTGTTTAAATCCTGCTGAGTCACAAGTAACAAACACAGGCTATGCAATTTGTTAGAGATGCAAATGATGCATATGCAAATGATATGAGGTGGTATCTTAGGTCAAAAATTGGGGTATGATAGGTGCGACCCTGTCATATGGCAACAACAAGTTTCCAACCCGCTTTACAATCCACTTGACATACGGTGTCAAAGCAATCGATTATTTCTTTCCTAGATGGGCTCCATAATGCTTACGGATTTTCTTCCAAGCCACAATTATCCTCTTCAATTTTTCTGGATCCGACCCCTTCTCAAAATAAACCGTCTCCGCTACCAAATGATTTGCCGGTTTGTCCTTTAAAGTATACCCCAACTGACGCAAGGATACCACGAGATTGTAATTGATGCAACTTCTAGTACCAATCAAGGGAACATTGTCAAACTCCCCACACCCAACTATCACCTCGGAAACATTAATTCGGTACCTTTGCCACTGAATATCGTAAGAAGTAAGTGACATAATCCTGTGTGTCCACTTGAGTGTATCCTTTGTCTTCACGAATGGTCCTTTGCTGGGCAACAAAGAGAGAAACCAGATGAACAACAACTGAAGGCAACAAGTGATGGCACCACCACTTTTCTCATATCGAGAATGAATGGCATAATATGTATCGGCCAACAATGTGGGAATAGGATTCCTCCCTATGAAGATGTGTACCGCGGCCGAGTCTACAAAATTGGGAACATTCGGGAACATCACAATCCCATAAATGGCCACAGCAAGCAATGGATTTATACGCATTCCAATTCTTTTTCTCAAATTCCTCTTTAGCTTTTCTCACCAAGAACTTCAAAGAGAACCCCGAGACACCTCCATTTGACTTCCAATTATCAGATACTACCTTTATGCTCAAATAAAGAGCAGCAGCGATCAACTTGAAATTCACTTCTTTAGGAACGTCGATGAATGGCACTTCGTCTTTTACCCTGAGATTAAGAATGATAGAATACTCTTCCAATGTCGGAGCCAACAGGTAATCCTGGAACGTGAAACACCTCATTTCAGGATCATAGAATTGCATCAAAGTTTGCAAAGCAGGAGTATCAACCACGGTTTCTAACAAAGTCAAAATATTCCCATAATTGTCCGTGAAGTTCTTCAAGCAGAAAGCGGTCATTAACGAACTCAAACCCTCTAATGCGGTTAACGGCTCTCGAAAAAAGCTGTAGGTGTGCGTATGTCTCTTTGCTTCCTTGACAGTATCAATGGGAGTGTCCATCTTTAGCTCGAGTGAACTCCTGAATGTCCCTGAAAAACATGACATGCAAATGCTTATTATACACATCTCTTTTTTTTTGCGTTTCTTTTGGAAATAAATATGCTATGATGCAAAGTGGTGGGGCTTGTTGCCGCCCACCAGGCATTCTGGACTGCCGGTAACACACATAATACAAAGCCAAAGGTTCGGCCCCAAATGGTATACCACACGGAACACGGAATATCAATCCACGGAACCAAATCCCGTAGTCAATAACACACTGAAATAGAACACAGATTACCACTCGAATAAGATCCATCGTACCCCACGAACAGGAACCAATAGTACACTCGAACGAGAACAGCGGTAACCCACGAACGAGAACAGCGGTCATCAACAATGTACCTAATAAATGATCATTGATTCCCGCCCCACTCACGGGTAAAATCTAGGCCAAGGTAAGGTCATGAAACGCAGTATACGGTCCGCCCGAAGGTAAGCATCATCACAGCACGGAAGCGGGTGACGATAATACCTCCGTTTGAAACCACTACTCTGCTCGTGGTCACATAATCCATCCCGAGACGTACACCTCTAGACAAACCATGCTCCCACTCTATCCTAGGGTTCCTATGGTTCACACATAGCCTGGGTATTGGGCCTTTTACCTCTTGAAACACCCACCCAACAAACAGAGATCCAAACAGTCCAGAATATGATGCAGAAAAGTAAAAGCGCACATAGAATGCAATGCAAACAATCAAATATGCAAAGCAGTAAAACACCTAAAGATAAACACACAAGCGCTAGGATCGACTCGCCGAGTCCGGACCCGCAATAGGTCGAGACGTCCCCAGCAGAGTCGCCAGCTGTCGCTACCGCGAAAATTAACAGAGTCGCCACTAACATATTTATCCTGAAAAGGAAGGGAATGCCAGCAAACCATAAAACAAAACAACGGTCTCACGACCAGAGAAAAAGGTTAAGGGAGTCGGTTACGCGAGGGGAAGGTGTTAGCACCCCACGCGCCCATCGTACTCGATGGTATCCACGCTTATGTCTAAACCTATGGGTGTGTAAGCAAACTACACTAATCTGGACTAAAATGAAATGCAGAATGTAGGGAAAAGAAAGAGTTATACTCGCACGGGCCCTACCCCGCTGCCTACGTATCCGTTTTGCGGAATCAGAGGTATCGTAGCTCGGCTAACTAATTTCTGTTTGTTTTTATGTTTTTTAGTTGAACGAGTTACATTCGCACTCCGCTGCTCGACCTTTGGAGACTTATGCTGGGAATGGAGCGGAAATAACAAGTTCTTAAGAAAAGAAAATCAAAGAGTTTGGTTTGTGTTTTAAAGAATGCATGAGGAAAACCTAAGCTAAGGGGGGAAAGCTTGCTACCTAATGTTATCATACAAAGGGTACAAGTCTAAGCTAAGCTAACAACCTACGGGGAGAAGCGAAAGCAAACAAATAGCACACAAACGAGCATCCGCTCGTAAAGCAAACAAACCAACGGTACTGACCGAGTGGTAGAAAAGCGGTCCCGCCAAAGCCAAGGGGAGCAACTCGACCCAAGTCAACCAAGCATTAGACCTCGCGAAAATGATCGGGCCATAGACAAGAGGAGCGATTCCCTCTCAGCAACCAAGCCGTCACGGATCGTAAATGAAAACGGTGCATGCGTACACCGAGCATCAACGTCGAGCGACGCGAGCTATAGGAAAGGCGGGGGTCCGGCTGCATGAACCCTTTTCCTTACATACTCGATAACAAGATCTTATGCTGGTTCAGAAGCAAGCAACGCGTAGCGTGCGCATAATGAACAGACTCGATGAGACTAGGCGGGGGTTGATCACTAACCCTTTCCGCGTGCCTTCCATGAGGACTTATTGGAGTGCCATATAGGACTTATTACACCATGACTCCCTGCCGCAAAGCACAAATATAAACACACCAACAAAAACAGAGCCTCTTTCGAGGACTTGGCCAGATGCATGTCTAGGTCCTACTTCTCATGTTAAAGGATGATGCGGGAAAGCGATAAAGTGCGAGAGAAATAAAATGAAACGGAATCAATACCAAATGCATGATGATCCGTAAGCTAAAGCGAAGAGAGCAAGTAAACTAGGGTCCCGCGAGCGAGCTAGCAAAGCAAAAGCAAATAGTCAGCACACCGATTAGCCATGAAAGCACACAAAGGTCGACATGCGCATCGAGCACAATCACAATACACCTGCAAGAGGAACAAGCAAACCAAACAAGCAGATATAAAGTAATAGGAATGTGTCTCCAGGATGAGAACACAAAGCAAGTGAATGAACCCGTGTCCCGCAAGTAAAACGGAACACTCATAGAATGAGCATTGATCGGTGACCGTCCAAAAGCCTCGCACACTAGCACACATGTTAGAGATAACAAGACATCGCAATCGGAATTGCGTTATTGCTATTCTAAAATAAACTGGACAAAGCAAACATGGAAAAGGTGCGGTAATACGCGAATAAGCATGCAAAAATCACACCGGAAGCCGACAAAAGTACCATCATGGAAAACACAAAATTCAGCAATACAAATCATTCCACAAAATAGTACATCTCACAAGCTTTCCAACGATATAAAGAACATGCAAATCGGAATTACGAGTCAAAAGATATGAACATTCAAAGTTGGAAAAAAACTAAAAAAAAAGCATGTAACCGGTTACATGAATCAGGTAACCGGTTACATCACTGACAGAGGCCATTTTTTGAGAAAAACAGGATCATGTAACCGGTTACATGAATCAGGTAACCGGTTACATCACTGGTAGTGGCGAAAAAAGGTTAAAAACAAGTCATGTAACCGGTTACATCAATCAGGTAACCGGTTACATCATTGGCAGTGACGAAAAATGACCAAAAACAAGTCATGTAACCGGTTACATCATTCAGGTAACCGGTTACATCAACATCAGAAGTGAAAAATCAGCAAAATCAACATTCAAAAGCACTTCAATCATGCATCCAATAAGAGATGTAACCAAGCACGAATTTGCCTCAATTTGTATAGCATTATGAGCATCAAACAAACACAACTAGGCATCAATCCACATAGATTTCAAGTTATCATCAATAATCATCAAGCAACAAGTTCATGCAAGCATTATAACAAACACATAGTGCACCAAACTTGTATCCACATGCAATTGCAAGCAAAGATATCAACGGATACAACATTTAATCATCATCAACATCAATTACGCATAATCAACCACTAGATCTAGCATTCGAATCATGTTAACATCAACAGTTAAGCACTTAGTTCAAGGTTCAAAGGCTTACTGGATGAAGATCTTTAACTGACGCGCGAACACGAACACGACACGAACGCGAACACGACACGAACGCGACACGAACACGAAAGCAAGATCCAAGGGGAGAGAGGGTGAGGCGCGCGGTCTAGTGAGGAGAGAGAGAGAATCCGAACTCGAGATCTTGAACTTCAATCCATATTGCTCTTGATTCTTGAAGAAAATTTATGAATATTGATGAAAGTTTTAAGTAATTTGTGGTTTTGATTCAAGAGAATTGAGAGAGATTTGAGAGAAAGTGTTTTTGATCTTTTTGGTGAATTGAAATTATGAGAATCCTCCCTTGATTTGTGAAGAGCAAAATGTTTATATATTGTCAACGCGAAATATCCAAATTGCCCTCGGTGCGTCTTATTTTGGCTCGTTTTTAAGGAAACTCGGTTCGACTCTGAATGCCGGAACAAAACCAATGCCACTGTGAAGATGACCAAATTCGTGAATCGTCTCCGCGAGAATCATCTCAATCCGATAAGCGATGAAGAAATTACGCGCGTTTGAAGGACGAGAAACATCGATCCATCCGGTGCGACTGTGCAGAATTTTGTGAGTACCGCTCAAAGAACTCGATAAAACCCTATCTTCGGCTCAGAATCTGAACAGGCATGTGTGACGAAGAATCGAAGCTAACAAAATTTCCGAGAAAATTCCGCCAGAATGGACTTCATACGACAAAAATCGAAGGAGTTACGAATTTTCGAATCTGGCGCGACATACCCGAAAACACACTTTTTTACCGAAACAACGCGATGATCCTTAAAATTATGGGAGTTTTCCGTGCATAATTGGCCCTCGGTCCGAACATATGAAATCTTGGTAATGATGGTACGAAGCTCCAGTTAAATTTTCAAGTGAATACGACGAGCGGATTGTGAGATATGAATTTTCTGAGGCCCGAAACCCTACATTCAACGCCGTTTTTCACCGCGAAACCTCAAGTAATTTGCAAATTTGACGACCTTCCTCAAAGAATTGGCTTCCGAGCCGAACACGAAAGTTGTAGATATCGTCGAAACGGTCAAGGCAACGCGGGAACTTAGCTCATATCACCTTCCAAATATGACTTGTTAATTTTCTCATATTTACCCTATTTTAGCCATTTTTTCACACCTTATTTTCTTAAACCCATTAAAACTCTTCATTATTTTTCTTCGATTTTTGAATGACGAAATAAACGTCATTATTAACTTACAGATCAAATAAAGAGGGCAAATTTTAGGGTGCAACACATCATCATCATAATAATCATCATCCGAATGTCATTTGCTAACAAATAAAATACAAAAAAATTGATGTTTGTTGCTTGTGTTCTAAGACAGGAGACTGATCAAGAGGAGACCAAGCAAATTAGGGTTTTGAGGCCCACAAGAAAGTTCAACATCCTCTTATGATTCAAAGGGTTCTCCCATCAATATTCAAGTCCAAAGATGTCCCAATTCAAGATCAATCACTTTCAAGATCACCTGAGGCCCCAAATTAAGGTTTTGACCTAATTCCACTAGAGGGTTGTCTTTTAATCACGACATAGCTCTAAGACTCAAACCATGATTCAAAGGAATCCAGATCAACATTATAATCCATTCACATCATTCATTTGAAGAGGAGACCTTGATTCATATGGAATCCACAAAACCGCAGTTTATCTAGAAAAGTCAACTATGTGAGTCAACCTTTGACTTTTGAGAAAAATGGTCAACCATGAACTTTTGAGGATTCAAATTATCAACATATGACTATTGAAGACATTTGACCAAGATAAATCAAGAAAATTCATCAAGAATCGAAAAGTCAACAAAAGTCAAAATTAGGGTTTTTAAGTGATTTTGACCTCGTTTAGGGAACTTTAAATTTCACCTACACACTCAAATATCTCTCAACATGAAAGTTGTAGATCTTGATCAAATAAACAACTTTGTCACTTATCTCATTTCAATAAAAAATGATTATCTTGAGAGATATGGAATTATGAAGATTATGTTCAAAAAACTTGGAATTTTTTTTAAGTGTTTTCACTTGAATTTTTCTAACTTTATGAACATTTTTCTCCATGATCCCAAAAGAGTTTGAGAAAAATTTTAACAAGTCGATTGAAGTATGTAGCAAGGGATTTCCAGCAAGACCAATAGCATGAAATTCCATGGCTTGATCTAGGAGATATGATTTTGTCAATATGGCTCTATGGCACTTGAATTCAAGCTATTTTCATGAAGAACTTTGAAGAACCAACTTGCAAACTTGTTCAAATCTGAAAGATTCCTTGCTTAGAGCCCATTGTAAGGGATGAATTTATGGTATTTTCATGGGTTATTATAACCAAGTTATGCGCTAAACTTAAGTAAGGTGTGCTAGTTTCATGTGTTTTTCAGTAAGAATTGAATTACATATGTATAGTTCTTGTTGCGAAGCAAATCAAATCACTTTGGGTATTATTGATGCAGGTTTTGAGATGAAAAGGAGCTTTATAAGAGCATGAAGAGGAAAGGAAGCTGGAGGAATAAAAAGGAAAGCAAAAAGGAGAAGTTTCAAGCAAGGCCGCGCCGCGAAGGATTCAAGCGCGCCGCTCCAAACCCTCTGTCTTGGGTCACGCCGCGGAACTATGTGTCGCGCCGCGGAGGCGGCGTGTCCATCCCAACTCTTATAAATAGAAACCCTAGCTGCCAATTAAAAGGGTAATTCTTTGGTGAACGAAATTAAGAGAGAAACCTGATCCTAAAGCACATAGCAACCATTGAAGAAAGATTCTACATCAATTGAAGAGATTTTATTGATCATGATGAATTCCTCAATCAATCCTTGTGTGTTCTTCATGTCTATGGAGAGCTAATTCTCTTTTGTTGAGTTTAAGGTAGTAGTTAACCTATGATTATGCAATACCATTGATTAATTCTTGTGAACAATTGTTTGAATTTATTATTAATAAGAAACCTGGTTTTTATGTTAAATTATTGTTAAATCTTTGATCGAAAGAAAAGGTTTAAACTTTTGCCCTAGGTCACGATATTGATTTATTCATAATTTGCAGAGATGGAATTGTGAATGAGTTTTCATTATTATCGCAATTTATTACTTTTATCGACATTGATATTCTGAGAGATCGAATCTCATACCGGTAGAAGTTCATCTAACTTGATCTGCAGACATGAGATCTAGTTTGAGGATAAATGAAGATGATATTTTAAATGATGGTTCACTTGTATTTTAACTGATAAATTGCATAGAAATAGGTTGATGAACCCTAAAGCTCAACATACTTCTTTTATTGATTCACCAAGTTTCAGCATTCTAGTTTTAATATTTGTTTAAATTTGATAGCATAATTAAAATAACAAAACAAACTCAACTATTTTTACTCACTCAAAATAAGTTGTTATAGAACAGCAGTGATATTAAACCAATCCTTGTGGATACGATATATAGAAAATATTTACCCAAAAATACTTTCAACAAATTGGCGCCATTGTCGGGGATTGGTGTCAATATTGCACGCATTGCAATAGCTTTTATTTTGGGTGTTTTTTCTTTTTTCTATTGCTTCAGTTGTTTCACGAGTTTGTTAGTTTTTGCAGAACTTAGTGTATGCGCAACAAGGTTTCCAGCGATCAACTTCTTTTTGATCCCGAGATCGAAAGGACCGCTAGGAGATTAAATAGCAAAACACGAAGGAGATCAAACATAGCAAAGGCAAGAGACAACGCAACCACGACATCGTCACAACCATTAGAAACAATTGACGAGTCATCAGAAGGACTTTTCTTTCACGAACTATTTGTTGAAGAAGAACAAGAAGTCATCATACAACAAACTGTTGTAAACATGGCTGCCACAGTTCCATGCACAAATAGTCCTAGACTTAACCCACAATTCGCTAGGACTGCTGCCAATGGGCGGACATCAAAATTGAAGACCGGTATTATGTAGCTAATTTGTGCTAGTCCTTTCGCCGGATTGGACCATGAAGACCCATACACACATCTTACTCAATTCTACGAGTTAGCAGGTACAGCATGTGTAGCTCAAGCTAATGAAGAAACATTGTTCAAGAGGTTGTTTCCACACTCTTTACTATCTATGGCAAAAGATTGGTACCTGGATCAACCCGAAGCAGTAATGACTGATTGGAACACCTTAGAAGAAAAATTCTTGGAAAGGTTTTACTCTCAAAACCGATTCTTTGATGCACAAAAAGCAATAGCGGTATTCTCTCAAGGCAGTAATGAATCATTGAATGAAGCCTGCGAGAGGTATAAGGCTATGCTGAGGAAGTGCAAGGGACATGGTTTTGCTGAAGTTGATCAAATCCACATGTTCCGCAATGGTTTCACACCTACAAACAAGACACTCTTGGATGCCACAGCCGGTGGCTCACTTATGTCTAAAACACATGCTGAAGCTACCCAAATAATTGAGCAAATGGCTCTCAATGACCACCAAGGCAATCATGATCGAACTGTCATAGATAAAAAGCCCGGAATGTTAAAGTTGAATAATAGTGATGCTCTGTTAGCCCAGAACAAGTTGCTAACACCACAAGTGGAACTTTTGACACAACAAATGTCAAAACTACCGCAACAACTCAAGGAGCTGAATGGAGTCTCTAATTCCTATCAAGTTGCTAAATGTGAGTTATGCATGGGAGATCATCAAACCGGATTTTATCCACCAGTCTTGGAAGAAGAAGTGAGTTACATGAACAACAACCAAGGACAAAGGCAGAATCAATATCAGAATCATCCTTCGTATCAACAAGGTTACCCACCAAGGAGTAACAATCAGGGTTATCAACAAAGGCCTAATAATCAAGGGTACCAACAACAAGCCTTTCAACCTTACACTCAACCGCCACCACAACAGTAAGGAGGACCGTCAAAGTTGGAAGAAACTATGACACAAATCATGCAAATGTCAACGACAAACCAGAAGAATCAGGATGCAGCAATCAAAAATTTGGAAACTCAAGTGGGCCAACTTGCCAAGCAGATTGCAGCTAATCAATCTAATGCAACATTCTCCGCCAACACTCAAGAGAATCCAAAAGAACATTGCAAAGCAGTGGTGACAAGAACTGGTCAAAAAGGAAGTACTGATGAAGTTGAAAACAATGATGCTGAGAAGGAAGATGACAATCATGCTATCGAAGATGAGGAAAATGAAATTATTATAGGTGAGGCGGACCAAAGACAAATGAATAAAGAAGTGGAAAGAAACGACAAATCAAAAAGAAAGAAAGCATGTGAAGATGGCAAACAACGTGATACCGAGTCAACATCTTCCATATCCGCATGCGCCATCAAAGAAGGATAATGCTAGACAATATGCAAGGTTTATGGAAATTTTTAAGCAATTACAAATTAATATTCCATTCTCTGAAGCTATTGCTTAAATGCCAAAGTACGCGAAATTCATGAAGGATATCTTGACAAAGAAAAAGGGACCGAAAGAAGAAGAAGTTCTTGTTCTTGATGCACAATGTAGCGCTATAGTATCTCGTCTCCCTCAAAAGGAGAGAGATCCCACAAGAGTCACACTACCGGTCACCATTGGTAATCAGAATATTGGGAATGGATTGATCGATCTAGGTTCAAGTATTAATCTAATTCCTCTATCAATAGTGAAGCGGTTGGGAAATATTGAGATGAAGTCAACAAGAATGACTTTACAATTAGCAGATAAATCAATCACTCTTCCCTACAGTGTTGCACAAGACATGTTAGTAAAGGTGAAAAAAATTTTGTTTCTAGTGGATTTTATTGTGATTGATATGGAAGAAGATAAAGAATCACCTATCATTCTTGGAAGACCATTCATGAAAACAGCCCGGATGATGATAGATATTGATGATGGTATAATGAAACTAAGAGTACAAGATGAAGAGGTATGCTTTAATCTCTTCGACACCATGAAACAACCTAATGACAAGAATGATTGTTTCCGCATATATGTCACCGAAGAGGTTGCAATAGAAGTGGCCAATAAAATTCATCTTTCTAGCCCTTTAGAAAGATCTCTTGTTGATTCTTTTAATGTGCTTACTCAAGAAGAAGAAAAAGAAATCGAGTTGTTCTTGAAAGAGTTAGAAAGGGGTGGAAACACAAATACAAAGAATGAGAAAGTAGAGGAATTGGAGCCGTAAAAAGATGTGAAGGAGCAAAGATGGAATTAAAGCTACTCCTCGCTCATTTGAAATATGTCTTTTTAGATGAGGGGGGAAATAAATCGGTAGTTATTAGTTCAAAGCTGACTACACAAGAAGAGGCAAGACTCCTTCAAATATTACAAAAGAATAGAGCGGAAATTGGATGGGTCTTGGCCAATTTAAAAGGTATAAGTTCTGCATATTGCATGCACAAGATCATGTTGGAAGAAGAATTCAAAACGGTAGCTCAACTGCAAAGAAGATTAAATCCAACTATGAAAGAGGTAGTAAGAAAAGAGGTGGTCAAATCTAGAAGCAAGGATGATTTACCCAATTTCAGATAGCGCATGGGTGAGTCCAGTGCAAGTTGTGCCGAAGAAGGGAGGTATGACGGTAATCCGTAATGAGAAGAATGAACTAATACCAACAAGAACCGTCACTAGGTGGAGAATGTGCATCGATTATCGTAGACTCGATAAAGCCACGAGAAAAGATCACTTTCCTCTACCATTCATGGATCAAATGCTTGAGAGGTTATCTGGACAAAACAATTATTGCTTCTTAGATGGGTACTCCGGATACAATCAGATTGTGGTAAACTCAGAAGACCATGAGAAGACAGCTTTCACATGTCCATTTGGAATTTTCGCATATAGGAGAATGCCATTTGGATTATGTAATGCCCCAGCCACTTTCCAACGGTGTATGCAAGCGATCTTCTCCGATCTCATTGAAAAAAGTATTGAAGTATTCATGGACGATTTTTCGGTATTTGGAAAATCATTCGACATCTGCTTGGAGAATCTGGATGTAGCACTTGAAAGGTGCATTGAGACCAACCTGATTTTAAATTGGGAGAAGTGCCATTTCATGGTAACGGAAGGCATTCTATTAGGACACAAGGTATCTTCAAGAGGACTTGAAATGGACAAAGCCAAGGTGGAGGTAATCTCAAAACTTCCACCTCCAATAAACATCAAAGGAGTAAGAAGCTTTTTGGGTCATGCGGGATTCTATAGAAGGTTCGTAAAGGATTTTTCGAAGATTGTCAAACCATTGAGTAACTTACTCAACAAAGGTATGTGTTTTACTTTCGATGAGTCATGTGTCCAAGCTTTTAATGACTTAAAAGAAAGGTTAGTTACCGCACCTGTGATCGTAGCACCCGATTGGAAAAACCATTTTGAACTTATGTGTGATGCTAGTGATTATGCCATAGGTGCGTGTAATACGGTGGGAGAACTGACTTTTTATTTTCGCCAACAATGTTGCGGTGAGCATGAGTCGCCACCGACTTTTATTTTGTCCAATTTCAGGAAAGGTTAAAAGAACAGAAAAAGACCTTTTTTAGAAAAGACTTGAGTTCGGGGGGGTAAGTTATGAAAAGGGAAGGTGTTAGCACCCTTTTCATCCATAGTTATCTACGGGCTCTTAGTTTGCTTAGCTCGTTTGTTTTGTTTGAAAGTCAAAGTGTGTGTGAGAAAGATAAAAGTTCTTTCATAATTTATAAAAATATGCGAGGAAATTGAAATAAATAAAGGTGTGTAGTAGGTAAATGTCCATAATGGTCCAGAGTCTCAAGTGTGGTACCTCACAATCAAAATAAAACGTTAGTATCAAAAGACAAAAAGAAAATGGTGAAAATACTTACAAATATTAATTATAATTAACAAAAGAAAATATAAAATTAAACATATTAAACATTAAGAAAAGAATAATTAAAATGTTTTTGGTGTTTTATATTTTTAATAAGCAAATTTAAATAACCTAAATTAATAAACTAAAAAGAAGTAATGCAACTAAACTAATTCTAAAGCTAATGAATTAAATATTTTTCTGTGTTTTTATAACAAATAAAATTAAATAATCAAACTAAATAAATGGGTGGACTTTTCAAACTTAGCATTCAACCTATTCATTAATGACATGTGTCCTCTAAGAATTAAAACAAAAAAACAAAAAAATGATACATACACAAATTGAATACTGTAACGTGAGTGAATAGCAAAAGCCATGATCCATTCATTCCTATATTTCTTTTCCTTTAATTTTTTTGGTTATTGTTTAATATATTTTGATAGTTTTATAGCATAAATATTCTTAAGTTAAAAAATTTAATTAGTATCTATAGAAAATTAGTCCAAATTAATATACTCCTAAAACCAAAGTAATTACACTAACCTAATTATTATTATTATTATTATTATTCTAGACTCCTAATTAATTAAAGGAAATAAAATAAGATATTTATTTAAGTTGAAGAAAATTAAAGAGTGCAATTAAAGGGGAGATACACACATGGCCCATTCATTCATAAATCCTAATTCTAATTACCTAATGAAAAAAAAATAAACAACAAACAATGCATATTGAACTTTAGAAACAAAAAAACAAGGATAATTCTAAGATCTCTTTTCTTTTTTCTTTGTACGGGTACCTTTCTTCCCAAACAGATCCTTCTTAAAAATTCCCAATTCCTTTCCAAACAACAGCAACATATCTCTTTCAATTTTAATCTCCCATCTTTCCAACTTTGATTGATTACAGTATGAGCACTTAAGAATCAAACAAATCTCAAAGTTGAAAGGAAACTCACTGTGGCGATGTCGGAAGAAAGCAGAGCGGTGGTTGTCGTTGCAGATTCGGTGTTGACACGGTGATGCTACTGATCGGAGGGCGGTTCGGATGAGGGTGGATGGCTTCGCGGCGGAACAGGCGGAGTTGTGTGGAGGCGAGCGGATCTGTTCGTCGATTGAAGGGATTCGCGCGGCCTGTTTTGTCGGAACGATGGATTTCGCATCGGAGCTTGTTCTTTGTTCTTTTCTCTTTTTCCTTCTACTGACTGGTTTGTGAGAACAATTGGAGAAAATCTTATTTTTGCAGGAAAATTGTGTTTGTTGTGATTATGAATGGTGATGTATTGTTTGACGATGTTAGCGTGAATTGAATCTATGGACAAAGAGTTTTTTGCTTTTAAATAAATAAATAAAAATTTTATGTGTATAAAAAATACACGGTGAATTATCTTAAGAACTAGAACAATATTTACAATATTTATGTATAATTGTTACGGTAGGAATTTAGCATAATTGTTTTATACAAAAAACAAACAACCATCAGGTAAACATTATATGGTTAAAAACAAATTAAAATCGAATGACCTCATATGAAAATCATTGGTCGAAAAAAACATTGGAAAATCATTTTGAATAAAGGAGGCCTCAGGTGTCATCATTGGCCAAAATAATTTCGAAAAAGAAAAGCTTTAAAAAAAGTTTGGAAACAAATATGAGAATGAAAAAAAGGTTTTTGAATAGAAGTGTGGATTGTGAGAATTGTCAGTGATTGTTAATTTTGTAGCAAATGGTTAGAAAATTGTTGATTTGAAAAAGGTTTAGAAAAACGGTGATTGGAAGAGAATGATAATTGTTGGTAACTGTTGATGAAAAGAGAGTGCCCTATTTATAAAATGAGAATTAGGTTAAAGTCAATCCAAAAAAGGAAACTATCCAACTGTTTACGGTGATTTCCGGTAAACAACCGCTAGTCTTCCAAACTATAATAAATATGATTTGGTTACTCGCAGGATCGACTAGATTGATCCTAGGACATAGTCAAAAAGATTGTTATTGATGGTCATTCGAACCATATCTACGATTCATCTTGTCAATAAGAATTACTTCGATCGAAACAAACAAAATTAGCAATCACTTCGTTATACACATGAGTATAACTTCAGCGAAAGGTAAGTCAAGATAAAATATGAGACAAAACTGTAAAAGTGCAGAAATCTTAAAGTGCAGAAATGTTAAATACTTCAAAGATAAATGACATGAAAATAATGAGTACGAAAACGTAAATGGCAAGAAGTAAATGGCAAGAAGTAAATGGAATGCAATAATATTGAAAGATACTTGAAAATAAAGGGAAAATACACATGTATTAAAATGGTGGTGTCATACGTACATTTCTCAGCGAACTCTTTCTCCTAAACACTTGATACTTGAGTAATATGTGAGTGATTTGTACAAAATGAACACCCTGAATCCTAACATTAGAACCCTTATTTATACTAGTTTCGACCTTAACGGTCCTACGCTAATCTAATGCCACGTTTCTCATAAGACCCTCGGGAACGCCATCTGTCTTTAGACAGTTACGAAACCGTCTTCGAATTTCAAATCCTCCCGCCTAAGTCCTTCTTCTACGCGTGGCAGTGTATTTAACATTAAGACACTACAAAAGCACGCTAAGTGTCAATACTTAACATATTTCACGAAATTTGTCTAAGTCTTCGAAGACATATACTCCTACTAGCTTCAGCATTCACTATCTTCGTTATAACTTAGAAATCTTCGTTCTCGAAGCATGGCCATCAGGAGCCATTTTTATCTTCAAAGATGGTCATCAGTAACCATCCTTCCTTCGATTTTTTATCCTTCGAACCATGTTTGCAAAACGAAATCTTCAGCTAACAAATTGCCCCCAATAAATGCCTGTTTCGAAAAATAAGAGAAATAGGCGTTTCTTGTTGTAATAAGATTTCGTTTTTAGAGTTCCAAGATCATTGACTGACGTCATAATCATTGATGACCCTATTTCCAAAACGTCTTGTCATTTTCAAAGATGTCTACTCATAACTTACATTCCCACGTTCTGGTCTTACTTTCTGATCATTACTCCTATATACTAGGAGTAAAGCTAATAACTATTCGACCGCCGTTGGATGAAATCAACGCCTGCCGCGTGTCTCTTGGTTTTTACCCAAAAGATTTGAAAGGGTTTCCGTTATACCTTTAAATACTGAAACTTTAACCTTCACATAACTTTCACCTCTTATTTCCTTATTTCTCCACAAAAAAAGAACACTCCTGATTATATTCAAAACCCATTCCAAAAAATCATACTTACTCATGGCGTCTTCCTCAAATGTTCTTCAACCAGCTCTGAAACTTCAACAATCTACACAGATGGGGGATCAAGAGTGCGTACCAAACCCAAATTCTGCGGAAGTGCGCGCCATTTACGCTTCTCAGGTAATCATCCCTTTTGAACTTTCTGGAAAAACTCATGCTTTCATGGGTCCGTTACCAGGAGAAACTAACCCTTCTCTGAATAAATTCTTTCCTGCTTATTATAAAACTAGGCCGTTAGTTAGTAAGAACAAAATAGATGAAGATGGCCGTCCTATTTCAGCAAAGCCTGATGATACGGAAAAATCTTCGACCGAAAACCCTTAAGCCCTAGAGAAAATTAGGTTAGACTATGTAACCAATTTTGTGAAAGTTTTTAGGTCAATTCCCTTAGCAAAAGACCCTGAACTATACTATGCCTGGTTGGCAAGAGTAGAGAAACACAAGGCTGCTTTCTAGAAAGAACTGGGCATTTATGATTTAATCCAACTGTCCAAGACTGGTTTAGAATACAACCAAACCATGTTAGTTGCATCAATTTATTTTTGGGATGCTTCCCACAACACTTTCCATCTTCCATGTGGAATGGTCACCCCCGCGCTTTTCGACATAGCTGCCATCACGGGGCTTCGACCAACTGGAGAACCCTTCGACCCCAACGTCATGGACACTGATACTATTAACTTCAATGAAGCAAATGTTACTTATACTGCATTCATTCAACAGTATCATGACGAAAATAATGAGGTAGTCTCAGACGAAGAGCACATTGCTTTCTTAGCCTTATGGCTTTCGAGGTGTGTCTTCTGTTCTAGGTCCATACAAGTAGCAAAAAGACATCTCTGTATGGCTAATCAACTCCATGCCGGAACAAAACTAAACCTGAGCCAGTTAATTCTAGGGTTTCTCTACGAGAACCTAGGTGAAGCAACAGACCTTGTAAAGAATTATAAAACAGGTTCTTTGCTTTTCGCTGGCCCTTTCTGGCTGTTACAACTATGGCTCAATGCTACTTTCGAGACTCAACTCCCATTTCGAGGTGTTGTGAACGAAGAAGATTCGGATATTAAAAATCGAACTGTAGAAGGAACCAGGTTGGCTTCGCTAACTCCAAAAGAAGAGACTGGTAAACTTTGCGAGCATTTTCTAGCATATATCATGATGTTTGCTCGGTGTCATCAATTCAGCCCTTCGATGGCTCCGTTCGTAAACAGGACAGTGGGTCCCGAATGGTTCACTCGAAAGTTGTAACACCCCGTTAATTCTTGTTTATTAATTTAATTATTATTTTTAATTAAATTATTAGAATTAATAATTTTTGGGAATTATTTGGAAAATGATGAAATATTGGCATTGGGCCTAGAGTGGTGGTTAGCAGTAAGGGGGTGTTAGCTAAGCAAGCCCATTATAATATTTTATTTTATTTTTCATAAAATAAAAGGAATTGGGAAAAGAGGAGGAGAAGAAAAGGAGACAGACTCTGAGAAAGGAAGAACACGTGAAAGAGAGAAGAGCCAAAGGGGAAGAAGACCTTCGAAGATTCAACTCTGAGGTAAGGGGGGATTCTTCGGGTTAGTAATCCTTATGTGATTGTAGGTAGTAGGATTGATTAGGATTGTTATCTAGTTCAATCGTACGTGTCGGGTTTGGGAATTTGTTAGGTTTTGATGAATTTGTATGAATTACATGATTCTGTTAATACTCATGATATATGCTGTTAATACTTGGATAAAACTTTTCTGAAATGTGTGATTATGTGAAAATTGATGGTATTTGTGTGCTATGTTCGTATGTACCTGAAATTGGGGAAATGGGATAGGGTAAATGCTGTTAAAATGGTGAATTTGGCTGTGCAGGTACGTAGGAACCGGTTCCCATGTGGGACGAACCGGTTCCCCCTTATAAAAACAGAGAGGTATGGATTCTGGGTTGCTGGGAACCGGTTCCCAGATAGGGACAACCCGGTTCCCCATAGTAAAAATCAGAGGCGTGATTTTGGAAGCAGCCAGGAACCGGTTCCCATGTGGGACGAACCGGGTTCTGCAGCATATTTTTCTAAAAATGTTTTATTTTTAAAAACCCATAACTTTTGATCCGGGTATCCGATTTATGTGCCGTTTTGGGCGTTGAGAAGCTAATTAGGTGCTTTATTTGATAAAGTGATAAAATGGGCAGTAGCCGACTTTACTTTAAAAACTCGAATTAATTGTTGATGAATTGAAACATGGTATATGTATATGTGCTTATTCATATGACTATTGATGCATGTATTTGTGTTGGTGATGGGATTATGATATCCAATGAGTGATGTTGGTATATAACATGTCGTAAATGATACATGCTTTGTGACTTTACTGTTGAGTTGTTTTAGCAATTTATTACATGGTGTGCAATGATGATAGATGTAACGATGTATGATGATGGTGATGATTGATGGTTGTGAATATTAATATGTTGTTAATATTAATATGTTGGTTATGGTGAACGTATGTGAATGATTGAATGATGCTTGTACATGTACATACTTGTCGTGACGTTATTGGTACGAGGTGATAAGCGATGTTAAGCATCGGAATGGTGATGATGTATGATGATGTAAGTATGTGTCATGTGTGCATTATTCATAAATCATTTGCATTGGAAGGCTAATTCCCATTGTGCGGAGATTAGCGGGAAGTCATTGTGTGCCCATGTGGGGTGTGAGCGATGAGGCAGTAGTCGTGTGCCCATGTGGGGTGTGAGCGACTAGAGGGTAGTATCAAAGAGAGAAGTCCTGTGAATGTGATTCACGAATTTTGGTACCACATGCATAGTGTCAGTTGAATCATATGCATTGGTTATAACATGATTGGATGAGATCCAGTGTTATGCCTTGGTGTGTTTACATGATTGATGTATTAAGGAGTTGTTGTTAATATGACTTGATTATTTGTTGGAATGAAGAGTTGTGGGCCGATGGCCAAATATTGTTGAATTGATGCTTGCTTATTGTGATAATTTCTGACTATATGTATGTTGGATGGATGATAATTACTATGAGATTTTATTGCTTATGATTGTATAACGGTTATTAATTCGAATGAAACTCATCCTTACTTTGATGATTTCAGATTAAGGATGTAGCGACGTCTTGATTGGGTGAAGATAGCTTGTAGGCTAGCCCGTAGTTCGTGTCGAGTCATGCTCTGATTGTAACACTGGGATCGATTAGTCTTAGCGTTACTTGTTATACAATGTTGCCATTTTGGCTATGGATTTATGTATTGAGTATTTTAGTGGAGATGTTCCTAATACTGTTGAATTAAGTTCCGCTGTGCTAAACACATGTTTGATATTGGTTAATTTCTAATAAAGCATGACAATCGACTTGATGTTTTATTTATTTTAATAATTGTAGCATCCTTGATGTGTTGTTGCTCTGATTATATTATATTTCCGCGGGGGTTTAGAAGGGTGTTACAAAAGTTCCCACCAACATCTCAAGATCAAGAGACTGAATCCATGACTATTTGGGAAGCTTTCCTTACCCCAAGATTATTCTATCACCGTCTTCGCCCCTCCAAAAGCCAATATGTTCTCCTCTGCTACCAACCAAATCTGGTTTCGAGACAATTTGGACTGGTTCAAATAAAACCCAAGTGTCTATACGAGAAAAGGAACCACATGTGTTTGCACACTTTATATCTGATTGAAGAAGAATGTGAGTCAAAAATTGCTAGATATGCTGATGTGACCAATCTTTCGCCTATCCCTTTCAATCCTGTATTTTACTCTACTCCAGATTTTCAACAATGGTGGACGGACTATTACACCACGCAAATCTTTGACGTCGAGAGCCTTACTCGCGAACTAACTGAAGCTTTTGCTGATGTGCAGGAAAAATTTCAAAAAGGTACTTCGACTCATATTAAAGAAATACAAGCCTTTCAAAAGTTCTTTGAAACCATTTACAGGCCTGATGACCTTAGTCGGACCGTTCGTGAAGCTGCAGTCACTTTGCGCGAAAAGTTTTCTGCTAAACTGGATAAGTTGAAACTACCCTCGTCTGTTCGACCAGAACTGCGTTATGAAGTGGCTTTCAAACTTAATCCTCCAACATTCCCTCCACTGCCAAGCGCTGATTTTGGTGTGGCTTTAAGCCCTCCTTTCCCAGACTGGTTCGTGTGTGGGAATGCTTTTAAAATTCTTCAGGAAAGTACTAAAAAACGCGCTGAACGAGTGGTCCCGACTAAGCATACCCTGGATACTTTCAAAGGACATCTCCATATAAATCTTGAACATGTTCGTGTCTTGACTCCAATACCTGAAGGTTTGGATTCAGATAAAATTCTTTGACTAACGTTCCTTTTCTGCTGAAATACTAATTCCAGTTCCAACTACAGTTGTCGCTCATGGAGAAAGATTAAACAGCTCCCTGCGTAGAAAGCTTCTGAAGTTTCGCAGAGCAACAAGCCCAGTGAGAGTGACTCTTTCACTGCTGACAAGAAAACCACGGCATGTACATACTTTAACTTTCATTTGTATGAATCATCCTTACCTTACCCAATTTATATTTTCAGAGTTCAAAGCCTCCACCACATTCGAAGCGAAAAACCTCTCCAGTAGTTGTCTCAGATGAGGAAGACAAATCTCCACCTCGAACCAGACAAGCCTAAAAGAAAAAGCAAAAGGCCGCTACTCCTTCAAGAAAAGAAAAGGGATCTGGGTCTTCGAAACTTACTTCACCGGGTGACAAGGTATCTTCTGAAGAATCACCTTTGAAAGGTGGTAGTACCTCTTTAGTTGTCGAGAGCCACAATTCGAGCCCAGATAACATCCTAACTAAGGTATTTGGATTTCCCAACCTGCTCATCTTTATAAATTTTTAACTTAAAATAATTAAGTTAACGTTTTACCTTATGATTGTAGGATGATGTTGGCACAGCCACTTCCGACCTCAAATCCTTCACTCTTAATATTGATCTTGATAAACTCCAAGGTAAATGCATATTCTTTTTACAGCGAAGAAATTTCTTGCAACTTTCCTTACCATGACATGTTCTAATTATTCCATGCAGGTAAATCTCATGTGCTTTCACCAGTGGTCGAGGACGCTCAACCTCTTGCGACTATCATTCCTAGTACAGCAGTCGCAGGGAGCCATTCAACTGATGATTCTCCACCTACCCACAAGAGCGAAAAAGCAGACCAACAATGTTCAGGTAGCAACAATGCAGCTGGTCATCCAACTGGTAGTGAGGACACTTTATCTGAACAAGATGTCATGGAAGAAACCTCCAAATTAACCACAGTAGTTTCTCACGAAACCACAACTTTTGGGACCATAGTTTCTCCTGAAACTACTTCGACTCCTGCCCCAACAAAGCCTACTCCTTCAAAATTGGAGCAGCTTAAACAAACCGATCCTCTCAGCTTCCTCAAGGCTATGATGGATATTGATAATACTTCACCTTCTGAGCTCGAAACTTCTCCAGCTGTACAGCCAGAATCTGGTAATAAAGAGGATACTTTTGTCCTTCTTCATCAGATAAAGGAAAAGTTCTTCGAAACCAACCTCGTCGAAACTCTTAGCAAGGATCCTATCAAAAGTCACAGCTTGAATCAACTTCTGAAAAAGGTGGATCTACTCCTAGTTTCGAAAGAAGTCTCAGAGGTGATTGTTTTGCTGGGTTCCCTGATCGAACAACTCCAGGCCAATATTCTTCGAAAACACAATGTCGACGAACAGCTGACTACAAAAATGGCCTCTCATAATTCTTCATGGAAATCTGCTATTGATGCAACCAAACAGGGTGAAGCCCTTAAGCTTAAATATTCGAAGAACCAGGAAGCATATGACGAATGTGAGAAGAGCATCAACTCCTGGAAGCAAGAGATAAAACTGCTCGAAGAGAAGATAAAGGAGGCTGAATCTCGTAAGGCAACTCTTCAACAAACCAGTGAACAGGAATTGACTGAAGTTGCACGTTTAGGAATCCAACATTTCGAGGCTGCACGAAAACTAGTTCCTGAAATTGACGAACTGAAGAAACAAAGGGCCCTGATTGAACTTCGCATGTCTTCCTGAGAGATTCAATATTCGAAGATAAAAGATAGTCTCCCTAAAGATTTTAATTAGTTATCTCACACCTTGTACTTCATTATCATGTTGTACTTTTGCTTTGTAATCAAACTCTTCGTAGAATATATATGTATGCTCAACTTTTATCTTAGCTTTTATCTCCCACTTTGTTCATATTTTTGCAATCCTCGCAAACAGTAATTTTAGCAAATCTTCCAGATTTCGCCAAAATCTATTTCCTGATTTGCCACAGTAATTTTAATTAATGTAAAACACGTGATCTGACCATCCTTCGCACCTTTTAACTTAGACTTGACGTTTCCACTCCCTTAGCCGTAATCATTATTAAGTGATGACATCACTTTCTCCAAAACATCTCTTTAAGACGTGGGTGCATCAGTTTTTCATGATTGCATCTCAACTTCCAAGGGCGGGAAACGGCGGAAGCCATAACTCCTCTTTGGAATACCAAACGCAGTCTAATCACACATTAAAAATTAAACCGTTCCCCTCCTGTCCCCAGGTCTATATAAGAGGTTAACATCACACTTCTTTTCTTCACCTTTATTCCACAGAACCTTATCTTGAACCTTCGTTGCATCCTTTTGCATTTTCTTCAACACAAAACCAGAAAAAAATTTCCAAATTTTTTCTGCAAAATGGCAGTACCCCTCACTTATAACAATATCAGAGCTTGCATCAAAAAAGAGTTCAAGGTTTCTGAAGAAGACTTTGAAAACAACTCCATAAGCATTAGTGCTTTCTTTGTCAACCAAGAGCTTGATTTCTATTATGAAATCTTGGAGGGACCAGTTTATCCCAACATGCTGGCTGATTTCTGGATGTTTGCGTCTTTACGCATAGATCCAGAAGGTAGAACCACCATAATCTCTGAGGTTCGAGGTGCACACATTAGGATCACTCTCACCACTATCTCTAACCTTATGAGATGCAACAACTCTGGGGAGACCTTTGATGATGACAGCTTCAACATGACCACTCACCTTCTGTTGAGGACTCTCATGGACAATGACCCTTTCAGCGCCAAGGTCATCAGGATTTGGCACCAACTCCTTGTGGGTAATTTTTGTCCACGAAACCATGATCAAAATAGCATCATGGTGGAAGATTTAGAGTTTATACTCTGTGGCTTTCGTGGGAAGAAAATCAACTTTCCTTTGATGATCTTCAAAGGGCTTGTTGAGGCAGTCTCTATGGCTGCTGCTCGTCAAGGGGTTGTGACGTGTCTTCCATATGGGAGAATCCTATCTTACATATTCCTCAAAAAGGGTATAGTGAGAAGGATGCGCAACTCTGGGTCCATGGATATGTTCGAAGCGGAGAGCTTGCCCCTGCTGGCTTTGGAAGGTTTAGATCAAAGGATCAATTAGCAAGTGTTTGCCCTAGGTTTTCATGTTTTCTTTTTTGTAATCTCAAATGTTCTTGGGTCACGTTCTTAGATCTCTTTTGTAATGCATGCACTTCTGCCTTTTAAATGACAAATATTTTGGTGTTTCTCTGTCTCTTTACTTTAACTATCATATATTTTGATTATAAAGCCATTTTGGTAATGGTTTGACCATTTTGGCTTTCGTAGTACCTTGAATATCTACATTTTTGCAATCTTTACTTCGTACATGCTTGGTTTATATCTCTTCAGATATTTCCCGTTTACTCTTAAGATCCTACGATCTTCTGCTAATTCTTCAATTTCGTAAGCATTATTCGAAAATACCTTTAAGATTCGAAAGGGTCATTCCCAGTGTGGGGACCATTTACCAAGTGCCTGATTCTTTCGATCTATCGGTAAAATAACTTTCCAAACTAGGTCATTGTCGCACGCTCGCGAAAAATGAACAGAGTCGCCACCAATATATTTATCCCATAAGGGAAAGGAATATCAGAAAACCTAACAAAGGAAGGAACAGGGTCTTGCGACCAGAGAATCAAGGTACGGGAGTCGGTTACGCGAGGGGAAGGTACTAGCACCCCTCACGCCCATCGTACTCGATGGTATCCACCTATGTTTGTTTCTATCTAAAGGGTGTATAACTATGTCTATATCTAAATGCGAAATGAATGCAGAATGTAGGGAAAATAAAGAATTGTACTCGCACGGGCCCTACCCCGCTGCCTACGTATCCTTTTCAGGAATCAGAGTTACCGTAGCTCGGCTAAAGATTTTCTGTTTGTTTTTTGTGTTTTTTAATTGGGCGGAGTCAACGTTCACGTTCTTGCATAAGGGAAGACCTACGATGCGTACGAACGGAAATGACATTGCCTTTAGGTGCCAACGAGGCAAAAGAAAAAGAAATGCTTGGTTTGTGTCTTTTAGGATAGATGAGTGGTGAACAGTTCCCAATACCGGGCCACTCACCACTTTCTCTATTTTGCTTTAGTCTGAACCATTGTTATGTGTTTTAAAGCGTTTTTGGTTGTGTATTTTTTAAGGGAATTTACTTCACGATTCGAATCGCATAAAATGTATAATGATCGAGAAGCAGATTAGGGAATGAATCCCACTCACTTCCATCCCATTATGTAATGTTTGAGAAACAGATTAAAGAATGAATCTCACTCATTTCTCTCCCATTAATTAATGTTTGAGAAACAGATTAGGGAATGAATCCCACTCGTTTCTCTCCCATTAAGTAGTGACTGAGAAACAGATTAGGGAATGAATCCCACTCGTTTCTATGCCACTAAGTGATTGAGAAACAGATTAGGGAATGAATCCCATTCATTTCTCTATCACTTTCTTAATGTGATTCGCATCTTCCTTTTATTAAGTATGTTAAAGAGTTGGAAAGAAAAAGAATGCAATAGGAAACTAGATCTACCATTCTAATCTATGTTATTCTAATCTACTAATGGCCCTAAGGTCAAGGATACCTATCCTATCTCAATTCCTCTTAGCAAAGAAGGAAGAGCCTAAGGGAACATGGCAAGCAATAACAAGATGTAATCAAAATCAAAGTAAGAAATGAGAGGCTAAGCATGGAAACAAGAGAGGGAAGCCTCAAGTCAGTAGCAAAACAAGAGATTGAGTGTCCCAAATCAAATACAAACGCATCACGGTATCACACAAAACTATTCACAAAAGTTGCCAAAGTATCGCATGAATCGTTACTTACCAATTAGCGGACAACCATCAATTAATCGAAACAAAAACAAGTGAACACATGAGCTAAGCTTGAAGTCAGTAGCAAACTCATTCATTTAGTTCTAATATCCTATGTTAATCTATATTGGTCAATTAGCATGAAGCAATACAAAACTCTACCCAAAACTAGACAACACTAGGTTAATACTAGCTAAGCGGTTTCAAATTGTGAATGAAGTTAGAAACATGCAATCAAATGGTACAAGTCAGTAGCAAATAGCCTATACTAGATGCCTAAACAACCAAAAAGTCGTGCCAAGAAGTTCCTCACAGAATTACGGGTCATTTGTACAAGGTACGGTGCAATCGTCAACCAAAAAACAAGTTATTTACATGTGATAAAGAAAAATCAAGTAAACTAAGAAAACATGCATTAAAATTTTCAATTCCGGGTCTTAGGACCTCTAAACATCCCTAATTACATGTACAAAAAGGAACCAACATTATTGCATGAATGCAACTCGAATTATAGATCAAATTCACATGGTTAACCACTTAGAAGAACACATCAATCGGGTAAAAGAAACCTAATGAAAATCTAATCAAGACATGGAATTGCACTTTTATTTTTTATACACATGAAGATATAGGAGCCTACTGATATCACACAAAAAATGGGAATTAAATTCTGATCCTAAGGTATTAAACGAAATTACTTTGTAAAACCTAGCGAAACATGAAGGAATATGAACACATCTAAGAAAATGATTTATTAAAAATAACAAACTAACTTCTAAAAATATATAAAAAATATCACAATTAAAACTATCTAAAACATATTTTTGTTTATTTTTTATTGCATAGAAGAATGATTTGGTAAGCAGAATTAGAGGAACAAAGCAATTGCAAACAAGAAATAAATCTGCTAGCCAGGGGGTGTGTATTAGTAAAAGCTTTGAACTGAGTTTGGTTAGAGGCGCGTTTGGGCCTAGTACTGGGGGGTATGGAAATTAACACGCGCCAGGCCCAGTCAAACATGGCCCGAATCCTCACAATAATTGTCCATTATCCATTTTTCATGCAACACTTATTTTTTATGTGTGATTTTAATCATGTGACATAGCAATGGTATAGATAACAAGTATCAATCGGTGCACCCAACTTAAAGCATGTAAGACAAAAGTATGGCCCGGACCAATTAGAGAATGCCACATAACCGGCCAATCATTTGAATAAAACAAGAAGGGAAGCATGCGAACCAATCACGTCGCGACACGCACGCAGGCGGAGTTAAATGGAGATGCCATAACAGAAACGCCGGAGCAGCCTCCGGTTATCTTCTCCGGCGACCTCACCGCGCCGGAGTTCCATAATTCGCCCGGAAATCTTAGAATCACACACATTTCCGCTCGGTTTTCTAACCTGGATCCAAATATGATATTGATTTCTCCTAAAAATCTTTCTAAAGCTTATACTGAAGCCAAATACGGAACCCTAACATCATCAAGGCTCCTCTCAACACAAGACAAAAACATGACGAACACTCATACACACCTACTGAATTTAGAGGCAAGATTCAGATCTCCGAAAGCACATGTTCATCATGAAATTGCAAGCAAGATTCGAACGAAATGCAGCATATAACCACAATGATCCTAACACATGTTACTACAACATCAAGAAAGTTTCAGAGATTTACGTGTTTAGATCTTGAATGTTTCTTCAGAGAACTGCACAGCTCTTTTGATACCTTGATGATGCTGATAACCGTTTCGACGAACTTCGGTCTTCGGCTGAGAAGCAACTCGGATGATGAGCCTCGTGTCCAGGAACTCTTCTTCTCGGATCAAGTGAGCGATGGCATGGTGCGGATTCTGCTGATGATGATGATGATGTAAGGTTGCAGGTTGTTGCGATGGAGGTTCGGTTATGGTGGTGACGGTGGTGGTTGGAGTTTTGTGATGGTGGAAGGATCGCTGGTGGTGTGTGGCGGTGGCTTCTGATGAAGTTTGTTACAAAATGTAACAAACTTCTGAAGGTGATTGATAGCGAGAGAGAATGAACCGAGAGAAAGAAGAGTGAGTCTGAATAAAATGAGTGCGTGTTGTTTTAATTGGTGAAGGGTTTTGGCTTTATATGGTGAGTGTATATGGTTTATGGTGAGGACGAGTGTAGTGTATAATTCTTCTTCAACACTTAATGAGCAAGCATGGTAATTGAAGTAAGTTTGTAGTGAGCTTTTCCACTTATCAACTTTGCATGGTGAAATATGGTAAGTGATGACTGATTGTGTTGCAGCAAACAAGCACCATGCGTACGTCTCACTTTGGGTCCACATTACTTTCTCCTTAGACATTTTTATGACACAAACTTAGGCTCATTGTAACAAGGTGATGGAGATGGAGGCTTATGATGTTGGTGATTTCTTGAGATAGGGCTTAGTGTGGGAATTAAGTGATCTCAAACTTGGAGTGTTACTACTACCAATGCTTATGGTATGCATGACATGAATCTGACCCACGTCTTATTCAAATTATAACTTGGTGAGGGCGTGACTTTAGGTCCCTATATCTTTTCCATCACGTGTCCAACCTTAGTGACCTCGGATTCATTGGAAAGACGGCGTGGCAAGGAGCATTAGGATACCAACATTGATCTGAATAGGGATTCGTAGGCCTCTAAAATTGTCCTCAAAGTTGGCACGCCAAGTGTTTGTTGGAAGGCTCACGCGTGACCTGGAATTTTGGCCTGGCTGGATGCGTACCCTTGACTCTGCGAGGAGGTGACTTTGGAGATTCATAACTGATCCGATATTCATTCAAATGGCTCATTTATTGATTTATTGTGTAGAGGACATGGAGTAGAGTAGATGCATACCAAGTTTACACTTCATAGACCCTTGTGTGTCTCTATAATCAACCTCAAAGTTGGCACGCCACGTGCTTGATTAAATGACCATGCTGCCCAGGAAACTTGCCCAGCTTTTGCCTTGTGTACAGTGAGATCTTTGCCAACTTCTCTCTTTAATAACTCTCAATCCATGTGTCATATGAAAAAACTCCCAACTACAATGTTATAGAGGGCTATGAGACGAACATTTT
Source organism: Vicia villosa (assembly GCF_029867415.1). Lineage (NCBI taxonomy): Eukaryota > Viridiplantae > Streptophyta > Magnoliopsida > Fabales > Fabaceae > Vicia > Vicia villosa. The sequence continues at coordinate 197,319,218 of NC_081180.1, forward strand.
TGGTGTTGACCTTGTTTTGAAATGAGGTTTAGAAACACGTGTAAATTGACCCTGAAGTCAGCCTCACAACCATTTTTCCAAACCTCCAAAATTTCCCTAAGTATAGGACTTTCCATTTATGGAAGTTTCACAAATTAACCACTTTCCACTTTTAGCAACTTTTGATAAAACCTTGATTTTTATTTATTTCTTTGATTTTCTTCGACCGATTTTCCACCAAAGTCCACGTTTGACAGTTGACTTTGACTTTGACCCGAAAGGCAACTTTTTCTGATTTTCTCTGATTATTGATGAAATTCCCGATTAAATCTCCTTCGATCAAATCCAGTCAAGCAAACACATCCACATAATCAGTATGAGCATTTTCATTCATGGAATCCATTCCTGATTGAATGTTGACCAGAAAGTCAACTGGTTGATTTTGGTCAAAGAAACCCTAACTCAGAATGATCAGATAAGCATCTAGCTTGTATTTCCCAACCAATGCCTTGACTTGAAGGTGAGAAAACCACTGATTCAAGAGTGCCCTCAGAAGGATAGTGCCACGAGACCAGACCTCAGATCCTCATATTTAATCAGGAGTTCTTTGCCATAAAGGCTCTTTCTCTCCAGTCTTCGATTGGTAACCATGATATGAATGCATGAGTTGAATGACCTATATGAAACATGAATGTAAACCAGATAATTAAGGGTAGGACAAATTTGGGGTATGACAGCTGCCCCTATTTAATCGTCTTAAGCCTGAAGGTGAGATTGGCGCTAGCCTTTCGAACATTCGAGGTAAAAGAAGATTAAATATCAAAGGCCTGAAATTTGTCCTGAGGAGATGGAGTGGTTTTTATTTCTTTATTTTTGTTTCGATATCTGCTGGGGAAAGAGAATTTTTGTTTTTTTCTGATGGAAGTTTATGGTGAGTAATTGGGGGAAGGGAGATAGCTTGTAACGTAGCCAGGGTGCCAACACAAGGTTCTCAATGGAAATGATTGTTGTATGAAACTGCGGTTGGAAAATATGGGTTTGATGGAAAGGTAGGACCTATGATCCACAAGAATGAAAAAGATGAGGATAAGGTCAACGGACCTACGATCCACAGGAAATGAAAAAGATGAGGATAAGGTCAACGGACCTACGATCCACAAGAATTGGATAAGATGAGGATAAGGTCAACGGACCTACGATCCACAAGAATTGGATAAGATGAGGATAAGGTCAACGGACCTACGATCCACAAGAATGAAAAAGATGAGGATAAGGTCAACGGACCTACGATCCACAAGGAATGCAAAGGATGGGGATAAGGTCAACGGACCTACGATCCACAAGGAATGAAAAAGATGAGGATAAGGTCAACGGACCTACGATCCACAAGGAATGCAAAGGATGAGGATAAGGTCAACGGACCTACGATCCACAAGAAATGAAAAAGATGAGGATAAGGTCAACGGACCTACGATCCACAAGGAATGCAAAGGATGGGGATAAGGTCAACGGACCTACGATCCACAAGGAATGAAAAAGATGAGGATAAGGTCAACGGACCTACGATCCACAAGGAATGCAAAGGATGAGGATAAGGTCAACGGACCTACGATCCACAAGAAATGCAAAGGATGAGGATAAGGTCAACGGACCTACGATCCACAAGAAATGAAAAAGATGAGGATAAGGTCAACGGACCTACGATCCACAAGAAATGAAAAAGATGAGGATAAGGTCAACGGACCTACGATCCACAAGAAATGGAAAAGACGAGGATAAGGTCAACGGACCTACGATCCACAAGAAATGAAAAGATGAGGATAAGATCAACGGACCTACGATCCACAAGAAATGCAAAGGATGAGGATAAGGTCAACGGATCTACGATCCACAAGAATGCAAAGGATGAGGATAAGGTCAACGGACCTACGATCCACAAGAATGCAAAGGATGAGGATAAGGTCAACGGACCTACGATCCACAAGAATGAAAAGGATGAGGATAAGGTCAACGGACCTACGATCCACAAGAATGCAAAGGATGAGGATAAGGTCAACGGACCTACGATCCACAAGAATGAAAAGATGAGGGTAAACAACGAGGCCGGAGCACGAGAAGATTATTGAAAACACTTAGGCTGGGGATTGAGAAAACCAAGTATCGGCACCGTGGGTGGAGGAGATTTGCAATGGAGTAGCAGATATCAATTAGAGTTTGTAAGTACATTTCATGTGGGGATGTATCATTGTCTTGATTGGGTGATGATTCGTATTATCTGGCTTATGCTTTGTATGCATGTTTGAATTTTTCTATGGCGTAATGATCCGCTTTGACGGATATGCTACGCTTTTGAGGATGCAATGTTATATGCAATGGAAACTATATGCAGAGTGCCAAATAAAGGCATTAGAGTGATAGAGAAGCATGATTATTGGAGTCCCTTGCTTGTTGTCTTGAGCTACCAATATGAATCGGCGCTGGAAACCCTGCAGTACCAAAGATCATTGGCAACTGCACCGAGGGTTGGAATGTAGCTTTGTTGGGGAGGAAGTGGTTTTGCTTGACTTTCCTTACATCCTAAGTTGCTTGGGGAATCACGAGTTTTGAGAGACCACTCTTCGTCTGCCATGTGGGAGAGGGATATGGACCTTTTCAGGTGCCCCATGCTTACCAGTACTGGTGAATTATACTCTGGAACTTTCACGTGGGATGATGATGACCTTTGTGACATACTGTGAGCCAAGATGGCGGCTAGAACCTGCAACCTGCACAGAAGACAACGTTTTGACGCAAACGGTGCCCCCTAGAGCACTTTTATATTTATGTAACATCATGTTTCGTTTTGAATTTGTGATTATTGCCCCCATGTTTTCAATGCAATGTTTAATAACGAATTAAATCACACCTCGCATGCGTAAAAAAAAATGGAAAGAAAGAAATAAAGCTTTTGCATCGAAAGACCATTTTATTGATGGAATGCCTGTAAATAGGCTTCTGTACAAGGAAGCAACTCCTAAATGAGGTAGTTGCGAAAAGGAAAATAAAAAATGCAAAGAGCAAAATGGCAAAGAAAAATGCTCGGATTTCCACTAAAACTGATATTGCTACAGTTCCCATATCCTCGATCCTCTCAATGCTTTGCTTCAGAAGGGTAGTGGTTGGATTGATCTGTCCGTTCTACCAAGGGCGTATAGTGGTCTTTGTGAAGGATATTCAGACTGCAGCCTCTCGCTTTTGATCCCTAACTTTTGCCTGGATCGCCCTTTCGGGTTTTCAACCCAGCGGGATACCCCTTTTTTGCCTAAGTCGCCCTTTCGGGTTTTCAACTTAGCGGGTTATTCTTTTTTTTTGTTTTATCCCTAATTTTTGCCCAAACCCTTTTGGTTTGCCGGGATGCCCTTATTTTTGCCTAGGTACGTCGACCTAGCGGGTCTCTTATGCGTAGTATTTTTTGACTGAGTCTGAATTGACTGGAAGTGGAACGTCTTCCCCATCCATCTTTGTCAGGATTAAAGCACCACCTGAAAATGCTTTCTTCACAATGTATGGCCCCTCATAGTTGGGAGTCCATTTGCCCCTTGGATCGGTGTGAATTGGCAAGATCTTCCTTACGACCAGGTCACCTGTGTGGAATTCTCGAGGCCGAATCTTCTTGTCATACGCTTTCTTGATCCTCTTTTGGTACAACTGGCCATGGCAGATAGCAGATAAGCGTTTCTCCTCAATTAGATTGAGATGATCAAGCCTCGTTTGAACCCATTCAGTTTCATCGAGTTTGGCGTCCATCAAGACTCTCAACGAAGGAATTTCCACTTCGACAGGTAGTACGGCCTCCATACCGTAGACAAGAGAGAAAGGGGTTGCCCCAGTTGAAGTACGAACCGAAGTTCTATAGCCATGCAAAGCAAACGGTAACATCTCATGCCAATCTTTATACGTTCTAACCATCTTCTGGACAATCTTCTTTATATTCTTGTTAGCAGCTTCGACTGCGCCGTTCATCTTTGGCCGATAGGGTGATGAATTATGGTGTTCAATCTTGAACTCTTCACACAACTCTGCCATCATCTTGTTATTAAGATTGGACCCATTATCAGTGATGATCTTGTTTGGAACCCCATATCGGCATATGATCTCTTTCTTGATGAAGCGAGTAACGACTTGCTTGGTCACGTTCTTGTAAGAAGCAGCTTCAACCCATTTGGTGAAGTAGTCGATAGCAACAAGAATAAATCTGTGTCCATTTGAAGCTTGTGGCTCTATCCGCCCAATCATGTCTATGCCCCACATAGCAAAGGGCCAAGGCGATGTTAGAACATTCAAAGGAGTTGGAGGAACATGAATTCTATCAGCATACACTTGGCATTTGTGGCACTTCTTCACGTATACATAACAATCACTTTCAATTGTCATCCAGTAATATCCCGCTCGCAAGATCTTTTTGGCCATAGAATGTCCACTGGAATGAGTTCCAAAAGATCCTTCATGAATTTCCCGCATGATCAATTCTGCTTCGTGTCTATCCACGCATCTGAGCAAAACTGAATCATAGTTTCTTTTGTACAGGACGTCTCCTGACAAGAAGAATTTGGATGCTAACCTTCGAAGCGTTCGCTTATCACCAATCGTAGCATCTTCGGGATACTCTTGCTTCTCAACATACCTCTTGATGTCGTAATACCATGGCTTTTCATCATATACATCTTCAGTAGTGAGACAATGAGCAGGGAATGCATGGGCAGGCTCTTTGTAACGGAGGATCGTTATGTCCGGCACTTCCTTAGGGGAGCTAACTCTGAACATAGCCGCCAAAGTAGCCAAAGCATCTGCCAATTGATTTTCCTCTCGGGGGATGTGATTGAAAGTGATTTCCTCGAAGGCAGGCAGCAACTCCAAGATATAGTCCTTATAGGGGACTAAATTGGGGTGTCGCGTTTCCCAATCACCTCTCACTTGATGTATAACCAAGGCAGAATCCCCATACACCGCAAGGATCTTGATCCTCATATCAATAGCCGCTTCGAGACCCATTATGCAAGCTTCGTATTCTGCGACATTGTTTGTGCAATCAAAGCATATTCTAGCTGTGAAAGGGATGTGAGTTTGACGAGGAGAAGTCAAAACTGCCCCAATGCCATGGCCCATAGCATTTGATGCACCATCGAACGTGAGAGTCCATCGCTCTCCTGGTTCGGGTCCTTCATTATCATCTAATTTCATGATATCTTCATCAGGAAAGTCGAACTTCATCGATTGATACTCTTCTAATGGCTGATGAGCAAGATGATCTGCAAGGACACTTCCTTTGATGGCCTTCTGTGTGACATACTGGATGTCGTATTCTGATAAAAGCATTTGCCATCGGGCTAGTCTTCCTGTAAGAGCCGGTTTTTCAAAGATGTACTTTATCGGGTCCATTTTGGAGATCAATAGAGTGGTATGAGTCAACATATACTGCCTCAGTCGGCGAGCAGCCCATACCAAAGCACAGCAAGTTTTCTCGAGTAGTGAGTAGCGGGATTCACAATCGGTAAACTTTTTGCTCAGGTAATAAATGGCGCACTCTTTTCGACCAGACTCGTCATGTTGGCCCAACACACACCCCATAGATCCTTCAAGCACAGTTAAGTACATAAGAAGCGGCCTCCCAGGAACCGGAGGCATGAGAATTGGCGGCTCTTGGAGATACTGTTTAATCTTCTCAAAAGCTTCTTGACAATGATCATCCCAACGGATATCTTGATTCTTGCGCAGCAGTTTGAAGATGGGTTCACAGGTGTCAGTGAGATGAGAAATGAACCTGGCTATGTAATTCAATCTCCCAAGGAACCCTCGGACCTCTTTTTCATTCTTTGGTGCTGGCATATTCTGTATTGCTCTCACTTTGTCAGGGTCGACCTCAATCCCTCGTTGACTCACAATGAATCCAAGTAACTTTCCAGATCGCACCCCAAAAGTGCACTTATTTGGATTAAGCCTCAACTTGAATTTTCGCAAACGAGCAAACAATTTCTCAAGGTATACCAAATGTTCCTCCTCAGTTTGGGATTTTGCAATCATATCATCGACGTACACCTCAATCTCCTTATGGATCATATCATGGAAAAGGGTCACCATAGCTCGTTGATATGTTGCACCAGCATTCTTAAGACCAAAAGGCATCACCTTATAACAGTACGTACCCCACGGAGTGGTAAAAGTAGTCTTGGTCATATCTTCAGGAGCCATTTTTATTTGATTATAGCCAGAAAAACCGTCCATAAAAGAGAACACCGAATACTGAGCAGTGTTGTCGACTAGCACATCAATATGAGGCAGAGGGAAATCGTCCTTCGGACTTGCCCTATTCAAATCTCGGTAGTCAACACACATACGTACCTTTCCGTCCTTCTTAGGAACAGGTACTATGTTTGCAATCCAAGGAGGATACTCACACACAGATAAGAAACCAGCTTTCAACTGTTTTTCAACTTCTTCCTTGATTTTCAAAGCCATATCAGGTCGAGTTCTTCGTGGTTTTTGTTTTACAGGCGGACATTCTGGTTTGAGAGGTAGCCTGTGCATAACTATATCCGTGTCTAAACCAGGCATGTCTTCATATGACCAGGCGAAGATATCAACATACTCTCAGAGCAACTCAATCAACCTTCTCTTTACATCACTTTCAAAAGCGGCACCTATCTTGACTTCTCTCTTTGCTTCTTCTGTACCGAGGTTGATGATTTCTATGGCTTCTTGATGGGGCTGAATCGATTTCTCTTCTTGTCTCAAAAGTCTTGCCAATTCCTCAGGGACTTCACAATCTTCCCCACTATCCTCATCGGCTTGGTCAATTGGATTCTCAAGGATATTAAGACGTGGAACTGTAACATCATCATTTTTGATGGAATTCGAGCCGGATCTGCACGATGGATGATTTATGCCTTAGAATGCAACACATAAAAAGAAAAGAGGAAAGCTTTGCCATTTTTGAAAAAGTTTTTAAAGTAAAAAACAAAAATGAAAGAAATGGAACAGTAATTGCATGCGAAGATATGATTTTTATTCAATATTAAACAAACTGAAACAACATGGGGGGCCCTTCTTTATACAAGTGGTCAAAATGCTTAGGGCGAAGCATATGACTTATCGAAACAAGAAAATTACATCTCCATGAAAGTGACTCTAGGGATGTCCAAGATAGTCCAATTGTTGAGTTCCTGTCCAGGCGCAGCATGGCAAATGAATTTGGAGAGATCTTCTTCATCATCATCGTCCACGGCGAGAACCTGACTTCCAGAATTGGTGCTTGCACTGACGAACACTTGAGAAATGGGGGGAATCACCTTCTTTCCAGGAATTATGCTGAGCTGAGTAGAGGAAGATGGCTGATACCCAAGGCCATACTTGTCTCGCTTCTCATGAACATCAATCAGCTTGCCCCAAGCACTATGGGGAGTACCAGCTTCTAAGAAGGCCTTAGCATCATTTAAAGACGAGAGGGGTGCTCCGAGTTCTTTCTTATTCTCAACCACGGGGAGTTTATCAACCGACACGATCTCTAAGGCCTGAAAAGGTGTCTCTTGTACTTCTCCCTCCACTTCAACATAACGGTATGACGCCAGATTATTGACAATCAAATCCTCTTCACCAGTGATCACAACAATCTTGTCATTCACAACAAATTTCAAACACTGATGGAGGGTAGATGTCACAGCCCCAGCAGCATGGATCCAAGGACGACCCAAGAGGCAAGTGTATGAAGGACTTATATCCATGACATAGAAGGCAATATAGAACATGTGAGGGCCAATCAAAACAGGCAGATCAATTTCCCCTTCTACGGACCTCCTAGAGCCATCAAACGCTCTGACACTCATAGTGCATGGTCTCATCATAATCCCATCCATACTCAGCTTAAACAAAGTGGTCTTGGGCATCACATTAAGAGAAGAACCGGTATCAATCAGAACTCGAGACAACACAGCATCCAGACATTTGACGGAGATATGCAACGCTTTGTTGTGTGCTCTACCCTCAGGCGGAAGCTCATCATCAGAAAAACCCAAACAATTACCAGCAGCAATGTTGGTCACAACCCCTTCAAACTGAGGCACGGTAATGTCTTGAGTAACGTGAGCGGAAGCCAGAACTTTCATCAGAGCATCACGATGAGCTTCAGAATGCACCAAGAGAGACAAGATGGAGATCTTGGCTTGGGTCTGATCAAGTTGGTCAATCACTTTGTAATCACTTTTCTTAATGATTTTCAATAGTTGCTCGGCATCTTGTGCATTACGTGTCACAGGAGGATCAACAGCAACTTGCTTTCCTTTTGCTTGCGTACTAGCCTCTTTATTGGTCTCTTTAGGAAGTGGAGGAGGGGCAGCAAAGATCCGACCACTACGGGTAATGCCGCTAGTGCCAGTAATATTAGTGATGCTCGAATTACCCACTGGAGGACAATCATATTTCTTCCCTCGAATATACACGGCATTATAACTCCAAGGGACAGCCTTGGAATCATTCACAGGAGAAGGAACAAGAGACGAGGTTGGAGGAGTCGAAGGAGCATTTGGGACCTGAATAACCAAAGGAGTCCTCGGAGCCTGAATGACCAAGGGAGTACTCGGAGCACGAATGACCAAAGGAGCACTCTGATTCTTTGACACCTCAGCAGGATAGTAAGGTATCTCTAGAGTAGCCACATCTTCGACCGAAACGACCCTTTCCACTCTAAGAACACCTTCATCCATTAGTTTCTGAATTTCTTCTTTCAACCTAGTGCATTCCTCAGGGTTAGAAGAACATTGCAAACAGTAATCATGTAGTTCACATAAAACCTTTTGTTGCATAAGATATTCTCTGACAACTGCTAGCGGCATCCTTACCTCATTAACATCACTTACTAGGATCTGATCATTACATAACTCAATAGCATTGGTCGCACCAGCATGAGGAGGCATAGGATTATTCTGCACATTAGGACCAGTAGGAGTGAATGAGATGAGCTTGTCATCGAGAAGATCCTGGACTTTGTATTTTAATGCTTTACACTTTTCAATCGTATGGCCTGGAGCGCCTGAATGGAATTCACAACGAGCATTAGCATCATATCCTGGAGGAAGAGGACTAGGCGGAGGGCCCATTTCCCGGAGTTGCACCAACTGACCAGCAAGTAATTGGGGAAGGAGCTGGGCATACGGCATCGGAATCGGATCTATGCGCCTATCAGGGTATCTCTGCCTTTGTGGAGCTCTTTGGCCTTGAGGCCTAGGATTCTGTTGACGGTTCTGAGGAGCAGCAACTTGTTGTTGTGGTACGAAAGGCTGTTGGGGTGCCATCCATGGTTGTGGAAATGCAGCGGCGTATGCCTGAGGGACATATGGACCAGGAACAGCATAAGGCATTGGATAATAAGGAGGTGGAACAGCAGAATATGCAGGAGCTCGGCTTTGGTCAACAGAGGCAGTGCTAGTCTCACCTTCCTTCTTCTTCACAAACCCAGAATACGGCTTCTTACCATTACCACTTGAGTTGCTAGGACTAGTAACACCCTGAATGGTACCAGCTTTTACACAGTTCTCAACCCGTTCACCAATGATGACCACATCCGAGAAGGACGGAGAAGTATTACTAACCATGTGCTGAAGGTATGGCCCTTTCAGAGTACCCATAAACAGATCAATCAATTCTCGGTCAAGAAGAGGAGGTTGAACTCGAGCAGCAAGTTCACGCCACCTCTGGGCATATTCTTTGAAGGATTCTTCAGACTTTTGTGACATATTTTGCAGTTGGGCACGGCTAGGAGCCATAGCAGTATTGTAGTGGTATTGTTTCAAAAAGGCATCGACAAGTCCTCCCCAAGTACTGACATTGGCCCTCTCAAGTTTCATATACCACTCCAACGGGGCCCCTGTGAGACTGTCCTGGAAGAAATGCATAAGCAAGGGTTCGTTCTCGGCGTAAGCGGCCATCTTACGACAGTAAGAACGAATGTGAGTTTCCGGGCAGGTAATTCCCTTGTACTTATCAAAATCTGGCACCTTGAACTTCGGTGGAATAACAATTCCAGGTACTAAGCTCAGGGCAGCGGTATCGAAACTCGAAGTTTTAGCAACCTCAATGGCCTTAAGGCGTTCTTCGAGAGCTTGGTACATCTTAGTAGTTTCAGTCAACTCAGCAGTAAGATCATGTTCGAGATCAATAACCTCATGGTGGTCATCCACTACCTTTGGTATCTCCTCAACAGGAATCTCCTTAGTCTTTACTCCCCCATCAGCAGAATTGGTAGGAGTGTCTTTGATTAGCCCAGCAACGCTCTTTCTGAGCTCTTCCTGTCCTTGGACAACGACATGGAGGGTCTCCATAAGTTGGGTCATTCTTTCCCCCATAACATCCATATCCCTACGGAGGGCAGCTTGATTCTGTTCAAATTGTTCCATGATTCTCTCGTTACTCCTGGTGCGGTAAGGATGTAAGAAAGTCAGCTTCGTCGTCGGAAAAGAAATCTGTGCTGAAAGGGACCCCAATTAGTTTCTTGCACAATAACCTGAAAATGCAATGTGATAATGTGAATGCATGAGTGCATGTGTGCGTATGACGTGATGTGCCATTTTCAGAGTATCCAAGATTTAATATTGATCCAGAATAGCTAACAACGTGACAAAAGATAAGCATCAAGAGAAACTAGTTCTTTTTCATTCATAACAGAAATTTAAACTTGGGCAAGCCATACATCAACAAGATAGTTCAACAAAGGAAATAAAAGACCCCATCCAACAAGTCTGGTGGTGGTCGAGACATAAAAACTCAAACATCAATCCATCTGAACATAGAACAGAGGTCCTCCTTGTCTGAAGTGCTCGTCACTCCACTTCTTGGTTTCATCAAACAGTTTCTTGGTTGCTTCTCGGTCTCTTCCTTTAAGAAGGCTTTGAATCACCTCATCTTTGCGAAACAAATGCCCATCCAACTTCTTGCAGCACTCCCTAAGTTCGTCACATCCTTTACATTCTGGGAGATAATCTTTCTCAGGTGCATTCTCCATACTTGCCATTTGATCTCTGAGCTTGACATTCTCTTCTGTTAGTCGAACGGAGCGGAGGTGACTTCCTTTCAGCTGTGTCTCGACTGCTATTCTCTGAGTAATCTCATCTTCCAGTTTCTTTTTCATAGTCCTCAGCTGATATTTAGTCTCTTTTTCTAACTAGAGCTTGCAGGCCTTCAAGTCTTCTCTGTACTTTTGCTTGAGCTTCTCTTCTGCCTCTTTTATGGCCTTTTTTATGATCTCCTCGTTATCCTCGACAATGATAGCGGTAGCTTTTTCACCCCTTTCAGTTCTAGTCCTCTTTTGAACTCTGGAAGATCCTCCTTTCAACATTTTAACCTCATGTGCTAATTCAGCCCTTTTCTGATTCACCAAGAAGTACTCTATCTTAGCATCTTCCCCCTTCTCACGCAACCGGATGTTTTCCACATGTACCTGGGTATAGTCTTCAGCTGGCACAGTGGCAGTCAAAACTTCAGGTGGTTGTTCATACAATGGTTTAACCTTCGGGAAAGGCAATAAGCGCTCCTTGACTCTATCTTTTACCCAATCAGTGTAGGCTTGTTTAGCAATGGCATTCTTCCCTCCCAAGGAAGTTCGGTCATCTGTATGAATACTATTCCAGGCGCTCCTCACTTTTTCTAGACCCTCTGGATCGGCCCCTTTCTTAAAGCAAACAGATTCAAATATTTCCTTGTCTAACGGCTTGTCCTTTAGTGCAAAACCCAACTGACGCAGCGCTAGCCTCGGATTGTAATTGATAACTCCCTTCGTTCCTATGAGGGGAACGTTGTCAAAACTACCACATCTAGTAATAACTTCCTCTATCCCTTTCCCAAGGTGATACCAAACGATGTCATTCGCCGTAAGTCCCATGATCCTTTGAGGCCACTTCTGTGAGTCTCTTGTTGTGACAAACGGTCCACTTTTAGGCAAATGTGAAGTGAACCACTCGTATAACAACGGCAAACAGCCTCCAACGGCTCCCTTCGTCCCATACCTGGAATGAACAGCATAATAAGTATCTGCCAAGAGAGTAGGCACGGGGTTTTGATCCATAAAGAGGCAAATGGCAGTAAGATCGACAAAATTCGGGATATTCGGGAACAACACCAAACCATAGATCATAACAGCTAAGAGAGCATTGAATTCTTTCCATTTCTTCTCAATAACAAGGGCATCAGCTTTCCTCATCAGAAATTTAACATAGAATCCGTGGGTTCCACCATTAGGCTTCCAGTTATCTGTAACATCTTTCATGCTCAAATAAAGAGCACCAGCAATTCGGTCCATTTTCGGTTTCTCGGGCACACATACAAAAGGAATCCTGTGTTGAACCTTAATCTTGAGGATATCAGCAAATTCTTCAAGGGTTGGTGCCAGTTGGTAATCAGGAAAGGTGAAACATCGTAACTCAGGATCGTAGAACTGAAGAAGTGTGTAGAGAGCCCATTCATCAACCCGAGAAGTTAACATGTGTAGGATATGACCATATGTCTTCCTGAACTCATCCAAGTTTTGCCCAGTAACTGAAGTACTCAAACGAATCAGAGGCGTTATATCCTCACGGAAGAAACTGCAGGTGAAGGTGCGCCTAGTAACTTCTTTGGTAACTGTCACGTTGTTAGCCATTTCAAGTGAAGAAGATAATAACCTTGGATACCCTGAAAAAAATGGCATGCACATGAGAAATAATAATACTTCTTTTCTTTCTTCCTTTTTTTTTTTTTTACATATCTTTTCTTTTCTTTTCTTTTCTTTTCTTTTCTTTTTTTTTTTTTGAAAGGTAAATATGCCATGATGTAAATGATGCAATGGAAGTTTCCCCACATAGGAGAAGTGTGTGTGGCCTCTGGATGAGATCGGACGTTGCAGGATCAAAGGTCCGGCATAGGCACAGTGAAACCATAAGAACACAAGTCACCAACAGAACGGTCACCAACGGTACCTGTCATGTATATCCCACCCCACTCACAGGTGTAGTCTAGGTCAAGGTAGGTCAATGGCTTCCAGCGTTATCAGTTCTCCTGAAACACCATCATTGTCGCAAATACATGCCAACAACGGTATCTCATTTGAACCTCGACTGGTCGTGGGTCTCATGATCGCAATCAACAGAACCTGACATTCTGTTGGCGTCATGACTATCCACTCTATCCTAGGTATCCTATGTGTCACTCTGGCCTGGGTATTGGGCCTTTTACCTCATAAAACATCCCACCCAACCTGCAAAACAGAACAGAAGACCCCAAGGAACACAGAATATAATCCATATGCATGATGTGCAAACAGAAATAAACATGATATGCAAGCAGAACAGTAAACATGCAAACATATATACAAGGTATAGACAAAAAAAACAAATAAACACCCAGTAAATGAACAAACAAACGCAGGCTAGGATCGACTCACTAAGGATGGACCAGCAACAGGTCTAGCAACATCCCCAGCAGAGTCGCCAGCTGTCGCACGCTCGCGAAAAATGAACAGAGTCGCCACCAATATATTTATCCCATAAGGGAAAGGAATATCAGAAAACCTAACAAAGGAAGGAACAGGGTCTTGCGACCAGAGAATCAAGGTACGGGAGTCGGTTACGCGAGGGGAAGGTACTAGCACCCCTCACGCCCATCGTACTCGATGGTATCCACCTATGTTTGTTTCTATCTAAAGGGTGTATAACTATGTCTATATCTAAATGCGAAATGAATGCAGAATGTAGGGAAAATAAAGAATTGTACTCGCACGGGCCCTACCCCGCTGCCTACGTATCCTTTTCAGGAATCAGAGTTACCGTAGCTCGGCTAAAGATTTTCTGTTTGTTTTTTGTGTTTTTTAATTGGGCGGAGTCAACGTTCACGTTCTTGCATAAGGGAAGACCTACGATGCGTACGAACGGAAATGACATTGCCTTTAGGTGCCAACGAGGCAAAAGAAAAAGAAATGCTTGGTTTGTGTCTTTTAGGATAGATGAGTGGTGAACAGTTCCCAATACCGGGCCACTCACCACTTTCTCTATTTTGCTTTAGTCTGAACCATTGTTATGTGTTTTAAAGCGTTTTTGGTTGTGTATTTTTTAAGGGAATTTACTTCACGATTCGAATCGCATAAAATGTATAATGATCGAGAAGCAGATTAGGGAATGAATCCCACTCACTTCCATCCCATTATGTAATGTTTGAGAAACAGATTAAAGAATGAATCTCACTCATTTCTCTCCCATTAATTAATGTTTGAGAAACAGATTAGGGAATGAATCCCACTCGTTTCTCTCCCATTAAGTAGTGACTGAGAAACAGATTAGGGAATGAATCCCACTCGTTTCTATGCCACTAAGTGATTGAGAAACAGATTAGGGAATGAATCCCATTCATTTCTCTATCACTTTCTTAATGTGATTCGCATCTTCCTTTTATTAAGTATGTTAAAGAGTTGGAAAGAAAAAGAATGCAATAGGAAACTAGATCTACCATTCTAATCTATGTTATTCTAATCTACTAATGGCCCTAAGGTCAAGGATACCTATCCTATCTCAATTCCTCTTAGCAAAGAAGGAAGAGCCTAAGGGAACATGGCAAGCAATAACAAGATGTAATCAAAATCAAAGTAAGAAATGAGAGGCTAAGCATGGAAACAAGAGAGGGAAGCCTCAAGTCAGTAGCAAAACAAGAGATTGAGTGTCCCAAATCAAATACAAACGCATCACGGTATCACACAAAACTATTCACAAAAGTTGCCAAAGTATCGCATGAATCGTTACTTACCAATTAGCGGACAACCATCAATTAATCGAAACAAAAACAAGTGAACACATGAGCTAAGCTTGAAGTCAGTAGCAAACTCATTCATTTAGTTCTAATATCCTATGTTAATCTATATTGGTCAATTAACATGAAGCAATACAAAACTCTACCCAAAACTAGACAACACTAGGTTAATACTAGCTAAGCGGTTTCAAATTGTGATTGAAGTTAGAAACATGCAATCAAATGGTACAAGTCAGTAGCAAATAGCCTATACTAGATGCCTAAACAACCAAAAAGTCGTGCCAAGAAGTTCCTCACAGAATTACGGGTCATTTGTACAAGGTACGGTGCAATCGTCAACCAAAAAACAAGTTATTTACATGTGATAAAGAAAAATCAAGTAAACTAAGAAAACATGCATTAAAATTTTCAATTCCGGGTCTTAGGACCTCTAAACATCCCTAATTACATGTACAAAAAGGAACCAACATTATTGCATGAATGCAACTCGAATTATAGATCAAATTCACATGGTTAACCACTTAGAAGAACACATCAATCGGGTAAAAGAAACCTAATGAAAATCTAATCAAGACATGGAATTGCACTTTTATTTTTTATACACATGAAGATATAGGAGCCTACTGATATCACACAAAAAATGGGAATTAAATTCTGATCCTAAGGTATTAAACGAAATTACTTTGTAAAACCTAGCGAAACATGAAGGAATATGAACACATCTAAGAAAATGATTTATTAAAAATAACAAACTAACTTCTAAAAATATATAAAAAATATCACAATTAAAACTATCTAAAACATATTTTTTTTTATTTTTTATTGCATAGAAGAATGATTTGGTAAGCAGAATTAGAGGAACAAAGCAATTGCAAACAAGAAATAAATCTGCTAGCCAGGGGGTGTGTATTAGTAAAAGCTTTGAACTGAGTTTGGTTAGAGGCGCGTTTGGGCCTAGTACTGGGGGGTATGGAAATTAACACGCGCCAGGCCCAGTCAAACATGGCCCGAATCCTCACAATAATTGTCCATTATCCATTTTTCATGCAACACTTATTTTTTATGTGTGATTTTAATCATGTGACATAGCAATGGTATAGATAACAAGTATCAATCGGTGCACCCAACTTAAAGCATGTAAGACAAAAGTATGGCCCGGACCAATTAGAGAATGCCACATAACCGGCCAATCATTTGAATAAAACAAGAAGGGAAGCATGCGAACCAATCACGTCGCGACACGCACGCAGGCGGAGTTAAATGGAGATGCCATAACAGAAACGCCGGAGCAGCCTCCGGTTATCTTCTCCGGCGACCTCACCGCGCCGGAGTTCCATAATTCGCCCGGAAATCTTAGAATCACACACATTTCCGCTCGGTTTTCTAACCTGGATCCAAATATGATATTGATTTCTCCTAAAAATCTTTCTAAAGCTTATACTGAAGCCAAATACGGAACCCTAACATCATCAAGGCTCCTCTCAACACAAGACAAAAACATGACGAACACTCATACACACCTACTGAATTTAGAGGCAAGATTCAGATCTCCGAAAGCACATGTTCATCATAAAATTGCAAGCAAGATTCGAACGAAATGCAGCATATAACCACAATGATCCTAACACATGTTACTACAACATCAAGAAAGTTTCAGAGATTTACGTGTTTAGATCTTGAATGTTTCTTCAGAGAACTGCACAGCTCTTTTGATACCTTGATGATGCTGATAACCGTTTCGACGAACTTCGGTCTTCGGCTGAGAAGCAACTCGGATGATGAGCCTCGTGTCCAGGAACTCTTCTTCTCGGATCAAGTGAGCGATGGCATGGTGCGGATTCTGCTGATGATGATGATGATGTAAGGTTGCAGGTTGTTGCGATGGAGGTTCGGTTATGGTGGTGACGGTGGTGGTTGGAGTTTTGTGATGGTGGAAGGATCGCTGGTGGTGTGTGGCGGTGGCTTCTGATGAAGTTTGTTACAAAATGTAACAAACTTCTGAAGGTGATTGATAGCGAGAGAGAATGAACCGAGAGAAAGAAGAGTGAGTCTGAATAAAATGAGTGCGTGTTGTTTTAATTGGTGAAGGGTTTTGGCTTTATATGGTGAGTGTATATGGTTTATGGTGAGGACGAGTGTAGTGTATAATTCTTCTTCAACACTTAATGAGCAAGCATGGTAATTGAAGTAAGTTTGTAGTGAGCTTTTCCACTTATCAACTTTGCATGGTGAAATATGGTAAGTGATGACTGATTGTGTTGCAGCAAACAAGCACCATGCGTACGTCTCACTTTGGGTCCACATTACTTTCTCCTTAGACATTTTTATGACACAAACTTAGGCTCATTGTAACAAGGTGATGGAGATGGAGGCTTATGATGTTGGTGATTTCTTGAGATAGGGCTTAGTGTGGGAATTAAGTGATCTCAAACTTGGAGTGTTACTACTACCAATGCTTATGGTATGCATGACATGAATCTGACCCACGTCTTATTCAAATTATAACTTGGTGAGGGCGTGACTTTAGGTCCCTATATCTTTTCCATCACGTGTCCAACCTTAGTGACCTCGGATTCATTGGAAAGACGGCGTGGCAAGGAGCATTAGGATACCAACATTGATCTGAATAGGGATTCGTAGGCCTCTAAAATTGTCCTCAAAGTTGGCACGCCAAGTGTTTGTTGGAAGGCTCACGCGTGACCTGGAATTTTGGCCTGGCTGGATGCGTACCCTTGACTCTGCGAGGAGGTGACTTTGGAGATTCATAACTGATCCGATATTCATTCAAATGGCTCATTTATTGATTTATTGTGTAGAGGACATGGAGTAGAGTAGATGCATACCAAGTTTACACTTCATAGACCCTTGTGTGTCTCTATAATCAACCTCAAAGTTGGCACGCCACGTGCTTGATTAAATGACCATGCTGCCCAGGAAACTTGCCCAGCTTTTGCCTTGTGTACAGTGAGATCTTTGCCAACTTCTCTCTTTAATAACTCTCAATCCATGTGTCATATGAAAAAACTCCCAACTACAATGTTATAGAGGGCTATGAGACGAACATTTTTGGTGTTGACCTTGTTTTGAAATGAGGTTTAGAAACACGTGTAAATTGACCCTGAAGTCAGCCTCACAACCATTTTTCCAAACCTCCAAAATTTCCCTAAGTATAGGACTTTCCATTTATGGAAGTTTCACAAATTAACCACTTTCCACTTTTAGCAACTTTTGATAAAACCTTGATTTTTATTTATTTCTTTGATTTTCTTCGACCGATTTTCCACCAAAGTCCACGTTTGACAGTTGACTTTGACTTTGACCCGAAAGTCAACTTTTTCTGATTTTCTCTGATTATTGATGAAATTCCCGATTAAATCTCCTTCGATCAAATCCAGTCAAGCAAACACATCCACATAATCAGTATGAGCATTTTCATTCATGGAATCCATTCCTGATTGAATGTTGACCAGAAAGTCAACTGGTTGATTTTGGTCAAAGAAACCCTAACTCAGAATGATCAGATAAGCATCTAGCTTGTATTTCCCAACCAATGCCTTGACTTGAAGGTGAGAAAACCACTGATTCAAGAGTGCCCTCAGAAGGATAGTGCCACGAGACCAGACCTCAGATCCTCATAATTAATCAGGAGTTCTTTGCCATAAAGGCTCTTTCTCTCCAGTCTTCGATTGGTAACCATGATATGAATGCATGAGTTGAATGACCTATATGAAACATGAATGTAAACCAGATAATTAAGGGTAGGACAAATTTGGGGTATGACAGTCATTATTAATAAACGTTTTACCTTTCACCTTTTTGTTGTATGCTCTGGATACTCTTTCCTTTTGTCTTTTTATCATCTCCAACGCTCGAAGTCTGTCTTCGTCCAGATCTACTAACTCATTCATCATTAACTCCCAGTATACGTTGGGAGGAATATCTGCCTGTCTTTGTATCCTTACTGACTGCAGATATATCTCGATTGGGAGTACTGCCTCATGACCAAACATCAGTTGGAAAGGCGTTGTATTTGTAGCTTCTTTTGGAGACGTTCGACAAGCCCAAAGTGCTTGGTCCAAAGTTTTATGCCAATTCTTGGGTTTCTTCCCCACATGTTTTTTGATAAGGCCAATTATTATCTTGTTTGCTGCTTCAACTTGTCCATTTGCTTGAGCATAGTAAGGTGTAGAAGTAAATACTTTGAACCCTATTTCTTTGGCGAAGTCTTGCATTTTCCGCCCAGTAAAGACCGATCCTTGATCAGTAGTTATACTTTCTGGGATTCCAAATCTGTATATAATATGTTTCTGGATAAACTCAATCACGGTCTCTTGATCCACATTCGCCAGTGGTATTGCTTCGACCCATTTTGTGAAGTAGTCTATTCCTACTAATATATATCTTTGACCTTTAGACGACTTGGGGTGAATTTCTCCAATCAAATCTAGTGCCCATCCCCTAAAAGGCCAAGGTTTCACTATTGTACTTAATTCGTTTGCTGGGGCGTGTTGGATACCTGGATGTTCTTGACATTCTTGACACCCTTTCGCAAACTCTATGCAGTCTTTTAACATGGAAGGCCAATACATTCCATAACGAAACAGAAGCCATTTCATTTTGTGTCCTGCTTGATGTGCACCACATGCTCCACTGTGTACATTCGAAAGAGCTAAATATGCTTCTGCTTCACCCAAGCATTTCAACAATACACCTTCAGGAGTTTTCTTAAACAATTCGTTTCCCATCAGGAAATATGACAGAGCTCTATACTTTACCTTCCTGTCTGTATCTATCGAAGGATGTTTTAGATAGTTTATTATTGGACTCCTCCAATCTGTATCTGCCAATGAGTCTATGTTTAGTATTTCGAACTCTTCTTTGTTGGCGTAACCTAATTGTGAATTCTCCAGGTCACTTGGGGAAAGTTTAGTAGACATTGCTCTCCCTCTTACTTCAATCAATTCTTCTAACTTCTCTTTTGATACCTTGTATCCTGAAGCTAGCTGTGCCAAGTCATTCGCTTCTTGGTTGTTGGTCCTTGAGACGTGTTTTAATTCCACATATTCGAATTTCTTGAGCAACCTATTTGCTATGACAAAGTACATGATCAAATTTTCTTTGATGCACTTGTATTCCTTTGTCAGTTGTTTAATGACCAATTCAGAGTCTCCTTTAATTTCGACTCTGGTTGCCCCCAATTCTAACAAAGCTTCAAGTCCAGCGATTAATGCTTCGTATTCAGCTTCGTTGTTGGAGTATAAAGGGCCTTCGATTTTATACTTAAGCTTTGTTGGAATTCCATCAGGAGAAATTATTATTATTCCAACTCCGGTTCCCTCTCTATGAGTTGAACCATCGAAATATAACTTCCAAGGCTTTAGATCCACATACTGTTGATGACTCTCAACTACTGCATGGTCGACAATGAAATCTGACACAATTTGACCTTTCATCGCCTTGAGAAGCTGAAATATCAGTGAATATTCATTAAGGGCTAAAGCCCATTTACCAATTCGACTATGCAATATTGGCTTAGATAACATATGTTTAATAACATCACAATGAGACGAAACATAAACATCAACTGGCTTTATAAAATACTTAAGTTTGATACAAGAGAAATACAAACAAAGGCAGAGTTTTTCTATCGCGGTATATCTAGTCTCTGCATCATTGAGTACTCTACTTAAGTAATAAATGGCTCTTTCGATGCCATTTTCATCTTCTTGTGCCAACATGCTGCCTATTGTTTTATCTGAAGCTGAAATGTATAGGCGCATGTGTTTCTTCCCATTTGGGGGAGATAGAATTGGTGGATGAATCAAGTATTGCTTGATTTTATCAAAAGCTTCTTGATGTTCAGCACGCCATTCTAATTTTCTCTGCTTAAGTCGTAGTAGAGGTGAGAAAGCTTGCGTGCGTCCACTCAAATTAGAGATAAATCTCCTTAAGAAGTTTATCTTTCCCAATAAAGATTGCAGTTCTTTCTTCGTGGATGGAGACTTGGTTTCCATTATAGCTTTCGTCTTATTTTGGTTGATTTCTATCCCTTTCTTGTGGACTACGAAACCCAAGAAATCACCTGCCTGCACAAAGAAAGCACATTTGAGGGGATTCATCTTCAGGCCATGTTTCCTCATTCTTTCGAATGATTGGTCCAGATGATCGAGATGACTGATATCTGAGGTAGATTTTACTACAATGTCATCTATATATACTTGCATGAATGTTTCTATAAAGTCATGGAATATAGAATTCATTGCTCTTTGATAGGTTGCCCCGGCATTTTTTAAACCAAAAGGCATTACGACCCATTCGTAAGTACCTATTACCCCTGGGCAACGAAATGTCGTTTTGGATACATCATCTTCTGCAATAAAGATCTGATTGTATCCAGAATATCCATCCAACATTCTCAAATACTCGAAGCCTGCGGCTGAGTCTACTAGCATTTCTGCCACAGGCATGGGATATTCATCTTTAGGAGTGGCTGCACTGAGATCACGAAAATCTATGCATACTCTTAATGAACCATTCTTTTTAATTACAGGTACTATATTAGCAATCCATTCAACATACCTTGTAGTTTGGATGAACTTGCAACGTAGAAGCCTTTCGACCTCTGCTTTAATCTTTGAATGAATATCCGGCGCGAACCTCCTGGGAGTCTGCTTTATAGGTTTCTTCCCTTCTTTTATTGGTAATTTTAGTTCGACCAAATCTCTTCCTAGCCCAGGCATCTCATCGTAATCCCAAGCAAAACAATCTTTGTTTTCTTTTAACATTTTGATGACCGTCGCTTTTAGTGCTGGTTTTAGTTTCGCGCTGATGTACGTTATCCTCTTTTGACCTTCGTCTCCAAGATTTACTTCTTCGAGTGGATCTTGGGCTAACATCTTTATGTTTGATGCCATTGGGTCCTTTTCGAATCCCAGAGGCTCTTCATCGTAAATTGCGTCTAACCTTTGACTCGATTCCTCTCCTATGATCTCTTCGACTTGAACCGGATCTCCAAAGGATTTAGAACTCGTATATATCTCTGGATCTGTCACTTCTTTTTTGGTTAGAACTGTGTTCATCATTACATTTGATAATTCGGCTTCGAGAGCCGCCCTTCTTTTGTTCTTGGCTACGTAAGCCGAAATCTTTTCGAAGAAGGAGGACTCAGACATTATTAATGTCATCGTCCCAGCCTGTTGGCCGTATTGGTGGATAATTCTCCAATGGTGCTGTATATGTTGGGCCATCCATGATCTCTTTGTCCCACTGGAATCCATTAGGGTGTAGAGTTAAATAGTACAGCGCATTCTTATTTGGGGTATACATCTCCTCCGCAGCATGACAAGGACCTATGTTTGCCAAGTTTCTATCGAAGTTAGTTTTATTAACTTGGTTAACTTCAGCCATATAGTAACTCTGATCCCCTTCGATATTCTCTACTATACCATCATCTCTCCAAATGGTTACCCTCTGATGCATTGTTGAAGGCACAGCTGCAACTCCATGGATCCACTCTCTCCCAAGCAAAAGGTTATAGTTTGCTCTTGCTGGTATAACCATAAACATAGTTGGCCTCGTGACTGATCCCACGATTAAATTCACCTGAACAACTCCTAGTGTTTGTCCTATCTTGCCTTCGTAGTTAGATAAAACCATGTTGTGTGGCCTTATATCAGTATCGAACATACCAATTCTTTTCAGCATGTATTGGGGCATTAGGTTCACTGCTGCCCCCCATCGACTAGGACTTTATTAATGCCAACATTTTCAATTTTAGCCCTTATATAGAGTGGTTTCAAGTGATTTCGCATACCTTCATCGGGCCTCTCGAAGAAAGCGTTCTGCTCTTCAACTGCACCATTATTCAGCACATAGTAACACACAGGTCTGTGTTTCACCATTTCTTCGATATCAGCCTCTTCGCAGTCTTCAACTTCAGTTTCCTGATTAAACTCATGAGGGAGCACAGATACAACGTTGCAGTTGAGGTTTATAGATGACACCCCATCTGAATCGAAATCATTTGTCATTCTATCTTCTTCTTTCCAAGAACTGGAACGCATCTTTTCTTCTTCATCCAAGATCTTTTCAGCTTCGAATAGCCTGCGTTCTGTCATACCCCAAAATTTGCCCCATCTACTTCACCTACAAAGATTCAAAGACTAGGGTTCCATTCAAGCAACACTCCTAGCCAAGAGCCTCTTGAGGCTAGGGTTTGAGATTCCCCTAAGAGGGACCAATGAGATAAGGCTTTTAATCAAAGGTATATGGTTTATAGTGATCTAACATAACTCCATAGCAAAAGTCAAGGCACCACTCCAAAGGTTACCTGCTCAAACAGTCCCAAGATCTACAATCAACTGATTCAAATCCAAAGTCAAGGCATGATCCAAACTTCTAACCATTGGTCACACAACAAGTATGGGGATGTATATCCATCATTTGATCAAAGCTTGATCATGATTCCATTAATAGAAACTCAGAGATGAACAAATACAAAAAGGTTCAAATTAGGGTTTCTTTAGGAGAAAGTCAACCCAACTTTGACTAGGCATAAATTTTACCTGGAACATAAAAAATTCCCCACTCAAAGCCTATTTTGAAGGAATTTGGATTCTCTACAACTTTGTCTCTTACAAGCTAGGGCTAGAAATGCTTCATTTGAGAGGTACAGTACAAAAGATTACAGGTCATTTTCAGGCATCCTTCAAAAGCAATTTTTTGTTAAAGAAGATATGATCAAGATAAAAGCTCCAGATGAAAAATACGTTCCAAAGTGGCTTGTAGAGGACACTTTGAGGTTTCCAAAAAGTATTAGAACTCCCTCATAGCTTAAAAATTGAATGAGATGTGCTTGATCAAAGTTGGGTGATTTTGGAGGACCAAATGTGAAAAAGGAGGTTCAAATTGGATTTTTTGCAAATAGGCCCATACTTTTATGACTTGAACTTGGCCCATAAGTTATCTAAAACATATGCCACGAATTTTATCACTTTATTGGATTTTTACACAATTTTATTTCATTTAAAATTGATTTTTAATGATTTAAATAAGTGAGAAATCAAATATTTTGATAGAAAACATATTTTGGTGATTTTCAATCAACATTAATGCTAAAATATAATATATTTTCGTGGCAAGTTAATTGGAAAGAGATGGATGCAATTTTGGCCAAAATAAGAAACTTAATATTCAAGAAAAATCCAATTTCTCAACTATGGCAAGATTTGATTTAAGGGATTCTTGGGCTCTTTTTTTTAACCTAATGCAATCCCTATAAGTAGAGGAGAAGGTACACACGCATAAGGGTTAAGAATTCTGATCAGAGGCAAGGGTTCAAGAAAGAAAAAAAACTTCCATAATCAAGATTCGGTTTTGGCAATTGAGAGGTTCTCAAGGAGATTTGAAGATTGCAAAAGCTTCCTCAGGTGATTTGGAAGCTACCTGGATCATCACGCTTCATCAGCACCCCCAGAATTATCTCCTATTTGTCAAAGTAAGTCACTCTGAAAACCCATTCGATCTGAACAATATATGCATCCTCATTGAAAATTAATTGCATATTTAGGTTTGTTTCAATGCCATGAACGTTTCTGGGTTGTGTATTTCAAGCTTGCGTGCTTTAATCTCGTGTTGCCATTAGAGGCCGATCCCATTCACTAACTTTCTTCTCCTAATTTTCATAAACGACCTTCTATCGATCCCAAAGAAAACTTTCTCGGTTACGATAAACAATTTTCATTCACCCTCTCACACACAGGTTCACATTATTGTACATATTTTCTCTCTTAGTCAAACCTTCTTTTTCGCTTCCATGTGTAAAGTTCCTCTAACAATACTACCATAACCAAACATCATCCACTCACTTCAATTACAAGAACCTGTAAATGCAAACTACACCAAGAAAAAGTTCTAAACTTTCATAGATTATAATCAAATACAATCAAAGACTTTGTTATTTCATTCAACAGTGACCAAATCAAAAGCTAAAACGTTTCCACAAACATTTGGCGTGCGTAGTTTACGTACAGAAAACGAAACGAAACAACATGCGGCCTATGGATTTGCGACATCCTCCGCGAATCCATCTCCCTCCGTCTCCGGCGACATCGACCTCCAACACGCCAGATCCGAAACCGCAACACTTCGACTACCACGATTCAGCCTCCACGCAAGCCGTTAAAGCGCCGTACCACCTTGGATATGAGTTTCGCTGCCGCCAAAATCGTCTTTCAGATGTTTCGGTACCGGTATGTTTGGTTATATTCATGGTTGTGTCTTTATGAGTTTTTTTCTTCTTTTTAACAGATAAATGGGAGAAGAGGAGCTATAATCTGAAAAGGACGGTGACGTTTTTTTTGTCCCGTACGTGTTGTTCTGTTTTGCATTTAA
The DNA here is from genome assembly GCF_029867415.1 of Vicia villosa. Classification (NCBI taxonomy): domain Eukaryota; kingdom Viridiplantae; phylum Streptophyta; class Magnoliopsida; order Fabales; family Fabaceae; genus Vicia; species Vicia villosa. The sequence continues at coordinate 197,344,385 of NC_081180.1, forward strand.
TCTACTGTTCTCCAATTCCACACGTCATGTTTTAAAAGGTGAGTTTGTTTACATTAATATGTTAGTAAATGGTTTCTTGCTGTACATCAATAGATATGAGTTGCCTCCTTTAGGGGTTAGGATGGTTATTTGACTTATTATTAAAATTATTATCACTGTTAATAACAATTAGGAATATTGTCCTTTAGTTAGTTTTTAATAAATTTAAGTTTTTAGTTTTAATCATCAACTCTAACTCATTATGTCTAAATTATTAATTCTAATTTAGTTTATAATAAACACCTACTAATTCCATTTAAGAATTAAATAATCAATTAATTTAATTAATTAAATTCAAAAAATCATTTTGCAAATGTGAATGGTGTAGGCGTCCCATTTTAATTTAGCATACAAAAGAGATATTATTTTTTTCTTCTAATTAGCTTTAAGAGTAGTTTTATTGAATTTTTATTAGGGCCTAACGGTTAATTCAACTTAGACTAATTAGATTAATTAGGATGTATATTAGTTTAAGTTAAGGTACAATAATATAAAAACACAAAAACATACCCTTTATATTTTAATTAGGTTAATTATGTTACTTATGAATAATCCTATAAAGGTTGTTATCTAAAAATAAAAGAAAATTTATTTATTTATTTTGTTAATTTTAAATGATTGTATAACTATTTCTTAATTTTCTCTTCGATCCGATTATACCTAATAGTCGTGTTGGTGAGAAATAATTAATTGAATCCAATGATAAAAATATGTCTATTTTGCTAAATGGTTTTAACCAAGTCTATTGGTTACGATGATTAGCATTTTCTCTTTATCAAAATTCGTTGTTATTTGTAATCGAATCTATCAATTATGAGGAGTAACGATAATTAAAATACACATATTTGCTATTCGTGATAATCGAATCTATCGATTATAGTGGTTAGCAATCCTCCCTTTAATCCGTTAGCCATGGTAATCAAACCTATTGATTATTGCAGCTAATGGTAACAAATTAAAATCAGGGTTGTACGCCCAAACATTTAAAATACACTAAACCACGTCACTACAGATTTTCAACACTGCGATGTTCACAACTACGATAAGGTAATTCAAAATACCTTCGAACATTGGCATTTCAAAACAATTTCAAAAACAACTTCAAAACAACTTCAAATACAATCAAATTCTAATTCTAAGGGCGTACAACCCTTTCCCGAACTACGTTGACTCTGATTCTCCATAAGGAGATACGTAGGCACTTGGATAACCAAGGCGAGTCCCCTTCCTCTAAATTCTAATCCTGTCAATATAATTAGCTTTATAATTACTCTCTGTCACCTTTCTTTATAAACCTTGCCATAAACCTTTATCTTTGAATGTTAGCCTTTAGGAAAGGGTTGAGGGTGCCTAACACCTTCCCTCGACCTGAATATAGTATCTTACCCTGATCTCTTAATTTCATAGGTTTCCTATTCGCCTTGGTAGAATAGGTGGCGACTCTAAACATTAATTTTTTAGGCAGGTTGCTACAGCTGGCGACTCTGCTGGGGATAACTATAATGGTGAATACTATGCTCCTATAGGTTTTGGCAGGGTTTAGGTTTGGCAAGTTTTTTTTAGGGTTTGGTAAACTTGCCATTTTTAGGGTTTGGGGGAGGTTCATCTTTTAATAAATATTAAATTATTTTTTTTATTTATTTGTTTTTTGTTTTTTCTTAAAATGTTTATTTATCTGCCTTAAAATGTTTACCTATATTATTATATGCATTGTTGTTTTTTATGTTGTGTTAAACCCTAAGTGTGGGAGTTAACTTTGAGATCAATAGGGGACATGAATCGCCTACGAGTCTCATTGATAACTCCACTCGGAGTGGGTTGAGTATTCGGAAATGTCCAAAACGAGGCTTGACTTTGTTGAGGGCAGGACTGGATGCTTGGCTGATCTCTCCGAGAACCTACCCCAAAAATTCGAACCTCATGGATAAAATGAGTTGTTCTAAAATCCGAAGAGACAAAAAGTCTCGGAGGCTACGAACGACCCCATGAGACCTTCTAGAACCCCCCATAAAAAGGTTGGCTCCCTAGAGCCCCCTACGTCGAACCTATGAACCTGGGTTTCTTGAAATATTATGTTATATTTGTTTTTTGTCTTATATGTTTGGTTGTTTTATATTTTTTGTGTGTTGCTATGATTTTTTTGGTGTGTTTGCATGCATCATCTCTCATTTGCATCTTCATCATGTTTTATCCACAAAAAAATAGTAAATAAAAAAATATAATATAAATGTAAAAATATATTCTATTTGGTGAATGTGTAGGAAGGATGAGTACCAAGAAGACCATTGTTCACTTTACCGTTTCCACTCCGGATATCAAGAAGCTGAAAATAATCAAGGAAAAATTACCATCAAGTGCTTTGAATAGGTTTGTAATCCGCTATGGGAATATTTTGGACTTGCTAAGGGTGAAAGTGCAAGAGGAAGCCATTACTGCTTTGGTCCAATTTTATGACCCCCCGCTTAGGTGCTTTACTTTTCAAGATTTTCAGTTGGCTCCAACTTTGGAAGAGATGGATGCTACGCTAGGGTTCTCAAAAATTAAAAAAGAATTCTATACTGGTGTGGGTAAAGAAGTTGACTTTTCAGATTTGGCAAAAGCCTTGGGGTTGTCCGCTACGGAATTGAAGACTAATTACAAAACTGATGGAGATGTGCATGGGATCAAGAGATCTTACTTAGAAAATCAAGCATTAATGTATGCTCAAAAGAAACAATGGGACATTTGTGGACATTTATTAGCTCTTCTGATTTTTGGAGTTGTGTTATTGCCAAAAAATGTTGATTACGTTGATCCCGCTGCCATTCATGCTTTCACTTCCTTTAAGGTTTATGGAAAGGATCCTACTCCGACTATCCTCGCTAATATTTACTATGCTATCCATGTGAAGTACGAAAAGAAGAGAGGAATGCTATTTTGTTGTGTCCATTGGCTATATTCTTGGTTGACTTCTCATCTCTACAAATCTAGTTGCTTTATCAAAGAATTGACTAGAAACGATTGGTCTCAAAAATTAAGGGCTCTCAAAGCGGATTCTATTCTATGGTATACGAAGAAATTAAATTCAGATAAGATTATTTACAAATGCGGAGAATTCAACAATGTGCCATTAATAGGAACTCTTGGTTGCATTAATTATAACCCCATTCTAGCATTGCGCTAATTGGGCCATTCCATGGATAAGGAACCCGCCGAACAACGGATAAAAGAATTAATCTTGCATGACAATGGGAAAGGTGAACCAAGAACATGGAAGGAAGTAATTCAAGCTTGGAAGCATGTTCAAAGAAAAGACTTTGGGCCAAAAAATGCAATTGCAAAAGCACCTTATACCGCATGGGTTCAAGAAAGAGTTGGGAAGATTTTGCTTCCTTTTGTCGTGGATCCCGCATACAAGCCCGATTCTCCTGATCTTGTCCCTCTATCCATCGAAGAGATAGAAGGGATCAAGGCTGCCCTAGAGGCGTCCCGAAAAGAAAAAGAGAAATTAGAACTTGATTTGCATCAACTTACCAACGAAAGGAGCCAACTACGCTTTGACCTTAAGGATAAGAACCAAGAACTTCAAGCAATGAAGGAAGAGAATGATAGACAAAGGAGTAAAAGGAAACGTGCAACCGAAGGGTATTTAAGTGCTAATTTTAATTTAGAGGCTCATGATGAGAGGTTGGAGCAAGCTGATGCGGAAATTGCAAGGTGGAGAAGGCGTTATGAGAAAGCTTCCCATGACAAAGCAGAATCCGAGAAAAATCTAGAAGCTGTGGTCTTTGAATTAACTGATAGGACTAAGGATCAAGAAGAGGAAATAAGAAACCTCAAATATGATCTTCAAGAAGCTCGCAATGCTGGACAACAAGAGCGTGCAAGGAGATTAACCATGGAAGAAGCACTTTTACAGCGCACCGAGGAGTATAATAGAGCGTACCAAGCCATGGTATCACTTAGGGAAGTGTTCACAAGAGAGAAAGAGGTGCATGAGGCAGCCCTGAACGAAAGAGACTATTGGAAAAGACTCTACACAATTGTTTCTACAGCAAGTGAGCATGTGAGCATGGTTCCTAAGATGCTTGAAGACTATGAGAAATGTCGCGATGATTATGATAAGCTAGTCTTCTTGTGTAATGATTTAATTCAAGATATTCCAAAGAGTTTGGCAAAAGCAGAATCATCTCCTATCATCCTTCCCGAAGTAGTCAAAGAGTTCATGGAGCTTTGTAGAGATATGGTGGACAAGTTCCAAGAAGGCATCCAAAGGCGTTCTTAGCTTTATGTTATTTCCTTGTTGCTTTTATTTCAAGTACTTTTAATTTAATTTATTTTGAGTATTTTTAATTTCAATTTCCCTTCCATTTTTGTAAACCAACAATGAAGTGGTATTTACTTTTAATTAATAAAGTGTGTTTATTTTCGCATTTACTTATTGTTCCTATAATATTCACCAAATAAATATATGCAAAAAAAAAAAAGAGAAAAAAAAGAAGAAAAAGAATCAAAAAAAGACAATGTATATTTACTATAATAATGTGGATAAGACACGAACATAGCATAAGCATAACATTCATATCATGCATGTCATATTTAATTACAAAGCATTAAAAAAAACTATCTTTATCTCTAGTCACACCATTGGAGAAGACAATCAAGCAACCATTCCTGTGTACCAAACCCGAGCTCAGAAGAAGAAAGCGATGGAACAACTAGAGCAGAACCAAGCCGCCCTTCGCGAAGAAGTAACCCAGCTGAAAGGTACTGTGGATGAGATTAAGGGAGGGTTGAGCTTCATGAAGGACATTAAGGATGAACAGGAAAGAGCTAGGGAAGCTCGGAATCGGTATGAGGAGATGCCAAACGATGGCAATCCACTGTTAGGATATGTTCGAGGCTTTGACCCTCATAAGTCAAACACCCACTCGTCAAAGAGAGTTACCAAAACCCATGAAGAGGGAGAAGCTTCCCATGAAGGATTCATTCCCGCCACTCAGAAAGAGGGGGCGCCTCGCACTGTTCGCATCCCTGCTAACAATCCACCTAAGGATGAGGATTATGTGGACTTACAATATGGGGAGGTAGACGAGCCGAATCAGGAGTCCCAACATAAGCAAACCCAAGCTGATTCTGAGGAAAGCGCTAGAAATAGCGGACAAATCAAGGCGCTGGAAGAAAGGCTGAAGGCAGTAGAAGGATACGATGTCTTTGACGTGGATACCTACGAAATGAGCTTGGTGCCGGATTTGACTATTCCTCATAAGTTCAAGATATTCAACTTTGAGAAATACAAGGGACTTACGTGTCCTAGAAGTCATTTACGCATGTATGTCAGGAAGATGGCTGCTTACGCCAATGATCAAAAGCGAATGATGTATTTCTTCCAAGACAGCCTGAGTGGGGCATCTGTTGAATGGTACATGTAGTTGGAAAAGACACATATCCGAAGCTGGAACGACCTTGCTAATACATTCCTAAAGCAGTACAAGTACAATCTGGACATGGCACCAATCGGATGCAACTGCAGAACTTATCTCAGAAAAAGGAAGAATCATTCAAGGAATACGCCCAAAGATGGCGAGAACTGGCGTCTCGAGTCCAACCTCCATTATTGGAAAAGGAGCTAGTTGACATGTTTATGAGAACTCTGCAAGGACCATACTACGATAAAATGATTGGAAGCGTATCATCAGGATTTTCAGATCTGGTGGTTATCGGAGAAAGAATTGAGGACGGAATCAAAGATGGGAAGATACAAGGAGCATCATCTAACTCTTATCACTCAAAGAGGCCCACCTCAACCTTCGCTAAAAAGAAGGAAGGGGAGACCAATGCAGTAGTGCACCAAGAGTTTAGACCTCCTATGACATACCCACCTCAACAAAGCAGATTCCAAGATCCTCCAAGGAAATTCGACCCTTTGCCCACCTCCAAAAGCGAAATACTGAAATATCTGTTAAATGAGCAACTAGTGGAACTCAGGCCTATGCCACCCCCAATTCCCGAAAAAGCTGCACCCAATTTCAGGGCTAATGAAAGGTGTGAATTTCACGCCAACTCTCCTGGACATACATTGGAAAAGTGTTGGGCTTTTAGGCACAAGGTTCAAGACCTAATAGAATCAGGGGCTATTGCTTTTGACAAACCTAACGTAAAGACAAACCCTATGCCTCGCCATGATGGCACAGTCAACGCAATAGAGGTAGTCACTGAGCAAGAGTTTGTTCAACAACGGAGCTCCCCCATAGATTCCCTTAAGAGGTATCTACTTGCAAAGGGGTTCATCCTCGAACATAACGAAGCCTTTAAGACAACCCTGCAAAGACTGGTGGATCAAGGGGTAGTTCGGTTTAAGGAATATCCTGAGGAAGAGTATGTGGCTATGCTAGACAGGAATGAACCATTGATGATACCTAGGCAAGGGGCAAGGAAGACATTAATCATCCCTTGCGCCAAAGCACCATTGCTGATACCCACACAAGTACACACTAGGATCATCCCGATCAGAGACCCATACCCTATGGACAAAATGAAAGCAGTCCCTTGGGAATATGAGTCTAATACTAATACCGACGTGACAAACATCGTTGGGCCTGGGGGCATGACTCGTAGTGGTCGCATATTCAATACTGCAAAACCAAATGAGAACCTGGCACAAGCAAGTGATCAAACTACTGTGGTCCCTACTGAAAAAAGCACATCCAAAGACAAAGAGACCACTAACAAAGATGCTGAAGAGTTCTTGGCATTGATCAAGAAAAGTGATTATAAGGTGGTGGACCAGTTGCACCAAACTCCGTCCAGGATATCACTCCTCTCGCTGTTGATACATTCAGAAAAACACCGAGACACCTTGATGAAGATCTTGAGCGCTGCCCATGTAACTAAAGACATCACTGTAAATCAATTTGATGGAATGGTGGCTAATCTTACTGCTGGGGCATGCTTAAGTTTCAGTGAACACGAGTTGCCCTCACAAGGAAAAGAGCATAACAAAGCCCTGCATATCTCCATACAATGTGGGAAAGCTCATCTGTCTAGAGTACTGATCGACACATGGTCATCATTAAACGTGATGCCAAAGGCCACCTTAGACAAGATAGATTTGGAAGGACTAGTAATAAGACCAAGCCGTCTGGTAGTCAAAGCCTTCGATGGGTCGCAAAGCCCGGTGTTTGGAGAGGTGGAACTCCCTGTGGTAATAGGCCCCCACACTTTCTGCATCAATTTCCAAGTGATGGAGATTGAACCTGCCTATACATGTTTATTGGGACGTCCTTGGATCCATGCTGCTGGGGCAGTTACCTCTACTCTACATCAAAAGGTAAAATTTGTGGATGGAAACTCTATAGTAACTGTCAATGGGGAGGAGGACATATTTGTCAGCAATCTGGAGTCGTACCGATACATTGAGGCTGGAGAAAAAGTATTAGAGACTTCGTTCCAAGCACTAGAGATCGCAACTGCTGTCACGCTACCAATTGAGAAAACGCGAAGGGCGGTAACATCTTGGAGAGACCTGCAAGACACAAAGATGGAAGGCTGGGGCAAAGTCCCAGAAGTGCAAGAGAAAAGAGATCGTCTGGGGCTAGGATACCAACCAACAAAGAAGGCTGCACAGGAAGAGCAACGCTTCCCTCCGATCGCACAAACTTTTGTCACAGGGGGATATGAGCATGTATCCATGATATCTAGCATGGAGGGCACGTCCAACTTCATCAGGATGATTAGACCAGGAGAACAACTTCAAAATTGGACAAGCCTGGAGATACTAGAGATAGTTTATGTTTCAAAGTAATTTGTTTTGCCGTGTGTTTTATTTCCCTTTCAATTAATAAAAAACAATGTCGCTCATGCCTCGCCCGAAGCATAGAGTTGGTTTGTAAGGGCCCCATTTACTTTCAAAGTTGAGTTTATTAATAAAATTGTCGTTTGCATTTGGTATTGAAAACTCTATCTCGTTCTTGCATTCACTTTCTCGAAATGACAAATAACATTCTTGCATAAAACAAAAGCACAATCATAATTGCATACTAAAAACAAAAACATAAACTTGTGCAGATCACCTTCTAACATCACCGATAAGAATACTACTGAAACTCAATGTAAATTTGAGGCTCTCGCTAATCAGTCTGAGGAAGGGGATGAGGAAGACGATGAACTTCCAAAAGAATTGTCAAGGCTAATGGACAGGGAATCCAAGAGCATGCTCCCTCCTTAAGAAGCAATCGAAACCATAAACTTGGGCACCGACAAAGAACCCAAGGAAATCAAGATTGGGGCAACACTGAACGAGGACATAAAAGCAACACTGGTCAAACTCCTTCATGACTATGTGGAAATATTCGCTTGGTCATATCGTGACATGCCTGGGCTGGATACAGACATCGTCGTGCATAGGCTACCACTCAAAGAGGGTTGTACACCGGTCAGACAAAAACGCAGAAGAGTTCGACCCGACATGGATAATAAAATCCGAGAAGAGGTACTCAAGCAGTTTGACGCAGGTTTCCTCACCGTAGTTGAATACCCACCATGGATCGCCAATATAGTGCCAGTGCCTAAGAAGGATGGAAAGGTGCGCATGTGTGTTGATTACAGAGATCTGAATAAGGCAAGTCCAAAGGACGACTTTCCACTGCCACACATAGACATACTAGTGGACAACACCGCGCAAGCTTCAGTATTTTCATTCATGGACGGATTCTCGGGGTATAATCAGATTAAAATGGCTCCCGAAGACATGGAGAAAACCACCTTCATGACATCCTGGGGTACCTTCTGGTACAAGGTGATGCCTTTTGGATTGCGAAACGCTGGGGCAACGTATCAACGAGCTATGGTCACACTATTCCATGATATGATACACAAGGAAGTCGAGGTATATGTAGATGACATGATCGCTAAGTCCTATACTGAAGAGGAGCACCTCACACACTTGCAAAAGTTGTTTGAACGCTTGAAGAAGTTCAAGCTAAGGTTGAACCCGAACAAGTGTACATTTGGCGTGAGATCAGGAAAGTTGATGGGATTCATAGTAAGCCAACGAGGCATAGAGGTAGATCCTGACAAGGTAAAAGCCATACAAGAAATGCCCGTCCCAAGGACAGAAAAAGAGGTTCGTGGTTTCTTAGGGCGCTTGAACTATATCTCAAGGTTCATCTCACACTTAACTGCTACGTGTGAGCCCATATTAAAGTTACTAAGAAAAGATCAACCAATCAAGTGGAATGATGATTGTCAAGTAGCTTTCGAAACCATAAAGCGTTATTTACAAGAACCACCAATACTCGTACCCCCGGTGTCGGGAAGACCATTGATCATGTACCTCACCGTCCTCGACAGGTCCATGGGATGCGTACTGGGGCAGCAAGACGAAACAGGAAGGAAAGAACACGCTATTTACTATCTTAGCAAGAAATTCACTGATTGCGAATCCCGATATTCGCCGTTGGAAAAGACATGTTGTGCCCTAGCATGGGCCTCCAAACGTCTAAGGAAATATATGCTGAACCATTCCACATGGTTAATATCGAGGATGGATCCTTTGAAATACGTGTTCGAAAAACAGGCTCTCACAGGAAGAATCGCTAGATGGCAAATGCTACTATCAGAATATGACATTCAATACGTCACCCAAAAAGCAATAAAAGGGAGTGTACTGGCAGAACATCTAGCTCATCAACCCATTGAAGAGTACCAGTCTATGAAGTTCGACTTCCCTGACGAGGACATTATGCTGGTGAGGGACTATGAAATACCTGGGCCCGATAAAGGACCCGAACCAGGATTGGTGTGGACCCTTACATTCAATGGAGCCTCAAATGCATTAGGACATGGCATAGGGGCAGTCTTGACATCCCCTGACAATCGCCACATACCCTTCACGGCGAGATTATGTTTCGACTGCACCAACAATATTGCAAAATATGAAGCATGCATATTGGGTCTAGAAGCCGCGATCGATCTAAGGATTAAGTTACTCGAGGTATATGGGGATTCAGCATTAGTAATCCACCAAGTCAATAAAGAATGGGATACGCGAGATGCGAAGCTAATCCCGTACCGAGACCTCATACTGGAACTAATGGATGAGTTTGAGACCATCACTTTTAACCATATCCCGAGGGAGGAAAATCAAATGGTTGATGCGTTGGCAACACTCTCCTCCATGTTCAAAGTAAATTGGCCAAATCACGAACCTCAGATAACGGTCAGACACTTTGAAGAACCAGCCTATTGCCTTACAATCGAGAAACAAGCTGATGACAAACCCTGGTACCATGATATTAGGGAATACCTGGAGAAACAAAAGTATCCAGAAAACGCCTCCACAATTGACAAAAAGACGCTAAGGAGGTTGGCATCTAAGTTCTTCCTAAACGGCGATGTCCTGTACAAGCGAAACTACGATTCAGTATTACTAAGATGTGTGGATAAAAATGAGGCCAAAGAGATCATCAAGGAGGTCCATGAAGGAACCTTTGGGACTCATGCAAATGGACATTCAATGGCAAGAAAAATACTAAGAGCCGGTTACTACTGGTTAACAATGGAGGCCGATTGCTTCCAACACGCAAGGACATGTCACAAATGCCAAATATATGCTGACAAGGTACATGTGCCACCAAATCCACTGAACGTACTAAGCTCGCCATGGCCATTCGCAATGTGGGGGATTGACATGATAGGAATGATCGAACCCAAAGCCTCTAACGGACACCGATTCATATTGGTTGCCATCGACTATTTTACCAAGTGGGTCGAAGCTGCTTCCTACACTAATGTAACAAGACAAGTGGTTACTCGGTTCATCAAACATAACCTCATTTGTCGATATGGGATCCCCAGTCGAATCATTACTGACAATGGGTCGAACCTAACAATAACATGATGAAGGAGTTGTGCGAAGAATTCAAAATTGAACACCACAATTCTTCACCATACAGGCCTAAGATGAATGGCGCTGTTGAGGCTGCAAACAAAAATATCAAGAAGATAGTACAGAAAATGGTGAAGACGTACAAGGATTGGCATGAAATGCTTCCCTTCGCCCTGCACGGTTACAGAACTTCAGTGCGCACATCCACAGGGGCAACCCCTTTCTCTCTGGTCTATGGTATGGAAGCAGTACTCCCTATCGAAGTGGAAATCCCATCATTAAGAATCCTAGCCGACACAAAGTTAGAAGAATTAGAATGGGTAAAAACTCGTTTTGATCAGCTTAATCTCATTGAAGAAAAGCGACTGACGGCTTTGTGCCATGGGCAGCTCTATCAGAAGAGAATGAAAAAAGCATTCGACAAAAAGGTCCGCCCCCGAACTTACAAAGAAGGAGACCTCGTTCTCAAGAAAATCTTACTGCCCCGACTTGATGCCCGAGGAAAATGGACACCCAATTACGAAGGTCCATATGTCATAAAAACGGTGTTCTCAGGAGGAGCACTCGTCCTCACCACCATGGATGGGGACGAGCTACCACGTCCAATCAATTCAGACGCAGTCAAGAAGTACTACGCCTAGCAGAGGATAGATCCCAAGCTATGAGCTCAAGACAATTCGTAAAGGATAGGAAATCGAGCAATCATCAACTTCCTAAGTCAAGGGATTACTGGGGCCCTCGATAGCAAAAAGAGCAATAGCAGTATTAATATCATTTCTATTTGTCATTTTTCTTTCTTTCATACCTTTTGTGCATTCGCCAATTCAAGGCAACAATCAATAAAAGTTTTCCCTTTCATAACTATCTTTTCATCATTTCAATACCAAGTGCAAAGAATAATTTATTTTCTCATAAACTTTAAACTTTGAACTTAAAACAAGAAACTTACAAACCATCAGACTAAAATAGAACGGACGAAACCACGACATCTCCGGTAGTTAATATACGCCTGGTCCCGAAAGCATTGCAATATCCCAGTAGACTAACTTCAGACGATCTGAGTTAAGACCCGCAAAGCTGCTCGGAAAGCTAAACAAATCCAATGGGTGGAAAAAGATAATACATCAAAGTCATCATACATATCCATATTCATATACACTCACATATGTACCATCTGCATAAGCATGCATGCATTTACAACAAATCATAAGCATATACATTCGCAGAGCATCATTTTACAGATAAAGCTTGGCTTCTCTTGAACCCTATTTCAAACTCTATTTTCAATTTCAATTTCAATCCAAATCGTAACCTTCGCGTTACGTCTTATCACGGCAGTGATAATGGCAACTTCAATCTAAATCGTAACCTTCGCGTTACGTCTTATCACGGCAGTGATAATGGCAATTTCAATTTCAAACTAAATCGTAACCCTCGCGTTACGTCTTATCACGGCAGTGATAACGGCAATTTCAAACTAAATCGTAACCTTCGCGTTACGTCTTATCACGGTAGTGATAATGGCAATTTCAATTTCAAACTAAATCGTAACCCTCGCGTTACGTCTTATCACGGCAATGATAACGGCAATTTCAAACTAAATCGTAACCCTCGCGTTACGTCTTATCACGGCAGTGATAATGGCAATTTCAAACTAAATCGTAACCCTCGCGTTACGTCTTATCACGACAGTGATGATGGCAACTTCAATCCAAATCGTAACCCTCGCGTTACGTCTTATCACAGTAGTGATAATGGCAATTTCAAACCAAATCGTAACCCTCGCGTTACGTCTTATCACGGCAGTGATAATGGCAATTTCAAACCAAATCGTAACCTTCGCGTTACGTCTTATCACGGCAGTGATAACGGCACCTTCAATTTCAAATTCAAATCGTAACCCTCGCGTTACATCTTATCACGTTAGTCCCTTGGTAGTCATAATGGCACCTTCAACTTCAATCCAAATCGTAACCCTCGCGTTACGTCTTATCACGGCAGTGATATGGCACCACATTCTTTGGCAGTAGCCGGAACTCATTTCAATTTCAATTTAGATTCCAATCCCAAACACGCCCTACCACGTTAATCCCGTGGCCAGCAACGCATCTACTCCACATTCCGCAATATCAGCAAATTTCAGGGCATTCTCAGTGTTCAATAATCTTCCACCTTCAGGTCGCAACAGGCGGGAAGGCCTGTTCTCCTCTTCAGGTTTAAGAAGATTGAACAGGGGCAGCTGTCATACCCCAAAATTTGCCCCATCTACTTCACCTACAAAGATTCAAAGACTAGGGTTCCATTCAAGCAACACTCCTAGCCAAGAGCCTCTTGAGGCTAGGGTTTGAGATTCCCCTAAGAGGGACCAATGAGATAAGGCTTTTAATCAAAGGTATATGGTTTATAGTGATCTAACATAACTCCATAGCAAAAGTCAAGGCACCACTCCAAAGGTTACCTGCTCAAACAGTCCCAAGATCTACAATCAACTGATTCAAATCCAAAGTCAAGGCATGATCCAAACTTCTAACCATTGGTCACACAACAAGTATGGGGATGTATATCCATCATTTGATCAAAGCTTGATCATGATTCCATTAATAGAAACTCAGAGATGAACAAATACAAAAAGGTTCAAATTAGGGTTTCTTTAGGAGAAAGTCAACCCAACTTTGACTGGGCATAACTTTTACCTGGAACATCAAAAATTCCCCACTCAAAGCCTATTTTGAAGGAATTTGGATTCTCTACAACTTTGTCTCTCACAAGCTAGGGCTAGAAATGCTTCATTTGAGAGGTACAGTACAAAAGATTACAGGTCATTTTCAGGCATCCTTCAAAAGCAGTTTTTTGTTAAAGAAGATATGATCAAGATAAAAGCTCCAGATGAAAAATACATTCCGAAGTGGCTTGTAGAGGACACTTTGAGGTTTCCAAAAAGTATTAGAACTCCCTCATAGCTTAAAAATTGAATGAGATATGCTTGATCAAAGTTGGGTGATTTTGGAGGACCAAATGTGAAAAAGGAGGTTCAAATTGGATTTTTTGCAAATAGGCCCATACTTTTATGACTTGAACTTGGCCCATAAGTTATCTAAAACATATGCCACGAATTTTATCACTTTATTGGATTTTTACACAATTTTATTTCATTTAAAATTGATTTTTAATGATTTAAATAAGTGAGAAATCAAATATTTTGATAGAAAACATATGTTGGTGATTTTCAATCAACATTAATGCTAAAATATAATATATTTTTGTGGCAAGTTAATTGGAAAGAGATGGATGCAATTTTGGCCATAATAAGAAACTTAATATTCAAGAAATCCAATTTCTCAACTATGGCAAGATTTGATTTAAGGGATTCTTGGGCTCTTTTTTTTAACCTAATGCAATCCCTATAAGTAGAGGAGAAGGTACACACGCATAAGGGTTAATTATTCTGATCAGAGGCAAGGGTTCAAGAAAGAAAAAAAACTTCCATAATCAAGATTCGATTTTGGCAATTGAGAGGTTCTCAAGGAGATTTGAAGATTGCAAAAGCTTCCTCATGTGATTTGGAAGCTACTTGGATCATCACGCTTCATCAGCACCCCCAGAATTATCTCCTATTTGTCAAAGTAAGTCACTCTGAAAACCCATTCGATCTGAACAATATATGCATCCTCATTGAAAATTAATTGCATATTTAGGTTTGTTTCAATGCCATGAACGTTTCTGGGTTGTGTATTTCAAGCTTGCGTGCTTTAATCTCGTGTTGCCATTAGAGGCCGATCCCATTCACTAACTTTCTTCTCCTAATTTTCATAAACGACCTTCTATCGATCCCAAAGAAAACTTTCTCGGTTACGATAAACAATTTTCATTCACCCTCTCACACACAGGTTCACATTATTGTACATATTTTCTCTCTTAGTCAAACCTTCTTTTTCGCTTCCATGTGTAAGGTTCCTCTAACAATACTACCATAACCAAACATCATCCACTCACTTCAATTACAAGAACCTGTAAATGCAAACTACACCAAGAAAAAGTTCTAAACTTTCATAGATTATAATCAAATACAATCAAAGACTTCGTTATTTCATTCAACAGTGACCAAATCAAAAGCTAAAACGTTTCCACAAACATTGGGCGTGCGTAGTTTACGTACAGAAAACGAAACGAAACAACACGCGGCCTATGGATTTGCGACATCCTCCGCGAATCCATCTCCCTCCGTCTCCGGCCATGCTGACGATGCGATGCCAGCTTCCGGCGACATCCACCTCCAACACGCCAGATCCGAAACCGCAACACTTCGACTACCACGATTCAGCCTCCACGCAAGCCGTTAAAGCGCCGTACCACCTTGGATATGAGTTTCGCTGCCGCCAAAATCGTCTTTCAGATGTTTCGGTACCGGTATGTTTGGTTATATTCATGGTTGTGTCTTTATGAGTTTTTTTCTTCTTTTCAACAGATAAATGGGAGAAGAGGAGCTATAATCTGAAAAGGATGGTGACGTTTTTTTTGTCCCGTACGTGTTGTTCTGTTTTGCATTTAATCTACTATTCTCCAATTCCACACGTCATGTTTTAAAAGGTGAGTTTGTTTACATTAATATATTAGTAAATGGTTTCTTGCTGTACATCAATAGATATGAGTTGCCTCCTTTAGGGGTTAGGATGGTTATTTGGCTTATTATTAAAATTATTATCACTGTTAATAACAATTAGGAATATTGTCCTTTAGTTAGTTTTTAATCAATTTAAGTTTTTAGTTTTAATCATCAACTCTAACTCATTATGTCTAAATTATTAATTCTAATTTAGTTTATAATAAACACCTACTAATTCCATTTAAGAATTAAATAATCAATTAATTTAATTAATTAAATTCAAAAAATCATTTTGCAAATGTGAATGGTGTAGGCGTCCCATTTTAATTTAGCATACAAAAGAGATATTATTTTTTTCTTCTAATTAGCTTTAAGAGTAGTTTTATTGAATTTTTATTAGGGCCTAACGGTTAATTCAACTTAGACTAATTAGATTAATTAGGATGTATATTAGTTTAAGTTAAGGTACAATAATATAAAAACACAAAAACATACCCTTTATATTTTAATTAGGTTAATTATGTTACTTATGAATAATCCTATAAAGGTTGTTATCTAAAAATAAAAGAAAATTTATTTATTTTGTTAATTTTAAATGATTGTATAACTATTTCTTAATTTTCTCTTCGATCCGATTATACCTAATAGTCGTGTTGGTGAGAAATAATTAATTGAATCCAATGATAAAAATATGTCTATTTTGCTAAATGGTTTTAACCAAGTCTATTGGTTACGATGATTAGCATTTTCTCTTTATCAAAATTCGTTGTTATTTGTAATTGAATCTATCGATTATGAGGAGTAACGATAATTAAAATACACATATTTGCTATTCGTGATAATCGAATCTATCGATTATAGTGGTTAGCAATCCTCCCTTTAATCCGTTAGCCATGGTAATCAAACCTATTGATTATTGCAGCTAATGGTAACAAATTAAAATCAGGGTTGTACGCCCAAACATTTAAAATACACTAAACCACGTCACTACAGATTTTCAACACTGCGATGTTCACAACTACGATAAGGTAATTCAAAATACCTTCGAACATTGGCATTTCAAAACAATTTCAAAAACAACTTCAAATACAATCAAATTCTAATTCTAAGGGCGTACAACCCTTTCCCGAACTACGTTGACTCTGATTCTCCATAAGGAGATACGTAGGCACTTGGATAACCAAGGCGAGTCCCCTTCCTCTAAATTCTAATCCTGTCAATATAATTAGCTTTATAATTACTCTCTGTCACCTTTCTTTATAAACCTTGCCATAAACCTTTATCTTGGAATGTTAGCCTTTAGGAAAGGGTTGAGGGTGCCTAACACCTTCCCTCGACCTGAATATAGTATCTTACCCTGATCTCTTAATTGCATAGGTTTCCTATTCGCCTTGGTAGAATAGGTGGCGACTCTAAACATTAATTTTTTAGGCAGGTTGCTACACGTTCCACCGGAGGTTTGCTTGACTTTGCCCCCTGATGTGGGACTTGGTTGCTACTAGACTCTCCAGCTTCTCTTGGCCT
Organism: Vicia villosa; assembly: GCF_029867415.1. Lineage (NCBI taxonomy): Eukaryota > Viridiplantae > Streptophyta > Magnoliopsida > Fabales > Fabaceae > Vicia > Vicia villosa. The sequence goes on from NC_081180.1 coordinate 197,361,418, forward strand.
ATATTCCCTTTGAGCTTTTTTCATTCTCTGGTGCCTTCTCCACTGGGATCGGGACATAGGATTTTTTCCTTTGTAATTCTCCAATCGATACATATCTCGATTTGGTTTTTGGAATTGCTTCCTATATGCCATTGCAGTCCTTCCTCCTTGGTCCCAACTTCGCCATTTGTTGGTTCTTGCACCAGCTTGCACCCATCTGTCCCTGGGTACATCCGCAGGAACTTTGAATGTTACCCTTCGAGCTCTAGAATGTGGGCTATCAGGTCTTTTCGTTGGGGTTCATCCATATGTCAAAACCGTATAGGTTAGGACGCAATCCCTGAGTTTCTCGACCCATGTAGCAGTACACACGTTCGAATGATCGTGCCATCATTTCATCATAGACTGCCCCACATCTGGGACAGAGTGCAACTTCAGTGTTTTCCCTGTGACATCTGACCAAAAATCCCACTAAGCTTTCCTCCATCTTTGGGTACACTTGTAGCAGAGGGTTTGGTTCTCTCCCAGGGTGTTCCCATCTTTCGCGTCGAGCCTTTTCGAAGTTAGCTTCGACCCTTCGATTCAGCATGATCGAACATCTTGGACACATCCATTGTTTTCCGCCATTCCTTTCATGGCAATTCCAGAGGTAGTCCTTGAGGCTTTCTCCTTTTGGAGAAATTTCAATGCCCCCCTTTTGCCTTGACAACCATGTCTCCAATTCGCCAAATTCAGACACTGGACGCCTGGCGTTTACCATGTTAACAACTGCTGGTGGAGCTTCAGAGATCTATATTTTCTGGAGCTTCATCCTGAGGTCTTCAGTGGCCTCGCTGTTCTCTCCCCTCGAACCTTCAGTTATCTCTGTCTTGGAAGATTCTTCAACATCAGTATTGAAGATTGCGTCATCATTTAGGCTTTCAGTGGCCTGCTCTCCATTGAACACCATTTTAGTTTCCGTAACTTCGACTTCAGATGCCTCTACCATGTTGATATCCAATGGCTCACAGAGGCTAGCGTCAGCAATGTTCAGAGGATTTGTGTCGACCCTCATGTGGCTCTTGGTCTTGTCAGCAAATTTCAACCTCCCATCTTTGATAGCATTTTGAATTAGATCCCTGAAAAGAAAACATTGTGAGGTTTTATGGCCCAAAAAACCATGATATTTACAAAAACCTCTCTTCTTCCGTTGTTCTAACGGAGGAATTTTGGAATTTGGAGGCAGTATCATTTGGCCATCTTTTACTAGTAAATCAAATATTTCATCACACTTGGTGACGTCGAATGTGTAAGTTTTCTTAGGGAATCTATCGTTCTTATCGCTTTCTACTGGGTTTTTTCCATTTGCAGGGTTGAGTAGTTTGCAGGCATAAGGTGGTGCTTCCTTCAGTTCAGCCAAATCTATTTCGACTTCTTCAGGGTTGTATGAGTCGTTAAAAGATTCGTCATCAGCGTCCTCCGCTTCGACGTACGCTACCCTTTCCTTTTTATAGTTTTTATTTGCCTTAGCCTTTTCTGCCTTCAAGCGTTCGACTTGTCGAACCCTATCTGCCAACTGGGCCATATCCCTAAGGTATTGAGTATTCAATTTCTTCCTAATTGAATAATCTAGACCACCCACAGCCATTTCGACTAGTTCATGCTCTGCGACTATTGTGAAACACCTTGATTTCAACAGTCGGAACCTATTTAAGTAATCATCAATTGGTTCTGTAAACTTCCTCTTAATACTGGCCAATTCTTTCAGACTTATCTTGGTTTGACCCATGTAGAATTGTTCATGGAACAACCTTTCTAAGTGTGCCCAAGCATCTATCGAATTTGGTGGCAAAGTTGTGAACCAAATGAAAGCATTCTTTGTTAGCGAACTAGGGAAATATTTGATCCTTAAATCCTCGTTCCCCGCTAAGTCTCCTGCCTCTGTCAGGTATCTGGCAATATGTTCCACAGTCGACTCGCTAGTTTCGCCTGAAAACTTTGTAAACTTGGGTACTTTAGTGCCTCTAGGCAACTCTGTTTGCATGATATAATCTGATATAGGGGATGTATAATTTGGACGTCGAAGTCCAGTACTAAGGCCATTATTGGCCATAACCCTTTCTATCATGGCAGTTAGGTTATTTTCTATAGCCAGATTTTCTCTTCTGACTCTCTGGGCGATTTCATCAGGGTGTTCGTTCCTACCCATTATCCTTAATCTGGGTCGATCTTCCTCACTTTCCTGTTGAACAGGAACAACTCTTTGATTCGAAGCCTCCAAATCTATTACTTGGTTCCCTTCGATTGCCGCTGTCCTTTGTGGGGCAACTACATTATTAGTAGTTGTCCTAGACGGAGGGACCACATCTTGAATACGTTCCATAATGGGTCCTTCTTCTCGATACAAGGGCTGCTTGTCTCTTCGTCTAGGTGGTGGAACTCCCATGAAATCTGCCATTTGATTCATTTGAGATGATATCTTTTGGAAAATCTCCACAGTCTCTCGATTCGTACTAGTAATATTTGTTGCTAGCGGATTCAAAATTGAAGCCAGTTCCTTGGCCAAGACCCCTAACATATCATGGTTGCTTGCATCCATTTCTTGTCGGAATGCTGCTTGATTACTTGTGGTGAAATTGGGTATTTGGGCAGAGAAGCCAGTATTTTGCGCACTTCGACCCACTGAACCGACATTTGGCGAAAACGTCGCATTGTTAGTTGTAGTATATGTAGGTCCTGCTCCTCGTACGCCTGTTCCATATGGATATGGCATTCCGTATGGGTAGTTTGGCCTCTATTCGAACGCAGAGTTCGACCCTGGGTTAATAAGTTATTTTCAGCATTTGTCGAGAAAAGTGGTATCTCGTTTGCGCTTGTAGATGCAGGTGCGGTAGTCGACACTGAAACTGGAATAGTCCCTGATGGTTCTGTATTATTCTCGGGTATAGCCTGGGAACTATCCGTGAGTCTCGATCCATTTGGACCCGGTGTCTCCCGCGCTCCTTGAGTTGAAGTCGAAACGTGCGCAGAATTTGCCGCTCCTGATCCTGAGCCTTGTGGGGGATCTTGATTTCCCCTTCATTGGTCGTGACGACCATTTTCCTGTTGTACCTTCATTAGGGAATCGGTTGTGCACTATTTGTTAATTTTCCGTTCCTAAGGTTCATACAAGGTCTTGATATTGTCTAGACAAAAATAAAACAATTGATTAAAAACAATCTGCTTGACACTGTCCCACTGGGCGTGCTAATTTGTTTACGGTGATTTCCGGTAAACAACCGCTAGTCTTCCAAACTATAATAAATATGATTTGGTTACTCGCAGGATCGACTAGATTGATCCTAGGACATAGTCAAAAAGATCGTTATTGATGGTCATTCGAACCATATCTACGATTCATCTTGTCAATAAGAATTACTTCGATCAAAACAAACAAAATTAGCAATCACTTCGTTATACACGTGAGTATAACTTCAGCTAAAGGTAAGTCAAGATAAAATATGAGACAAAACTGTAAAAGTGCAGAAATCTTAAAGTGCAGAAATGTTAAATACTTCAAAGATAAATGACATGAAAATAATGAGTACGAAAACGTAAATGGCAAGAAGTAAATGGCAAGAAGTAAATGGCAAGAAGTAAATGGCAAGAAGTAAATGGCAAGAAGTAAATGGAATGCAATAATATTGAAAGATACTTGAAAATAAAGGGAAAATACACATGTATTAAAATGGTGGTCTCATACGTACATTTCTCAGCGAACTCTTTCTCTTTAACACTTGATACTTGAGTAATATGTGAGTGATATGTACAAAATGAACACCCTGAATCCTAACATTAGAACCCTTATTTATACTAGTTTCGACCTTAACGGTCCTACGCTAATCTAATGCCACGTTTCTCATAAGACCCTCGGGAACGCCATCTGTCTTTAGACAGTTACGAAACCGTCTTCGAATTTCAAATCCTCCCGCCTAAGTCCTTCTTCGACGCGTGGCAGTGTATTTAACATTAAAACACTACAAAAGCACGCTAAGTGTCAATACTTAACATATTTCACGAAATCTGTCTAAGTCTTCGAAGACATATACTCCTACTAGCTTCAGCATTCACTATCTTCGTTATAACTTAGAAATCTTCGTTCTCGAAGCATGGCCATCACGAGCCATTTTTATCTTCAAAGATGGTGATCAGTAACCATCCTTCCTTCGATTTTTTATCCTTCGAACCATGTTTGCAAAACGAAATCTTCAGCTAACACCAACCCAAAGGCCCATGGACTTTTCTTGATAACCAAGATTGAGAACCTGGACGTACTTGTGTCCAGGTTCGTCCAGGTGCAAAAAAAGATTAAAAATAGTTAAAAAATTGACAAAGTGCACCAGGCGGGATTCGTACCCGTGACCTTTTGTTCGCAAGCCTTTTATCCTTACCAATTGAGCTATATTATTTATCTGAAATAAAAAGCCAATGGAAAGTATATGAAGCATATAAAAACATCTTCTATCTATTAAAATATAACAATTTAAGGGTAAATGGTTATATTTTAAAATAGACTTTAAATCGAATATTTATAAAATTCAGGATGTCTATATAAATGAATCAAGATTTTATAAAAATCAAATTTAAAAAAATTTCGAAAATTTTTGTCACAAAAAAGTGTGGGCAAATTTTGGGGTATGACAGCTGCCCCTGTTCAATCTTCTTAAACCTGAAGAGGTAGATTGGCATGTTCGTCATTCAGGATCTGAAGGTGGAAGAGGATTGAACACTAAAATGCCCCAAAAATTTGCACTTGCTAGTGCATGAAGTAATGATGGAGATGGGCTTAAAGATGCCATCCAGATGTTCGACAAGATGTTTGTCTAAAGCAGACGCTTTTTCAGGCTGGATCGTGTGCATAAATTGTATCTGAAGGAGAGATGAAGTAATGTCTTACAAAAGACTACCTGGAGAGGTTCCTTAATAGGGTAGATCATTGACTGATGTAAAGGAGATTAGGCTTTAAACAAAGCTCGGGAAGAAGTGTCTTGTAGAAGATTAACTGAGAAGCTCCTTGAAAGGGCAAGAGATGTCTTAGAAAAGATTGGATAAATATGTTAAAGAAGATTACCTAAAAAGGTGGAGATATGTCTTGGAGAAGACTACCGAGAAAGACTATGATACGTCTTAAATAAGACTAACCTAGAAAGGTATGATATGTCTTAAACAAGACTGACCTAGAAAGACTCCTAGAAAGGATATGATACGTCTTAGACAAGACTACCTAGAAAGGCTCCTAGAAAGGATATGAAACGTCTTAAACAAGACTACCTAGAAAGGCTCCTAGAAAGGATATGATATATCTTAAACAAGACTACCTAGAAAGGTTCCTAGAAAGGATAAGAGACGTCTTAAACAAGACTACCTAGAAAGGTTCCTAGAAAGGATAAGAGACGTCTTAAACAAGGCTACCTAGAAAGGTTCCTGGAAAGGATAAAACATGTCTTTGAAAAGACTACCTAGAAAGGCTCCTAGAAAGGATAAGAAAAGTCTTAGAAAAGACTACCTAGAAAGGCTCCTAGAAAGGATAGGAAAAGTCTTAGAAAAGACTACCTAGAAAGGCTTCTAGAAAGGATGAAACATGTCTTAGAAAAGACTACCTAGAAAGGCTCCTAGAAAGGATAAGAAAGGTCTTAGAAAAGACTACCTAAAAAGGTTCCTAGAAAGGATGAGAAATGTCTTGAACAAGACTAACCTAGAAAGGCTCCTAGAAAGGATGAGAAGTTCTTTGATTGTTTCTGAATTATCTTTGAAGAAAGACCCAGAATGAAGCATTAGGATTGTATTTGTCTTGAATGAGTGTTAAGATTGAATCGTTGATACGATCGTCTTTTCACCATACCTGGATGATAATGTTCTTTTGATTGTGAAATGACCTGAAAAGGAAAAATTAGTTTTATGCAATGTCATGATGCATGTATTGTGTGATGAGGTTCTCGAAATAAACGAGAACGTTGTATGTTATCTATGCATTATGAATGATGCATGGATGGACTATATAGTCGAAGCATATTGGTAACTTTGTAAGGGTTGTATGAGTCGTTAAAAGACTCGTCATCAGCGTCCTCCGCTTCGACGTAGGCTACCCTTTCCTTTTTATAGTTTTTATTTGCCTTAGCCTTTTCTGCCTTCAAGCGTTCGACTTGTCGAACCCTATCTGCCAACTGGGCCATATCCCTAAGGTAATGAGTATCCAATTTCTTCCTAATTGAATAATCTAGACCACCCACAGCCATTTCGACTAGTTCATGCTCTGCGACTATTGTGAAACACCTTGATTTCAACAGTCGGAACCTATTTAAGTAATCATCAATTGGTTCTGTAAACTTCCTCTTAATACTGGCCAATTCTTTCAGACTTATCTTGGTTTGACCCATGTAGAATTGTTCATGGAACAACCTTTCTAAGTGTGCCCAAGCATCTATCGAATTTGGTGGCAAAGTTGTGAACCAAATGAAAGCATTCTTTGTTAGCGAACTAGGGAAATATTTGATCCTTAAATCCTCGTTCCCCGCTAAGTCTCCTGCCTCTGTCAGGTATCTGGCAATATGTTCCACAGTCGACTCGCTAGTTTCGCTTGAAAACTTTGTAAACTTGGGTACTTTAGTGCCTCTAGGCAACTCTGTTTGCATGATATAATCTGATATAGGGGGTGTATAATTTGGACGTCGAAGTCCAGTACTAAGGCCATTATTGGCCATAACCCTTTCTATCGTGGCAGTTAGGTTATTTTCTATAGCCAGATTTTCTCTTCTGACTCTCTGGACGATTTCATCTGGGTGTTCGTTCCTACCCATTATCCTTAATCTGGGTCGATCTTCCTCCATTTCCTGTTGAACAGGAACAACTCTTTGATTCGAAGCCTCCAAATCTATTACTTGGTTCCCTTCGATTGCCGCTGTCCTTTGTGGGGCAACTACATTATTAGTAGTTGTCCTAGACGGAGGGACCACATCTTGAATACGTTCCATAATGGGTCCTTCTTCTCGATACAAGGGCTGCTTGTCTCTTCGTCTAGGTGGTGGAACTCCCATGAAATCTGCCATTCGATTCATTTGAGATGATATCTTTTGGAAAATCTCCACATTCTCTCGATTCGTACTAGTAATATTTGTTGCTAGCGGATTCAAAATTGAAGCCAGTTCCTTGGCCAAGACCCCTAACATATCATGGTTGCTTGCATCCATTTCTTGTCGGAATGCTGCTTGATTACTTGTGGTGAAATTGGGTATTTGGGCAGAGAAGCCAGTATTTTGCGCACTTCGACCCACTGAACCGACATTTGACGAAAACGTCGCATTGTTAGTTGTAGTATATGTAGGTCCTGCTCCTCGTACGCCTGTTCCATATGGATATGGCATTCCGTATGGGTAGTTTGGCCTCTATTCGAACGCAGAGTTCGACCCTGGGTTGAATAAGTTATTTGCAGCATTTGTCGAGAAAAGTGGTATCTCGTTTGCGCTTGTAGATGCAGGTGCGGTATTCGACACTGAAACTGGAATAGTCCCTGATGGTTCTGTATTATTCTCGGGTATAGCCTGGGAACTATCCGTGGGTCTCGATCCATTTGGACCCGGTGTCTCCCGCGCTCCTTGAGTTGAAGTCGAAACGTGCGCAGAATTTTCCGCTCCTGATCCTGAGCCTTGTGGGGGATCTTGATTTCCCCTTCATTGGTCGTGACGACCATTTTCCTGTTGTACCTTCATTTGGGAATTGGTTGTGCATTATTTGTTAATTTCCCGTTCCTAAGGTTCATACAAGGTCTTGATATTGTCTAGACAAAAATAAAACAATTGATTAAAAACAATCTGCTTGACACTGTCCCACTGGGCGTGCCAATTTGTTTACGGTGATTTCCGGTAAACAACCGCTAGTCTTCCAAACTATAATAAATATGATTTGGTTACTCGCAGGATCGACTAGACTGATCCTAGGACATAGTCAAAAAGATCGTTATTGATGGTCATTCGAACCATATCTACGATTCATCCTGTCAATAAGAATTACTTCGATCGAAACAAACAAAATTAGCAATCACTTTGTTATACACGTGAGTATAACTTCAGCGAAAGGTAAGTCAAGAGAAAATATGAGACAAAACTGTAAAAGTGCAGAAATCTTAAAGTGCAGAAATGTTAAATACTTCAAAGATAAATGACATGAAAATAATGAGTACGAAAACGTAAATGGCAAGAAGTAAATGGCAAGAAGTAAATGGAATGCAATAATATTGAAAGATACTTGAAAATAAAGGGAAAATACACATGTATTAAAATGGTGGTGTCATACGTACATTTCTCAGCGAACTCTTTCTCTTTAACACTTGATACTTGAGTAATATGTGAGTGATTTGTACAAAATGAACACCCCGAATCCTAACATTAGAACCCTTATTTATACTAGTTTCGACCTTAACGGTCCTACGCTAATCTAATGCCACGTTTCTCATAAGACCCTCGGGAACGCCATCTGTCTTTAGACAGTTACGAAACCGTCTTCGAATTTCAAATCCTCCCGCCTAAGTCCTTCTTCGACGCGTGGCAGTGTATTTAACATTAAAACACTACAAAAGCACGCTAAGTTTCAATACTTAACATATTTCACGAAATCTGTCTAAGTCTTCGAAGACATATACTCCTACTAGCTTCAGCATTCACTATCTTCGTTATAACTTAGAAATCTTCGTTCTCGAAGCATGGCCATCAGGAGCCATTTTTATCTTCAAAGATGGTCATCAGTAACCATCCTTCCTTCGATTTTTTATCCTTCGAACCATGTTTGCAAAACGATATCTTCAGCTAACACCAACCCAAAGGCCCATGGACTTTTCTTGATAACCAAGATTGAGAACCTGGACGTACTTGTGTCCAGGTTCGTCCAGGAGCAAAAAAAGATTAAAAATAGTTAAAAAAATTGACAAAGTGCACCAGGCGGGATTCGTACCCGTGATCTTTTGTTCGCAAGCCTTTCATCCTTGCCAATTGAGCTATATTATTTATCTGAAATAAAAAGCCAATGGAAAGTATATGAAGCATATAAAACATCTACTATCTATTAAAATATAACAATTTAAGGGTAAATGGTTATATTTTAAAATAGACTTTAAATCGAATATTTATAAAATTCAGGATGTCTATATAAATGAATCAAGATTTTATAAAAATCAAATTTAAAAAAATTTCGAAAATTTTTGTCACTAAAAAGTGTGGGCAAATTTTGGGGTATGACAGTTGCCCCTGTTCAATCTTCTTAAACCTGAAGAGGTAGATTGGCATGTTCGTCATTCGGGATCTGAAGGTGGAAGAGGATTGAACACTAAAATGCCCCAAAAATTTGCACTTGCTAGTGCATGAAGTAATGATGGAGATGGGCTTAAAGATGCCATCCAGATGTTCGACAAGATGTTTGTCTAAAGCAGACGCTTTTTCAGGCTGGATCGTGTGCATAAATTGTATCTGAAGGAGAGATGAAGTAATGTCTTACAAAAGACTACCTGGAGAGGTTCCTTAATAGGGTAGATCATTGACTGATGTAAAGGAGATTAGGCTTTAAACAAAGCTCGGGAAGAAGTGTCTTGTAGAAGATTAACTGAGAAGCTCCTTGAAAGGGCAAGAGATGTCTTAGAAAAGATTGGATAAATATGTTAAAGAAGATTACCTAAAAAGGTGGAGATATGTCTTGGAGAAGACTACCGAGAAAGACTATGATACGTCTTAAATAAGACTAACCTAGAAAGGTATGATATGTCTTAAACAAGACTGACCTAGAAAGACTCCTAGAAAGGATATGATACGTCTTAGACAAGACTACCTAGAAAGGCTCCTAGAAAGGATATGAAACATCTTAAACAAGACTACCTAGAAAGGCTCCTAGAAAGGATATGATATATCTTAAACAAGACTACCTAGAAAGGTTCCTAGAAAGGATAAGAGACGTCTTAAACAAGACTACCTAGAAAGGTTCCTAGAAAGGATAAGAGACGTCTTAAACAAGGCTACCTAGAAAGGTTCCTGGAAAGGATAAAACATGTCTTTGAAAAGACTACCTAGAAAGGCTCCTAGAAAGGATAAGAAAAGTCTTAGAAAAGACTACCTAGAAAGGCTCCTAGAAAGGATAGAAAAAGTCTTAGAAAAGACTACCTAGAAAGGCTTCTAGAAAGGATGAAACATGTCTTAGAAAAGACTACCTAGAAAGGCTCCTAGAAAGGATAAGAAAGGTCTTAGAAAAGACTACCTAAAAAGGTTCCTAGAAAGGATGAGAAATGTCTTGAACAAGACTAACCTAGAAAGGCTCCTAGAAAGGATGAGAAGTTCTTTGATTGTTTCTGAATTATCTTTGAAGAAAGACCCAGAATGAAGCATTAGGATTGTATTTGTCTTGAATGAGTGTTAAGATTGAATCGTTGATACGATCGTCTTTTCACCGTACCTGGATGATAATGTTCTTTTGATTGTGAAATGACCTGAAAAGGAAAAATTAGTTTTATGCAATGTCATGATGCATGTATTGTGTGATGAGGTTCTCGAAATAAACGAGAACGTTGTATGTTATGTATGCATTATGAATGATGCATGGATGGACTATATAGTCGAAGCATATTGGTAACTTTGTAAGGGTTGTATGAGTCGTTAAAAGACTCGTCATCAGCGTCCTCCGCTTCAACGTAGGCTACCCTTTCCTTTTTATAGTTTTTATTTGCCTTAGCCTTTTCTGCCTTCAAGCGTTCGACTTGTCGAACCCTATCTGCCAACTGGGCCATATCCCTAAGGTATTGAGTATCCAATTTCTTCCTAATTGAATAATCTAGACCACCCACAGCCATTTCGACTAGTTCATGCTCTGCGACTATTGTGAAACACCTTGATTTCAACAGTCGGAACCTATTTAAGTAATCATCAATTGGTTCTGTAAACTTCCTCTTAATACTGGCCAATTCTTTCAGACTTATCTTGGTTTGACCCATGTAGAATTGTTCATGGAACAACCTTTCTAAGTGTGCCCAAGCATCTATCGAATTTGTTGGCAAAGTTGTGCACCAAATGAAAGCATTCTTTGTTAGCGAACTAGGGAAATATTTGATCCTTAAATCCTCGTTCCCCGCTAAGTCTCCTGCCTCTGTCAGGTATCTAGCAATATATTCCACAGTCGACTCGCTAGTTTCGCCTAAAAACTTTGTAAACTTGGGTACTTTAGTGCCTCTAGGCAACTCTGTTTGCATGATATAATCTGATATAGGGGGTGTATAATTTGGACGTCGAAGTCCAGTACTAAGGCCATTATTGGCCATAACCCTTTCTATCGTGGCAGTTAGGTTATTTTCTATAGCCAGATTTTCTCTTCTGACTCTCTGGACGATTTCATCTGGGTGTTCGTTCCTACCCATTATCCTTAATCTGGGTCGATCTTCCTCCATTTCCTGTTGAACAGGAACAACTCTTTGATTCGAAGCCTCCAAATCTATTACTTGGTTCCCTTCGATTGCCGCTGTCCTTTGTGGGGCAACTACATTATTAGTAGTTGTCCTAGACGGAGGGACCATATCTTGAATACGTTCCATAATGGGTCCTTCTTCTCGATACAAGGGCTGCTTGTCTCTTCGTCTAGGTGGTGGAACTCCCATGAAATCTGCCATTCGATTCATTTGAGATGATATCTTTTGGAAAATCTCCACATTCTCTCGATTCGTACTAGTAATATTTGTTGCTAGCGGATTCAAAATTGAAGCCAGTTCCTTGGCCAAGACCCCTAACATATCATGGTTGCTTGCATCCATTTCTTGTCGGAATGCTGCTTGATTACTTGTGGTGAAATTGGGTATTTGGGCAGAGAAGCCAGTATTTTGCGCACTTCGACCCACTGAACCGACATTTGGCGAAAACGTCGCATTGTTAGTTGTAGTATATGTAGGTCCTGCTCCTCGTACGCCTGTTCCATATGGATATGGCATTCCGTATGGGTAGTTTGGCCTCTATTCGAACACAGAGTTCGACCCTGGGTTGAATAAGTTATTTACAGCATTTGTCGAGAAAAGTGGTATCTCGTTTGCGCTTGTAGATGCAGGTGTGGTAGTCGACACTGAAACTGAAATAGTCCCTGATGGTTATGTATTATTCTCGGGTATAGCCTGGGAACTATCCGTGGGTCTCGATCCATTTGGACACGGTGTCTCCCGCGCTCCTTGAGTTGAAGTCGAAACGTGCGCAGAATTTGCCGCTCCTGATCCTGAGCCTTGTGGGGGATCTTGATTTCCCCTTCATTGGTCGTGACGACCATTTTCCTGTTGTACCTTCATTTGGGAATCGGTTGTGCACTATTTGTTAATTTTCCGTTCCTAAGGTTCATACAAGGTCTTGATATTGTCTAGACAAAAATAAAACAATTGATTAAAAACAATCTTCTTGACACTGTCCCACTGGGCGTGCCAATTTGTTTACGGTGATTTCCGGTAAACAACCGCTAGTCTTCCAAACTATAATAAATATGATTTGGTTACTCGCAGGATCGACTAGATTGATCCTAGGACATAGTCAAAAAGATCGTTATTGATGGTCATTCGAACCATATCTACGATTCATCCTGTCAATAAGAATTACTTCGATCGAAACAAACAAAATTAGCAATCACTTCGTTATACACGTGAGTATAACTTCAGCGAAAGGTAAGTCAAGATAAAATATGAGACAAAACTGTAAAAGTGCAGAAATCTTAAAGTGCAAAAATGTTAAATACTTCAAAGATAAATGACATGAAAATAATGAGTACGAAAACGTAAATGGCAAGAAGTAAATGGCAAGAAGTAAATGGCAAGAAGTAAATGGAATGCAATAATATTGAAAGATACTTGAAAATAAAGGGAAAATACACATGCATTAAAATGGTGGTGTCATACGTACATTTCTCAGCGAACTCTTTATCTTTAACACTTGATACTTGAGTAATATGTGAATGATTTGTACAAAATGAACACCCCGAATCCTAACATTAGAACCCTTATTTATACTAGTTTCGACCTTAACGGTCCTACGCTAATCTAATGCCACGTTTCTCATAAGACCCTCGGGAACGCCATCTGTCTTTAGACAGTTACGAAACCGTCTTCGAATTTCAAATCCTCCCGCCTAAGTCCTTCTTCGACGCGTGGCAGTGTATTTAACATTAAAACACTACAAAAGCACGCTAAGTTTCAATACTTAACATATTTCACGAAATCTGTCTAAGTCTTCGAAGACATATACTCCTACTAGCTTCAGCATTCACTATCTTCGTTATAACTTAGAAATCTTCGTTCTCGAAGCATGGCCATCAGGAGCCATTTTTATCTTCAAAGATGGTCATCAGTAACCATCCTTCCTTCGATTTTTTATCCTTCGAACCATGTTTGCAAAACGATATCTTCAGCTAACACCAACCCAAAGGCCCATGGACTTTTCTTGATAACCAAGATTGAGAACCTGGACGTACTTGTGTCCAGGTTCGTCCAGGAGCAAAAAAAGATTAAAAATAGTTAAAAAAATTGACAAAGTGCACCAGGCGGGATTCGTACCCGTGATCTTTTGTTCGCAAGCCTTTCATCCTTGCCAATTGAGCTATATTATTTATCTGAAATAAAAAGCCAATGGAAAGTATATGAAGCATATAAAACATCTACTATCTATTAAAATATAACAATTTAAGGGTAAATGGTTATATTTTAAAATAGACTTTAAATCGAATATTTATAAAATTCAGGATGTCTATATAAATGAATCAAGATTTTATAAAAATCAAATTTAAAAAAATTTCGAAAATTTTTGTCACTAAAAAGTGTGGGCAAATTTTGGGGTATGACAGTTGCCCCTGTTCAATCTTCTTAAACCTGAAGAGGTAGATTGGCATGTTCGTCATTCGGGATCTGAAGGTGGAAGAGGATTGAACACTAAAATGCCCCAAAAATTTGCACTTGCTAGTGCATGAAGTAATGATGGAGATGGGCTTAAAGATGCCATCCAGATGTTCGACAAGATGTTTGTCTAAAGCAGACGCTTTTTCAGGCTGGATCGTGTGCATAAATTGTATCTGAAGGAGAGATGAAGTAATGTCTTACAAAAGACTACCTGGAGAGGTTCCTTAATAGGGTAGATCATTGACTGATGTAAAGGAGATTAGGCTTTAAACAAAGCTCGGGAAGAAGTGTCTTGTAGAAGATTAACTGAGAAGCTCCTTGAAAGGGCAAGAGATGTCTTAGAAAAGATTGGATAAATATGTTAAAGAAGATTACCTAAAAAGGTGGAGATATGTCTTGGAGAAGACTACCGAGAAAGACTATGATACGTCTTAAATAAGACTAACCTAGAAAGGTATGATATGTCTTAAACAAGACTGACCTAGAAAGACTCCTAGAAAGGATATGATACGTCTTAGACAAGACTACCTAGAAAGGCTCCTAGAAAGGATATGAAACGTCTTAAACAAGACTACCTAGAAAGGCTCCTAGAAAGGATATGATATATCTTAAATAAGACTACCTAGAAAGGTTCCTAGAAAGGATAAGAGACGTCTTAAACAAGACTACCTAGAAAGGTTCCTAGAAAGGATAAGAGACGTCTTAAACAAGGCTACCTAGAAAGGTTCCTGGAAAGGATAAAACATGTCTTTGAAAAGACTACCTAGAAAGGCTCCTAGAAAGGATAAGAAAAGTCTTAGAAAAGACTACCTAGAAAGGCTCCTAGAAAGGATAGGAAAAGTCTTAGAAAAGACTACCTAGAAAGGCTTCTAGAAAGGATGAAACATGTCTTAGAAAAGACTACCTAGAAAGGCTCCTAGAAAGGATAAGAAAGGTCTTAGAAAAGACTACCTAAAAAGGTTCCTAGAAAGGATGAGAAATGTTTTGAACAAGACTAACCTAGAAAGGCTCCTAGAAAGGATGAGAAGTTCTTTGATTGTTTCTGAATTATCTTTGAAGAAAGACCCAGAATGAAGCATTAGGATTGTATTTGTCTTGAATGAGTGTTAAGATTGAATCGTTGATACGATCGTCTTTTCACCGTACCTGGATGATAATGTTCTTTTGATTGTGAAATGACCTGAAAAGGAAAAATTAGTTTTATGCAATGTCATGATGCATGTATTGTGTGATGAGGTTCTCGAAATAAACGAGAACGTTGTATGTTATCTATGCATTATGAATGATGCATGGATGGACTATATAGTCGAAGCATATTGGTAACTTTGTATAGCAATTGCTGGTTGAGAAAATAAATCTCTGTATGCTGCTGGAGATGACGACAAGGCTCCTAATCTAAGAATGACCTTGCTGGGAATTCTTTCCTTATGTGCAAGGTTACTCAGCTGAGGATTTTTTATTACCGCTTGGGGATGAAAGTAGCTTGAGTGATCTGATCTGATGTATCCTGACCGGAGACAAGGGAGAAGAATAGTCTTTTTTATGTACTTTCTGACCAGGTTTCAGCTGTGAGCGTCAACTTGAATGGGGGTAGTGAGTTTGAATAAACCCTGTTGGAGAAGAAGATTGTGTCGGAGAACCGGCAGTGTCGGAGATGTAAATTCCGTTAGGGAACCAAATCTCTGTTGGAAAGAGAACATTTGAAAATAACTCCTCAAGGAATACTCTGTGAAGATGTTTTGTGAAAACAACTCTGTGGGGAAGATTCCCGCATATTTCAATTTTCCATTGCCCCATGTCTTTAAGTACTTGCTGTTGGAAAACACTTTTTAACCATACGTGGTCCTTTGCCTGTGGGTGTCTACCTGCCCCTGGGATCAGTAGCCTGGTATACTTGATGATTGAAGTTACCGAACGAGAGTAATACTGACACCATCTGATACCAGTAAGTAAGTAGCTTTTGTTGATTAATGCAACAATGCCCCAAGTGATAGACTTGCTCCTCTGGATGTTCAACGCTTTTGTGAGACTCTATGAATCTTGACTTGATTGCCCCAGATTGACTGAATTCTTACTCAACGGAGTATTCAGCTTCCTTTGTGCCCCTAAGGGTATGTTTGGATATCACGAAATGAACGGAGCGGAATGGAATGGAGCGGAGTGGGATGGAGCGGAGTGGAACGGAGCGGAACGAATGTACCATTCCATTGTTTGGAAATTTTAGAACGGAATAAGACAAATTATTCATTCCGCCCAAATTGGAGGGGAAGGAATATGGTGGTAAGTGATGGAATGGAATGGAATCCATACCACTCCTTTCCGCTCCGCTCCATCCGTTTTTAAATTATCCAAACAACGGAATATCATTTTATTCCATTCCATTCCGCTCCGCTCCATCCGATTCCATCAATCCAAACAAAGCCTAAGGGTGATCAGAATTTGAAATATCCTCGCTCGAACTCGATGGACTTCTGAAGACAACTTGTCCTTTGGGAGGATTAAATTTTTTCATCTGAAGTTCATGATGGAAACCTTCATGATGTCAACACTTGTTCATATGCAAAGAATGTTTATTATGAGAAATATAATTCTAATTCAAATTTTTTTTTTTAAAAAGAATTTTTTTTGAAAGGATGTCAAAACATCAATTTTTTTGAAAGGTAGTGTGATACCAACTCAAGCATTTAGCAAAACTCCTAGAAGTCAGTTTAGCGTATTCTCGTTACAGTATGCTTTCGAATTAACCATGCTTCCATTAGGACTTTTGAGTGTTGTAACGTGGTCAGGTTCACGGTCTTTAGAAGAAAGGATTTTTAGGCTCAAAATTTTATTGGTGCCCACCCCCTTCGTGATGTTCTCCAACCTAAGTTCAGTTAACTCGATGCGAGCATTCATCCTTCAAGAGGAGTTTGAGACGATTGAGGAATCGATGAGGTGTTTGGACATGTCACTTACCTTTTATTCTTGGTGTCTGATCACACGATCTTGAATGTATAGACACGCATATTTGCCCCTTTTGTTGAGGATCTTTTTTTGTTTCCCTAACTTTTGCCTGGATTTTTTTTGAATTCCGAGTTTAAAGTCCAGCGGGATGCCCTAACTTTTGCCTAAGTCATTTGTTTTCAAGTTATTGACTTAGCGGGCTTTTTTCTTTTTCTCTTTTTTTTCGATTCATTTTTTTGAACGAGTCATATGATCCTGAGATATCTTCGATTTGTTGGAGAGATAGTGTCTGCCTCATTTCTTGGTTGATGAGTGGTATCGTCATATTTTGACCTCCTAATGTGAGGGATAACCATTATGGTTTTGACTTTCCTCAACCTTTTGAAGGATAACCATTGTTGTATCCTTAGATGTGAGCTCCTGCTGAATTTTGAACACTCAATCAAGTTAACTGAACACTACCCTGCCCCTGGGTTAAATGTGAGGGTTTTTCGTATAGAAAAGAAACTCCTACTTCAAGGCTCAAAGGGGTTGACAAGGGATTAACTTCCTTATATCTCCAGTGTTTGGGGATTTGAAACAATGCCCGTACATCATCAACAGGGTTTTACTCGGAAGCACACCATTTGAGATTATGGATATTATATGTTCGTCATTCTCCCTTCAGAGTCATCATGCTTTATCACTGAGAGTTTGGTATCACAAGCAAAGAAAAACATATTAGAGCGAGAGTGAATGAATTTTTTTCAAGACAAACATATCCAATGCATCATTATTATAGTTCAAAAACAAACAAGTATTGCATATAAACAGTATTGAACAAAAACAAGAATGATTACGCATGAAAATGCATGAGAAATTACGAATTGCCAACATTGAGGAGATTTTCTCTGTATGGACTTATTGCTTCAGAAGGTCCATTGAGTCAAAGGAGAACTTCTAATATGGCCTTCAGGTGTAACACCCCGTTAATTCTTGTTTATTAATTTAATTATTATTTTTTAAGTAAATTATTAGAATTAATAATTTTTGGGAATTATTTGGAAAATGATGAAATATTGGTTTGGGCTAGAGTGGTGGTTAGCAGAAGGGGAGGTGTTAACTAAGCAAGCCCATTATAATATTATTTTATTTTTTCATAAAATAAAGGGAACTGGGAAAAGAGGAAGTAGAAGCACAAGAGACAGAGTCTGAGGAAAGGAAGAACACGTGAAAGAGAGAAGAGCCAAAAGGGAAGAAGACCTTCGAAGATTCGACTCTGAGGTAAGGGGGGATTCTTCGGGTTAGTAATCCTTATGCGATTGTAGGTAGTATGACTGATTAGGATTGTTGTCTAGTTCAATTGTACGTGTCGGGTTTGGGAATTTGTTAGGTTTTGATGAATTTGTATGAATTACATGATTCTGTTAATACTCATGATATATGCTGTTAATACTTGTATAAAACTTGTCTGAAATATGTGATGATGTGAAAATTGATGGTATTTGTGTGCTATGTTCGTATGTACCTGAAATTGGGGAAATGGGATAGGGTAAATGCTGTCAAAATGGTGAATTTGGCTGTGCAGGTACGTAGGAACCGGTTCCCATGTGGGACGAACCGGTTCCTCCTTATAAAAACAGAGAGGTATGGATTCTGGGTTGCTGGGAACCGATTCCCAATTAGGGACAACCTGGTTCCCCATAGTAAAAATCAGAGGCGTGTTTTTGGAAGCAGCCAGGAACCGGTTCCCACGTAGGGACAACCCGGGTTCTGCAGCATATTTTCTAAAAATGTTTTATTTTTAAAAACCCATAACTTTTGATCCGAGTATCCGATTTATGTTCCGTTTTGGGCGTTGAGACGCTAATTAGGTGCTTTATTTGATAAAGTGATAAAATGGGCAGTAGCCGACTTTACTTTAAAAACTAGAATTAATTGTTGATGAATTGAAACATGGTATATGTATATGTGCTTATTCATATGACTATTGATGCATGTATTTATGTTGGTGATGGGATTATGATATCCAATGAGTGATGTTGGTATATAACATGTCGTAAATGATACATGCTTTGTGACTTTACTGTTGAGTTGTTTTAGCAATTTATTACATGGTGTGCAATGATGATAGATGTAACGATGTATGATGATGGTGATGATTGATGATTGTGAATATTAATATGTTGTTAATATTAATATGTTGGTTATGGTGAACGTATGTGAATGATTGAATGATGCTTATACATGTACATACTGGTGTGACGTTATTGGTACGAGGTGATAAGCGATGTTAAGCATCAGAATGATGATGATGTATGATGATGTAAGTATGTGTCATGTGTGCATTATTCATAAATCATTTGCATTGGAAGGCTGATTCACATTGTGCGGAGATTAGCGGGAAGTCATCGTGTGCCCATTTGGGGTGTGAGCGATGAGGCAGTAGTCGTGTGCCCATGTGGGGTGTGAGCGACTAGAGGGCAGTATCAAAGAGAGAAGTCCTGTGAATGTGATTCACGAATTTTGGTACCACATGCATAGTGTCAGTTGAATCATATGCATTGGTTATAACATGATTGGATGAGATCCAGTGCTATGCCTTGGTGTGTTTACATGATTGATGTATTAAGGAGTTGTTGTTAATATAACTTGATTATTTGATGGAATGAAGAGTTGTGGGCCGATGGCCAAATATTGTTGAATTGATGCTTGCTTATTGTAATAGTTTCCGACTGTATGTATGTTGGATGGATGATAATTGCTATGAGATTTTATTGCTTATGATTGTATAATGGTTATTAATTCCAATGAAACTCACCCTTACTTTGATGATTTCAGATTAAGGATGTAGCGGCGTCTTGATTGGGTGAAGATAGCTTGTAGGCTAGCCCGTAGTTCGTGTCGAGTCATGCTCTGATTGTAACACTGGGATCGATTAGTCTTAGCGTTACTTGTTAGACATTGTTGCCATTTTGGCTATGGATTTATGTATTGAGTATTTGTGTGGAGATGTTTCCTAATACTGTTGAATTAAGTTCCGCTGTGCTAAACACATGTTTGATATTGGTTAATTTCTAATAAAGCATGACAATCGACTTGATGTTTTTATTTATTTTAATAATTGTAGCATCCTTGATGTGTTATTACTCTGATTATATTATATTTTCCGCGGGGGTTTAGAAGGGTGTTACAATAGTGGTATCAGAGCATAGTCGGTCGTTATGACCAGAGTCTTGTTGTTAATTTTTCCTTTCGGTATGCGACATGTGTGTGAAACACTGTTGGTACTCAGTGTGTTCTAACTGTTTGCCTGCAGAAGTGGGATTGAAACTAATGGGGGAGAAGTCATGCTTCTCGAATATGTCTCAGATGCAAGATGTTAGAGTGATGTGTAGGGCAGCAGTACAAGAGTGTGGAGTTATTGTTTTCTGAAGTGAAGGTGACATGGGCTGAAGACTGTGGTTGTTATTCAGTCGGAGTGTCTCGGAGTAGATGATGGTTATTTATGAGAAATGGAATTTCGAATTTGTGATGCTTCAAGTGCTACTGATGGACTGTGATGTTGTTGTGTGAGTAGCCCTATGTGAAAGGTCGCTGTTGAAGCAGTGATTAAAGGAAGTATTGTCGTAAACCTTGTTGTAGGATTACTAGTAAGTAATTGAGATGATAGTAGAGGTTATCGATGTTGTTGAGAAAGTTTCGAAGTGCGACTAATGCAAAGAGACGAGTATGATCTCAAGGATAAGAAGGTTGATGATGGCGTACATGAATTTGGTTTCAAGATGTTGCAGAAATCGAACTTCAGCGATGAAATGTGTTGTTTAAGTTATAAGAAGTTTGGAAGCGAAGAGATGTGATAAGATGATGTTAATAATGAGATTAATTTGAAAAGGATGAGTTTTGGAGTAGAATTTCCGTAAGCAAATCGCAGGAAGATTGCTGAATCGTTATGAAATTTCGAAAATTCATAACTGGAGTTCTGGACATCCGATTTGAGTTTCGTTTGAAGCGTCGGAAAGCTAACGAGATGAACTTTGTTATAAAAATGGTTGCAGCAGCTGTAACATAATTAATTGTGTCAGGATGATGTTAGAAAGAGGTGAAGTTACGGTTACACTTGTCCTTAGAACTAAACTTGTTCGTTGGTACCGCACGAGACTTCAGCGTCAAAGTTGAACGGATTGAGAGAATAATGAGAAGGCTTGTTGTGAAGCAATTTTAGGAATAGGTGTTCCAATTGAGGAGTTCTGGAGATATCGTATAGAGTGTCGCAGCATGGCGTCGGTGTTGCATTTTTGGATAACAATTAGAAAATTCATGTCTTGAGCTCTTAGTGTCGGATTAATGTACCGTTTGAACCCACGAAGAGGAGAGATTATGTTCTACATTGTGGAAGAGTTATGAATACCATGGACTGGTCCTATGAGGAGATATAATGATGTCGGTTATAGAAGCATGAACCAGTGTTGAAATAGGAATGCTTACTACCACGATTGTTTGAAACGAGGTTGAATAGAATGTGACGTGGATGAATAAGCTGATGAGGATGATTTAAGTACCGATGGATTTGAGTGAAGTAGTAGAGAAGGTGAAAAAGACTCGAAACTGTTTGTAGTATATTGTGATGCGTCACTGATGGGTTTGGGTGGTGTATTGATGTTAAACCAGTAAGTAGTAGCTCATGCATCGAGACAACTCAAGGAGCATGAAGGGAATTATCCGACCCATGACTTAGAGTTGACGACTGTGGCTTGGTTTGTGGCGACATTATTTGTATGGTTCGAGATTCGAAGTGTTTAGTGATCATAAGAGTCTGGAGTACCCCTTTGATCAGCAAGGGCTTAATGTGAAGCAATAGAAATAGTTAGAGTTTTTGGATTACCATCTTGGTGAGGAAAAATGTTGTGCCAATGCACTAAGTAGGGAACCTCTAAAATGTCGATGCTGATGGTGAAAGAGTTGGATTTAATTGAACAATTCAGAGAAATGGTGTTCTTGACGAGGATGGTGTAATGAGGTCTAGAAGTCGCGGTTGTGTTCCAGATGTTACCGAGTTGAGAAAGAATATTCTAGAAGCAGGACACCATCGAGAATTATTAGACTATGACAATGTTAATGAGTTTGGGTGCAAACTCGGAAAAGACACTATTATGTAGTAACGACGGTTTATGCTTAAATATGATTGTCGGCTATCTATTGACAAATTGAGGACTTGATCACCCTTAATCTCTTGTTGATAGTAGGCGGAATCATATAGATGGTATGAGATTGCTTGTTACCTTAATGGTATAAGATGTGATGAAGGTTGAGAGGTGAGAATAACCACTCACCATATTGTGGGAACTTATGAGGAAGTGAATATGAAGGAGTGCAAAGTATTGGACGGTGACTTAAGACGAGTAGTCGTAGTCGTACAGCGAAAGTATGATGTAGAGTGGTGTTATGAGTGCTACTTGTGAGCAGTGAGGAATTAATATGTCGGAATCCTACATAGAGAATATGTGTTTATCTATATGTTGGGTTTAGAATCTCGTGGACGTAAAGATGTCGTGCCAAAGGATTCGGACCCTTTTGAATAATTGCCGAGACGATGAATATGTTGTTATGGTTGTACGTAGTTAACGAGTATGTATTCGGAGAAGTTAAGACGAAGAGTTGATACTACACGATGCTATAATAATCTTGTGACGTTGTAAGGTGTTATGTAAATTTCTAAATATAATGATGGATTATACTCTGCGAAGGACGAAGTTAATTTGATTCTTAGTGGAGAGTGGTACTCAGTTGAGCTATCTTGTAAGCAATGGTATATTGAGGATGATGAGCTATGTAATTATAACTACTGATGTGTGCTTGTTCCGATAGTGGGAATGTTTTTAATAGATGAAGTAACTCGGGAATTTGCTTTGAGTAAGTGTAAGTATTACTTTATCGCTCAATTGGAAGAGTGTGCCTAAGGTTGGTACGTGGATAAATGGAATCCGTTACTACAGTGTTGATCAGTTGTGATCATACCATGGATTGTGTAATTGTATTATTCAGTTATTGAGCGTATTGTATGGATCGCACCTCGAAGTTCATTGTTGTTAACCGTTGGAGTTATAGCGAGTGGTACACCTGGGGATGGTCAAATGCAACGTAAGAACTGAGATTGAATGCATGAGATATGCTTATGTTGGTTATGTCAGATGAATTTTGAGACTCGACTAAGAAGGTGTTAACGGGGAATGGGGGGTCAAATGAAGGACTCTTATCTGGGACTTTTCACTTGAAGGATGTTTTTGAGGATGAAAACTCTTTTAGTGGGGGAGAGTTGTAACACCCCGTTAATTCTTGTTTATTAATTTAATTATTATTTTTTAATTAAATTATTAGAATTAATAATTTTTGGGAATTATTTGGAAAATGATGAAATATTGGTTTGGGCTAGAGTGGTGGTTAGCAGAAGGGGAGGTGTTAACTAAGCAAGCCCATTATAATTTTATTTTATTTTTTCATAAAATAAAGGGAACTGGGAAAAGAGGAAGTAGAAGCACAAGAGACAGAGTCTGAGGAAAGGAAGAACACGTGAAAGAGAGAAGAGCCAAAAGGGAAGAAGACCTTCGAAGATTCGACTCTGAGGTAAGGGGGGATTCTTCGGGTTAGTAATCCTTATGCGATTGTAGGTAGTATGATTGATTAGGATTGTTGTCTAGTTCAATTGTACGTGTCGGGTTTGGGAATTTGTTAGGTTTTGATGAATTTGTATGAATTACATGATTCTGTTAATACTCATGATATATGCTGTTAATACTTGTATAAAACTTGTCTGAAATATGTGATGATGTGAAAATTGATGGTATTTGTGTGCTATGTTCGTATGTACCTGAAATTGGGGAAATGGGATAGGGTAAATGCTGTCAAAATGGTGAATTTGGCTGTGCAGGTACGTAGGAACCGGTTCCCATGTGGGACGAACCGGTTCCCCCTTATAAAAACAGAGAGGTATGGATTCTGGGTTGCTGGGAACCGGTTCCCAGATAGGGACAACCCGGTTCCCCATAGTAAAAATCAGAGGCGTGTTTTTGGAAGCAGCCAGGAACCGGTTCCCACGTAGGGACAACCCGGGTTCTGCAGCATATTTTCTAAAAATGTTTTATTTTTAAAAACCCATAACTTTTGATCCGAGTATCCGATTTATGTTCCGTTTTGGGCGTTGAGAAGCTAATTAGGTGCTTTATTTGATAAAGTGATAAAATGGGCAGTAGCCGACTTTACTTTAAAAACTCGAATTAATTATTGATGAATTGAAACGTGGTATATGTATATGTGCTTATTCATATGACTATTGATGCATGTATTTATGTTGGTGATGGGATTATGATATCCAATGAGTGATGTTGATATATAACATGTCGTAAATGATACATGCTTTGTGACTTTACTGTTGAGTTGTTTTAGCAATTTATTACATGGTGTGCAATGATGATAGATGTAACAATGTATGATGATGGTGATGATTGATGATTGTGAATATTAATATGTTGTTAATATTAATATGTTGGTTATGGTGAACGTATGTGAATGATTGAATGATGCTTATACATGTACATACTGGTGTGACGTTATTGGTACGAGGTGATAAGCGATTTTAAGCATCGGAATGATGATGATGTATGATGATGTAAGTATGTGTCATGTGTGCATTATTCATAAATCATTTGCATTGGAAGGCTAATTCCCATTGTGCGGAGATTAGCGGGAAGTCATCGTGTGCCCATGTGGGGTGTGAGCGATGAGGCAGTAGTCGTGTGCCCATGTGGGGTGTGAGCGACTAAAGGGAAGTATCAAAGAGAGAAGTCCTGTGAATGTGATTCACGAATTTTGGTACCACATGCATAGTGTCAGTTGAATCATATGCA
Source organism: Vicia villosa (assembly GCF_029867415.1). Lineage (NCBI taxonomy): Eukaryota > Viridiplantae > Streptophyta > Magnoliopsida > Fabales > Fabaceae > Vicia > Vicia villosa. The sequence goes on from NC_081180.1 coordinate 197,386,123, forward strand.
TTGGTTATAACATGATTGGATGAGATCCAGTGTTATGCCTTGGTGTGTTTACATGATTGATGTATTAAGGAGTTGTTGTTAATATAACTTGATTATTTGATGGAATGAAGAGTTGTGGGCCGATGGCCAAATATTGTTGAATTGATGCTTGCTTATTGTAATAATTTCCGACTGTATGTATGTTGGATGGATGATAATTGCTATGAGATTTTATTGCTTATGATTGTATAATGGTTATTAATTCCAATGAAATTCACCCTTACTTTGATGATTTCAGATTAAGGATATAGCGGCGTCTTGATTGGGTGAAGATAGCTTGTAGGCTAGCCCGTAGTTCGTGTCGAGTCATGCTCTGATTGTAACACTAGGATCGATTAGTCTTAGCGTTACTTGTTATACATTGTTGTCAATTTGGCTATGGATTTATGTATTGAGTATTTGTGTGGAGATGTTTCCTAATACTATTGAATTAAGTTCCGCTGTGCTAAACACATGTTTGATATTGGTTAATTTCTAATAAAGCATGACAATCGACTTGATGTTTTTATTTATTTTAATAATTGTAGCATCCTTGATGTGTTATTACTCTGATTATATTATATTTTCCGCGGGGGTTTAGAAGGGTGTTACATCAGGTATGAAGGATGATGACTTTTGCATCAATCAGGTTTTGAACCTTATTTTGAAATGGCTGACAATCATCGATCGACTGACCAAGTGCCCCAGAGGGGAAAATAAACCAAACGTTCGTATCTAAACTGCAAATTACTCCTAGAGGAAGATTATGTTATGCAATGATATGTATGCAAATGCATATGCAAAGTTTCCAAGGATCTTTATGGAGTCCAGTTTGCAACATTAGAGATTGAACTTGGTTGCAGCTTTGTCTGAAGAATTTTGACTTTCATCTTTGAACATCCTTCTATATGAATCAAGCTCACCATATCCAGTGGGTCTTAGCCTCTGATTCAGGGTACGTTACTTTTGAGTTTAAAGGCATATGGCTAAAGGAAAATAAATCCTCTTGCCCCTTGATAGGAACTGTACCTTTGAGTTTGAAGGTATCTGGCTAGAGGAAAATAAATCCTCTTGCCCCTTGTTAGGAATCTGGCTCTTGATGAGGGCACCTGGAATCGCGCGCCCTAAATACTTGAGATCCTTGAAAAAGGTTAGTTAGGTGATGAGGACGAGTAAGTCCTATAAATAGTTCAAGTTGTTAGTGTACATATAAATCCTGCAAGGAAACCAAACGGTTAGGGTATAAACAAACCCTGCGAGGAAACCAAACGGTTAGGATATAAACAAATCCTGCGAGGAAACCAAACGGTTAGGGTATAAACATATCCTGCAAGGAAACCAAAGGGTTAGCAGCACATACAAACAACTCACACAAGTGTCCTTGGGTTTAGAGGCTCGCATGAAGTTCATAGGTAAATACCCTCCCCACTGAAGTTTAGTTGGTTCAACCTGTCCTAGATAAAGATCGGGTTCTAGAGAGCTCATATCATTGACCTTTCTCGAAGGCACTATTTCAGTTCAACAATCGAATCACCGACCGAAAATGTCCTGAAAGTCCAGTCCATATGAGTGTAGCTTCGAGTATCAACCAACTTCGGTCGGAACCAAAGCCATCCATCTCGCTACTTTCTAATAGGCCAAAGTCAAGTTCAACTAGGGTTCTAGAGGCAAATTAGTGCTTAATGACACCACGTAGCAGCCAAGTGTTTCCTCAAGTCGGATCCCAAGGAACATCAGGACAAACCAATGTGTCACACTAACGATGGCCACCATATCAACCGCAGTAGTATACGCCGTGCAGTCTCCTTGGTCTCATGCCATATACCTAAGGTACACTAGATCCGGGTGTAGGATATTTCACATAGAAATAATCCCAAACAATACCCTTTAAAATAAAGCAAACAAAACAATCAATTGAAAACATTTAAAAAAGAACTAATCCTAAGGTAAACCCCTCTTTAAAATATCCCCAGCAGAGTCGCCAGTTCTGTAATACGGTAGGAGAACTGACTTTTTATTTTCGCAAACAATGTTGCGGTGAGCATGAGTCGCCACCGACTTTTATTTTGTCCAATTTCAGAAAAGGTAAAAAGAACAGAAAAAAACCTTTTTTAGAAAAGACTTGAGTTCGGGGGGTAAGTTATGAAAAGGGAAGGTGTTAGCACCCTTTTCATCCGTAGTTATCTCCGGGATCTTAGTTTTTTTAGCTCGTTTGTTTTGTTTGAAAGTCGAAGTGTGTGTGAGAAAGAGTGTGGTAATTGCAGTTATTTTTATCTTGAAGTTAGTGAGCTAACGGTTGATTTTAATTTTATCATCCAATCCTAAGGCATACATCTAAATAGTTAATATATATGTAGGAAATTAAAAGTCTTACGCTATTATAGGGCTTTGGGGAAGTTACATAATTAGAGATGCGGAAAGATAAAAGTTCTTTCATAATTTATAAAAATATGCGAGGAAATTGAAATAAATGAAGGTGTGCAGTAGGTAAATGTCCATAATGGTCCAGAGTCTCAAGTGTGGTACCTCACAATTAAAATAAAACGTTAGTAACAAAAGACAAATTAACGTAAAAAAAATGGTGAAAATACTTACAAATATTAATTATAATTAACAAAAGAATATATAAAATTAAACATATTAAACATTAAGAAAGAGAATAATTAAAATGTTTTTGGTGTTTTATATTTTTAATAAGCAAATTTAAATAACCTAAATTAATAAACTAAAAAGAAGTAATGCAACTAGACTAATTCTAAAGCTAATGAATTAAATATTTTTCTGTGTTTTTATAACAAATAAAATTAAATAATCAAACTAAATAAATGGGTAGACTTTTCAAACTTAGCATTCAACCTATTCATTAATGACATGTGTCCTCTAAGAATTAAAACAAAAAAAAAACAAAAAAACGATACATACACAAATTGAATACTGTAACGTGAGTGAATAGCAAAAGCCATGATACATCACTTTGGATCTTCTCCTTCCCTCCTTCCTTCTCCTTCAAACAAAATAAGTGTGAGAAGAAAGAGAAAATGAATAAAAAATCATAAATTGAAGAAGAGAGATGAAATATAAGAGAGAGATAGAGAGAAATTAGTGAAGGAGAGAGTTGGAGAGAAATTAGTGAAGGAGAGCTATCTCTCTCTTATATTTCATCTCTCTTCTTTAACCCAAAATCTGGAAGAAAAAAAGCAAAAAGTTCAAAGAAGATTTAAACAAACTGGAAATCAAAGAAGAATTGGTGGGCTTGTCGACAGAGGAAATTAAGGAAAAAAGGGAGAAAGCGGCTGACTTATACAAGATTTCAAATCTAAACTGCAACATTCAGTGGCAAAAATCAAGAATCAAGTGGTTAAGAGAAGGAGATGCGAATTCTAAATACTTCCATGGCTGCATAAACAGGAGGAGAAGGAATAATGAAATAATATACCTTGATATTAATGGAGAAAAGGTAGAAGATGCGGAGGAAATGAAGAAGGTTATATTCGATCATTTTCAAAATCGATTCTCGGCAAGGAATATTGGAAGTATAGATGCAAATTTAAACTTCAAACAAATTACCCAGGCAGAGAAGGAGGAACTTGTCAAAGAATTCATAGAAGAAGAAATACGGCGAGTAGTGTGGGATTGCGACAGTTCAAAAAGCCCAGGTCCCGATGGCGTGAACTTAGGCTTTGTTAAGGAATTCTGGTCCGAGATCAAAGGAGACTTTATTAGAGTTTTTCAAGATTTTCATAGACATGGGAGGATGGTTAAAGGAGCAAACTCTTCCTTCATTGTGTTAATCCCAAAGAAGAGGAACCCTTCAAATCTGGATGACTTCAGGCCTATTTCTCTGATCGGGTGTATATACAAGGTAATTGCTAAGGTGCTAGCAAACAGATTGAGAAAAGTGATGGGATCAATCATATCAGAAACTCAAACCGCCTTCATAACGGGGAGACAAATTTTGGATGGTATATTAATCGCAAACGAAGTTGTGGACGAAGCAAGACGAAAGAAAAAAGAAGTGATTCTGTTTAAGGTGGATTTTGCAAAGGCATACGACTCAGTTGATTGGAATTTTTTAGAATTCGTGATGGCTAGAATGGGCTTCCATGAGAGATGGAGAAGGTGGATTTCAGAATGCCTGAAAACCTCAATGATTTCAGTGTTGGTAAACGGAAGCTCGACAAAAGAATTCAAGGCAGAGAGAGGATTGAGGCAAGGAGACCCTTTATCTCCATTCTTATTCTTAATGGTGGCAGAAGGTTTTAACCTTCTCATGAACAGAGCAGTCGAGCATGGAAATTATCTTGGCTTCAAATTTGAAAAAGGAAAGGAAAATATCACACATCTCCAGTATGCTGATGGCACACTAATTATTGGAGGAAAGAATTGGGGAAATATTAGAAGCATAAAGGCAAACCTGTTACTATTTGAATTGATGTCGGGGCTGAAAGTCAATTTTCAGAAAAGCTGTATTTTTGGTGTTAACGTCTGCCCGTACTGGCTCCGAGAAGCAGCAAAAGCCTTAAACTGTAAGGTGGGTTCGTTACCATTTGTATACTTGGGGATCCCCATAGGAGCCAATCCAAGATCGAATAAGACATGGCAACCGGTGTTGGAGGTTGTGAGATCAAGACTGTCCAGCTGGAAGCACAAACACCTTTCGATCGGAGGTAGAGTGGTTATGTTAAAATCTGTCCTGTCATCCATCCCAGTTTATTTCTTATCCATCTTCAAAGCTCCTTCAGGTATCCTCGCTGAACTCGAATCTTTATTTAAACACTTTCTTTGGGGGGGCAGCGAAGCGGCAAGAAAAGTTAGTTGGGTCAAATGGGATATAGTCTGCAGACCATTAGAGGAGGGTGGTGTGGGTATTAAGAATTTAAGAGTATTCAACTTAGCATTACTAGGCAAGTGGGTGTGGAAAATTAGGAACGAAAGAACGGGGTTATGACATAAAATTCTGAATGATAGATACGGTGGAAATGGAGGAGTCAATAGAATGAGCGACGCCAATAGCTCGTTATGGTGGAGGGATATTTGTATCTTAGATATAGGAGATCGTGAACAGTCAGAAGTATATTCAGTGAAGGAAATGTATAAGTTGCTGAGAGCGGAAGATAGGATAGTGTCATCTAGGTCCTGGTCCAGTGTGTGGCATAAATCGGTACCTTCAAAAGTATCGTGCCTAGTGTGGAGGCTATTTCATAACAGACTCCCTACTAGAGACAACCTTCTAAGAAGAGGCATTATAAACCAGGATAACCGTCAGTGTGTAGGTGGTTGCGGTCAAGACGAATTGGCCTCACATTTGTTCTTTGAGTGTCCTTATTTTGCAGGTGTATGGGACTTCGTCATGAGGTGGTTTAGTCTGCTGGCGGTGTTCCCCAAAGACTGCTGGGATCACTTTGAATAGTTTGGAGCTCTTATGGATGGAAGCAGTAAAGCTGTTACAAGAGTCAGAGTAATATGGTTTGCTTGCATGTGGAGTATCTGGAAAGCTCGCAACAACATAATCTTCAAGAACAAGGCCACTTCTGTTGAGCAATTATTCGAAGATATTCAAAGACAGTCCTGGAATTGGTTGAGTATCAAACACAAAGCAGAAACTTGCAATCAATCCCAATGGTTCTTGAACCCAAGAATCATTCTTGGATAGGCCGTTATCTTTATGGTTTTCTCTCACCAGGTGCATTTCTGCTGCCGAGGCGCTCCAGATGCAGCGTTCTTCTCATTCTCGGCGGCGCCGCTGTTCAATCATACTTTCAGCCTCTGCTGTTGTCAATCCCCAAGCTAGGACAAGAGGCCTTGGCGGCAGATAGTGTATTTGCGTGTGTTCTTTTGCAGCTCGATTGTTCCGTCGTCAAGCTTCTTTTCGGGTGAGAATCTCTTCACAGCAATATCTTTGAATAGGCCTTGGGTGCTGGTGCAGCTTCTCTGATCCTACAACAAATTAACCACTGATCTGAAGCCATTTACTTTGTAACATCCTGGAACCTCAGCTTGGTTCTTTATCATTTGTATAGTTTGGGGGATTTCTGCATTAAGGGTGATATATTGGACTGGCATAGAATTATAGAATTATCTAAGGTGTGGTTATGTATAATCTGGTTCTATTTTTTTCTCTTGGTCCTCAGACTTTGTAACGTTTCATGCAGCATTCCTTATGCTGGTTTTTTAATAAATTTTGTCTCTTCAAAAAAAATTTATGATTTTTTATTCATTTTCTCTTTCTTCTCACACTTATTTTGTTTGAAGGAGAAGGAAGGAGGGAATGAGAGGATCCAAAGTGATGTATCATGGCTTTTGCTATTCACTCACGTTACAGTATTCAATTTGTGTATGTATCATTTTTTTGTTTTTTTGTTTTAATTCTAAGAGGACACATGTCATACATTCATTCCTATATTTCTTTTCCTTTTATTTTTTTTGTTATTGTTTTATATATTTTGATAGTTTTATAGCCTAAATATTCTTAAGTTAAAAATGTTAATTAATATCTATAGAAAATTAGTCCAAATTAATTTACTCCTAAAATCAAATTAATTACACTAACCTAATTATTATTATTATTATTATTATTATTATTATTATTATTATTATTCTAGACTCCTAATTAATTAAAGGAAATAAAATAAGATATTTATTTAAGTTGAAGAAAATTAAAGAGTGCAATTAAAGGGGAGATACACACATGGCCCATTCATTCATAAATCCTAATTCTAATTACCTAATGAAAATAAAAATAAAAAATAAACAACAAACAATGCATATTGAACTTTAGAAACAAAATAACAAGGATAAGTCTCAATCTCTTTTCTTTTTTCTTTGTACGGGTACCTTTCTTCCCAAACAGATCCTTCTTAAAAATTCCCAATTCCTTTCCAAACAACAGCAACATATCTCTTTCAATTTTAATCTCCCATCTTTCCAACTTTGATTGATTACAACATGAGCACTTAAGAATCCAACAAATCTCTAAGTTGAAAGGAAACTCACCGTGGCGATGTCGGAAGAAAGCAGAGCGGTGTTTGTCGTTGTAGATTCGGTGTTAACACGGTGATGCTACTGATCGGAGGGCGGTTCGGATGAGGGTGGTTGGCTTCACGGCGGCCGGAGTTGTGTGGAGGCGAGAGGATCTATTCGTCGATTGAAGGGATTCGCGCGGCCTACTTTGTCGGCACGATGGATTTCGCATCGGAGCTTGTTCTTTGTTCTTTTCTCTTTTTCCTTCTACTGACTGGTTTGTGAGAAAAATTGGAAAAAATCTTATTTTTGCAGGAAAATTGTGTTTGTTGTGATTATGAATGGTGATGTATTGTTTGACGATGTTAGTGTGAATTGAATCTATGGACAAAGAGTTTTTGTCTTTTAAATAAATAAATAAAATTTTTATGTGTATAAAAAATACACGGTGAATTATCTTAAGAAATAAAACAATATTTACAATATTTCTGTATAATTGTTACGGTAAGAATTTAGCATAATTGTTTTATACAAAAAAAACAAACAACCATCAGGTAAACATCGTATGGTTAAAAACAAATTAAAATCGAATGACCTCATATGAAAATCATTGGTCGAAAAAAACATTGGAAAATCATTTTGAATAAAGGAGGCCTCATGTGTCATCATTGGCCAAAATAATTTCGAAAAAGAAAAACTTTAAAAAAAGTTTGGAAACAAATATGAGAATGAAAAAAAGGTTTTTGAATAGAAGTGTGGATTGTGAGAATTGTCAGTGATTGTTAATTTTGTAGCAAATGGTTAGAAAATTGTTGATTTGAAAAAGGTTTAGAAAAACGGTGATTGGAAGAGAATGATAATTGTTGGTAACTGTTGATGAAAAGAGAGGGTGTAGAGTGCCCTATTTATAGAATGAGAATTAGGTTAAAGTCAATCCAAAAAAGGAAATTATCCAACCCAAAGGCCCATGGACTTTTCTTGATAATCAAGATTGAGAACCTGGACGTACTTGTGTCCAGATTCGTCCAGGTGCAAAAAAAGATTAAAAATAGTTAAAAAATTGACAAAGTGCACCAGGCGGGATTCGGACCCGTGACCTTTTGTTCGCAAGCGTTTTATCCTTACCAATTGAGCTATATTATTTATTTAAAATAAAAAGCCAATGGAAAGTATATGAAGCATAGGCAAACATCTTCTATCTATTAAAATATAACAATTTAAGGGTAAATGGTTATATTTTAAAATAGACTTTAAATCGAATATTTATAAAATTCATGATGTCTATATAAATGAATCAAGATTTTATAAAAATCAAATTTAAAAAAATTTCGAAAATTTTTGTCACTAAAAAGTGTGGGCAAATTTTGGGGTATGACAGTGCGGTACTAGGCCAAAGAAAGGAAAAAATATTTCATGTCATACACTATGCAAGCAAAGTCTTAAATGACGCTCAAGTCAACTATGCTACCACAGAAAAGAGCTACTAGCTATAATGTATGCCTTTGAAAAATTTAGATCCTATCTCATTGGGATAAAAGTGGCGATTTACACGGACCATGCGGCCATTAAATATCTGCTTACCAAACCGGATTCAAAACAAAGACTCATTCGTTGGGTTCTTCTTTTACGAGAATTTGACATAGAAATCCGGGATAAAAAAGGTTCAGAAAATGTGGTAGCAGATCATTTATCCCGTTTGGTCAATGTAAATGTCACCAACCAAGAAGCTGAAATAAATGATGAGTTCCCGGATGAACAACTCTTTTAAATTCAAATAAGACCTTGGTTCGCCGATCTTGCTAATCATAAAGCAACCGGTATGATACCGGAGGACTTTGATTGGAATACAAAGAAAAAGTTGTTATCCGATGCAAAGTACTATGTGTGGGATGACCCATATTTGTTCAAGATATGTAAGGATGGCATATTAAGATGGTGCGTTACCGAAGAAGAAGCCCAACAAATTTTGTGGCACTGTCATAACTCTCCGAGTGGTGGGCATTTCAACGGTTGGAGAACGGCAACAAAAGTTCTCCAATCCGGATTTTTTTGGCCAACTATTTTCAAAGACGCCTACCACCATGCTAAGAATTGTGACAAATGTAAAATAGTTGGGGGAATAAGTAAACGAGATGAGATGCCACTTCAAACAATGATTGAAGTTGAAGTTTTTGATTGTTGGGGCATCGATTTCATGGGACCATTTCTTCCTTCTTTTGCTAATGAATATATTCTAGTTGCAGTGGATTATGTCTCCAAGTGAGTAGAAGCCATCGCCACACCAAAGGCGGATGCCAAAACGGTGTTAACATTTTTAAACTGAAACATATTCACACGTTTTGGCATGCCTAGAGTGATAATAAGCGATGGTGGATCTCACTTTGTTAACGAGCAGGTAGCGAAAGTGCTGGATAAGTATCATATGAACCACAAGATCGAATCACCATATCACCCCCAAACCAACGGGCAAGAAGAGATCTCAAACAGAGCAATCAAGAATATTCTAGAGAAAACTGTATCAGAATTTCGTAAAGACTGGTCGGTAAGGATTGATGATGCCTTGTGGGCATATAGGACATCATACAAAGCACCAATTGGTGCATCTCCTTTTCAAATGGTTTATGGTAAGGCATGCCACCTACCAGTGGAGGTGGAACACAAAGCATTATGGGCTCTACGATTCTTCAATAGGGATGACAATCTAGCCTATAAGAAAAGGAAGAATCAACTCCATGAGCTCGAAAAATTCAGATACCTAGCATATGAATCCAATAAAATGTACAAGGAAAATATGAAAAGGTACCATGACAAGAAAATCAAGAAAAAAGAGTTCAACGTGGGAGACCTTGTGCTGCTGTTCAACTCAAGACCAAGACTCTTTCCAGGTAAACTAAAGTCTAAATGGTCAGGACCGTTGATAATTAAGGAAGTCAAACCATATGGTGCTATCACCATTGAGGATAGTAAGACCAAGGAGAGTTGGACCGTTAATGGAGAACGGTTGAAAAATTATCTTTGGGGAGAGTTCGACAGAGAAGTGTGCACAGTCTCACTTGTGAGCACATAAGAAGAAGAGGTCGACCGTCGAGCTCTAACGACGTTAAACAAAACGCTTGTTGGGAGGCAAAACAACGGAGTAAGTTCTTTCGTTTTTATTTTTATTTATATCATCAAATTAGTGTAATTAAGCAAATAGAGGGAAGTGTAACAAGTTGCTTTCAAAAAAAATTTCGCATTCCCGCGCCGCGTTACACTATGGCGCGCCGCAACCCCAAACAGAGGATTTGGCGCGGCGCGGTGGCCAGTACGTGTGCCGCGGACACGCGAAACACAACCATTTATTTAGAAACAGTTGCACTTTCCCCCCCATTATTTGTTTTCAAAACTCCACATCATCTCTCTGAGCGAAGATCAAAGGTTGCGATTTTGCACCAAAGATCTTCCTCTCTATCCACCTGTAACAGCAACAAGGTATGTACATCTTCTCCCAACTCTTCAATTATCTCTATCATGAACACAGATCTGAGAATCTAGGTTTGAGATAGCTCCTTTTCATTAGCAAAATCCATGAGAAATTGTTGAACCCTAGGGTAGATTACATTTGTTTGTGTTGTATTTAAAAGGAATTTTGCAATGGAATGAGATTTGAAACCGGTTAGGGGAACCATGGGTGACAAACCCTACCAGTTGCGCCGTAGCCGCTGTCATACCCCAAAATTTGCCCGATCAATTCATGTCTTTTAATTCATCAAGGGTCAAAATTAAGAGTCATGGGGTTTGATATTCCTATTGTCAAACCCACGCTCTTATAAAATATCCTGAATTAAAATGGGGGTTAGAATTAGAGAGTATTTGAGCCCAAGCATTTGGCCCAATCCAGTCCACCATGATCATTTGGAAAGTCTATTTTAAATAACTGATTAATTATTGGTGTCTAGTATATTTTTATTGGATTATTAAGTATTATAATGTTAATTAGATGTTGGGGTTTTATTTATTAATTTTAATATTTTTATATTATTGTTAACTAATTATTAATTTTAGTATTATCATTATTTATAAGTATTATTATCAATTATTAGGATTAGGATTTTAATATTATTATTAGGATTATTTTATTAATATTAGAATTATTAAATTTAGTTTATTTTTGGATTATTAGTTATTTAGGTAATAAGCCCATTGAGTGTAGAAAACCCTGATTTGACTAATATAAATAGAAATTTTTATACACATTGAGGGGGACATTCGTACAACTTAACTAATCCTTATTTTCTCCCTCACACTTCCACTTTCATACACACACAAAAAACCTGTCTCCAAGATGCCAATTCGATTCTCAACAAATTCACACAACTAACTTGTCTTTTATTCACAGTAGAGCCAACAATTCAGATGCACTACAAACCTTTCCCATCAAAAGAGTTAACCATTATTTTCTTCCACGTATATACATTGTACTGATGTTCATTAACACTATTTTTGTCTTTCTAAATAACCAAATCATGGCCATGTAGTATTCATGCTTCACTATAGCCAACAAACCATTAACATCATCATCAACAAGACGCACAATACTGTTGGAAATTATCAATATTTAATAATATTTAATCACCATAGGTGTGTTCCAAAATGACAAGAAAATATTTATGTGAAGTTTGTATTTTGAATATGAAAATAGGCAACACTTCGTGAAGTGTTGCAATAGGCTGTTTGTAGTTTGAATCAGAAATAGGCAACACTTCGCCAAGCATTGTAACTTTTGGAAAAGGAACTGTTTCACGAAGGGTCGCTACCTTATGAAACAATACTAAAGTGGCCTATAAAAACCTCATTCTTGATTCAAAAATCAAGAACAAAAATGTACATATGATAAGCCTATTATCTTCACTAAAATTCCAGACACTCTTCGCTACATCCGAGTTTTCGTCGGTCTTACGCAAACTCGATAAAAGGCTGAATTATCCTGGGTATTCCTGCGTTCCAACTCTAAGACATATTGAGAGTGCTTGAAGAGTGCTTGAAATACTTATAAGGAAAGTGATTTCGTTCACGATTGTAGCCTCGATTCCATTCGGTTTAAATTAATTTTCTAACAAGTACCTCATTCAGATTTGATCTGCATCATCGCATACCAATTTTCACTTTTCTAAAAAAGGATTAAGAATAGAGAAGGAGAAAAATCATTTCCGGCGAGATCGAAACCCACACGAATTCGCAACCACGATTCCGCTTGCTTCGCCAACGCCATCTGCAGAACCACCGCCGGACCTGCTCCGCACGGTTACCCTTTTGCACCACCCTGCACCGAAGAAACTTCTGCGATCTCACTTGTCGCACGCTCGCGAAATATGAACAACAGAGTCGCCACTAACATATCTATCCTAAAAGGAAAGGAACGTCAGCAAACCTAAAACGAATAAGAACGAGGTCTTACGACCAAAGATAGGGTACGGAAGTCGGTTACGCGAGGGGAAGGTGCTAGCACCCCTCGCGCCTATCGTACTCGATGGTATCTACCTATGTTTGTTGTTATCTAAAGGGTGTGTACTATAAATCTAAGGCTTAATGCAAAGGGAATGCATGGAAATGAAAGAAGAAGAAACACGGGGAAAATAAGGTTTTTTAAATAATTGTGCTCGCTTAGGCCCCGCGACCCAATGCCTACGTATCCTTTTCAGGAATCAGAGCGCCGTAGTTCGGCTCTTTAGTTTTTGTTTGTTTTTGTGTTTTTTAATGGACGGAGTTACATTCGCACTCCGCTGCTCGACCTCTGGAGTCTTAAGCTGGGAATGGAACGAAAGTAACGTGTCCGATTATGAGAAAGAATGCCCTGAAGGCAAGAGAAAGAATGCCCTGAAGGCAAGAGAAAGAATGCCTCGGAGGCAAGAGAGAGAAGAAAGATTTTGAGCGTTTCGAGTGGAACCCTAAAGCAAGGGAGACTCGAGTTGCTCTTTGGTTTGTGTTTTTTTAAGAATTGGGAACTTACGCTCGAATGGTTCCCTAAAGCAAGGGAGATCCAAGCACTCGAATGATTCCCTAAAGCAAGGGAGATTCAAGCTTCCATTCCCTTTTTAATGATTTTCACTTTTTTATTAATGTTTTTTTAAGTGTTTTCTTTGTATTTTTTATGGGATTTAATTCAAGTATTTGTTAGATGTTTTAAGGTTGAAAAGGAAAAGAAATGGGAAACTAGCCTAATATGAATAACTAGCCTAATGTTATCATGGTTTCTACCTAAGGTTAGGAATAAAAGGAGACATGAAAATTAGAGTCACGTCATGAGCAAAATTGAGCAAGGGTGCAATGGTACAAAATTATACACAAGTATGAAGTAGCAAGTCAAAAACATAGTACAAAATGAATTAAAAATACTACTATTTTTTTTATATTGATTTTTATGAGAGAAATTGAATTACAAATCAAGTAAAAAGACTAAAAAACAAATAGCCTAAAAACTAGTATTTTTATGATTATTTTTATATGTCAAAAATTCTATTAAGGTCTAAAAATGATAGTAGAAAAATCAGTATTTTTAACATCTAAAAGAAGTAACAAAAAACTAATTAAAATCTAAATGAATCAATTAAAAAAAGGAAACAGGGGGTGCAATCCTGAATTGCAGGGGTTATGAATAGCATCAGGGCGCATGGCCCATAGAGCTTAAGGCCCAGGGGCATTTTTCAGTGGCAGAGAAAAAGGAGTTATGCTGGGCCATTGGGGTGAGGCATTAGCAACTCGTAACGGGCCCAAGGAGAGTTGATCCATTTTTATTTTCATTCAGATTAATCATTTTATTGAAGATAATTAAAAGGCAAATAATTAAAAAAGAAAAAGGGAAATAATTGAGGGAAAATAGAGCTTCGTTTGTGGCGTTTCGAGTCTCTCTCTCAGACTCTCTTTTGTTCTCTTCTTCCTCTCGCGATTTCCGGCGAGCTTCCCCGCCGTGAATGCCGTCGCGATCCCTCTCTAATCACCACCACGTAAACACCAACCCCCACTCATTTCTGATCCTTAACACGAACCCCTTATCAATTTCCCTTGAAGGGTACGCAAACGACCGGATCGAAGGATCCAAACAATTAACCCTAAATCTTCCTAATCGTGAAACCCGGAGGTAACTCAAGCCATAGCCTTAAAGCTCTAAGCACAATCAAAGGAGGTGTAAGATCGATGAATACGAAGAGAGAAGAAGGTGCTCGGAGACTTACATGAAGTAATGGTCGAGATTGACGATTGAGAATACCAGAGGGGAAGATCCAGCAGCTTGACGCGGAGGAGGCACGAAGTGAACGCGAGAAATATGAAGTTCTTCTGGTAATTATTTGATTCTTCGGCCTCTTGTCTTTGCGATTCCTTCTTCTTCTTTTTTGCCCTTCTTTTTCTCCGAATCGTGATGAGTTGAGTTGTTGTTGATGCAGTGTTGTGCGATGATGAAGATTGATGATTGTAGCTTGCAGAATCTTGAAATTGCTGAGTGGTGAATGAAGAAGATGATGAGAGTGAATCGAGAGCTTAAAGTTGCAGCGATGAAGAAGTGTGGATTTGTGGAGAGTGAAGGTCATGCCAATGGTGTAGAAGTTGCAGAATATGAGAGATGATGATGGTGATTTGTGGAGTGAGGAGATGGAGAATGAAGATGGGAGGGTGAAAGTGTGGAGATGAATGAAGTGAAGAAGATTGTGTGAAGAAGTGGTTGAAGATCAATGAAGAAAAATGGTGGAGCTTTGAAGTGAAGCTGAGTTTTGGTTTTATAGAGAGTCCAGGTATTCACAAACTCTCTGATTTTCTGTTTTGATTCTGTTATGGTTTGCAACTGAATCTGTTTTGGGTTAGTTAGAAGTTATAGGTGGTTAAGAAATTCTGTTAGGGAAGTTGAGTTAAAACTGAATCTGTTAGGATTGTTGAAAGTTAGTTAACGGTCGGTTATAAACTGTTAGTATTTCTGTTATGGTTTGAGAATCGGTTAGGACTGTTATTTGTGTTTGTAACTGTTAGAAGAAGTTAAGGTTAGAAAGAGTTTAGAGATTCTGTTTTAATGGTTAGTTGTATGAGAAATAGAAAGAGTCAGTTTTGCTAGTTTGAATATAATTGGCCAACTGTTTTGATTGAATAAAAACTGTCAATAATTTTATTGTTTAGAAAGCTAGTAATTTTGCCCTGTTAATAAAACTATTGGATTGGTTTTGAACTGACTGAAGTATGTAGGATTTTGTGAGCTATTTGTAAACGGCTATGGAACTGTTTTTGATGACTTTCCTGGATATATTTTGTGCAGGATGGTAAATTGTGTATGGGGTTTGGATAAAATGCAATTGGGTTGTTTTGTAGGGTTATTGATGTGATTAGTATGGCTGTACTGAATGGTTGATGGCTTGTGTGGATTATTGGCGAGGTTTCTTGATATGTTTGAATTGTATGGTGAATAATGCAGGATAATTAAAATTGAAAACTTGAATTGAAATTGAAGGTTGATATTGAAGTAAATGAAGGTAAACTGTTAGTTGTTGCATACTGTTTTGCTTTCTTTTCTCAATCAACTGATGCAGCTTCTCCTACTCTGAGTTTTCTTGTTATGGCAGGTCTTGGATGATGTGTGTATGCTGCAGGTTTGGAATAGTGCAGCAAAATTGACTTGCAGCAGATACATGGTTGAGGATGGGCATAAGATGATCTATGGACTCTGCCAGTTGCAGAAGTGAAGGAGGAGATGCTGGAAATCTGAATAGGAGGACCTGAACCGAAACAAGATTCAGAATAGGATTCTAATATCATGTTTTGAGTTCTAATTTGTGCGGATGTAATGATACTGTAGCAGAATTGGAGTGGTTGAAGAATATATTTTTTTGAATTTGTAATGGATGTTGTATGGTGTATTGAGATTTGTAATGAAATTTGGAAACTTGTAATGAATGGATTGGAATGTGAAATATGTAATAGTTTTGAATAGAAATGGTATATATATTTTCCATATTCTCAAACAAACTTTGAATGGTCTCTTTTCCCTCCATTTGTGTTATTTTGACTTTAAATCTCCTTTCACTAAAATGAGCCATGCCATATAAGTCTTGGAACACAATCTTTTAAACTTGAAATGATCCATCAAAACCCTAAACAAATTTAGTCCTTCCTTTTTGTGCATCAATTTGAATGAAGCCACTTGATTACTTTAATGAACTCCACAATGTCCACAATATTTTTGGCAACATCCTTCACTGAGAAACCCAAGCAAATATTAATTGACCCATACAATTTGCGCCACAAGTGATCATCAACAAAGCCTTAATTTATGAAGATAATGAGATCCTGGCCCAATAGCATCCAATAGAAATAAAGCAAAACCCAACCTCTTGTCTTATAAGTAGCAGTAGAGATCTCTTACTCAACAAGACCCTTGATCCTAACGCTAAGTTACATAATGATGAATGTGTGAGTTATATTAGATGACCTAAAATGCAAGTGAAGTTAAGAACAATGAGCCAGCTAGTAGAAAAATTGGATGGGCAAATTTTGGGGTGCAACATCACTCACGGGTAACGCAATCGCAAACCTCTCCGCGGAATAACCGAAGTCGACCACCCCAAGTCCGGCCGAATCTTCTACCAAAACGAACAGCACCACGCGGTTGTACCACTTTACCGTTTCCGATCTGTGACGTCCAAGCCCAGTCGCGTTCGCACCTTTCCAATTGAGAGGTTGAAATTGGAGAAGAAGAAACAAATGGATTTTGTAAATAGCTGATATCGGGAATGAATAGAGGATTAAGGTTGGTCTTTCTGATACAATTTTCGTTTGC
This sequence comes from Vicia villosa, assembly GCF_029867415.1. Taxonomy (NCBI): domain Eukaryota; kingdom Viridiplantae; phylum Streptophyta; class Magnoliopsida; order Fabales; family Fabaceae; genus Vicia; species Vicia villosa. The sequence goes on from NC_081180.1 coordinate 197,402,897, forward strand.
AGTATATGTTATTTGTTTTTTTATATTTTATTATTAGTATTAACATGCCACGCGCTGCCTGCAGTGTGTTCGGTAATCCGGTCTGTTCATTTTTTATGGTTCGCTTTTATAAGTTTGCTGTGTGTTATGTATAGGTTATGCTAGTTTCAATTGATTTATAGATCTAAAAGGAATTGAGAACTTGAAAGAGGAATCATAGAAGAAAGGAAGAGATACTTACATCGTAAATATATAATATATATTGTTATCGTTTGTTTTGTTTTTTTTTTCTTTTTGATTGCCATGTGTCGGGGGTTCATTGGCTATTGATTTAAGTTTGACTTGGTCAAAGATACATATTGAAAAGGCACCGCTCAGCAGGTACATACACTTATGCTTTGCTTTATTTCACTACATTGCTTGTTTTCTAATTCTTGTTTAATTACTTAGTTTTAAGTCTTTTGTTTATTGAGAGGTGAGCATGACTTATTCTAGCCTCACCTCCACGTCTCTACTTTTTATACTCTTGGATTTCATTAGTTTGTTTTAATTTAGGTAGACTTAATTACTTATTTAGTGATGGGTAATTATTTTAGGTTTTCTAACTTATATACCAAAACAAAAAATAGTCTTTCTAATTGGGGTAATTTAATTTTTATATTAAATATATTTTAATATAAAAATAACGAAAACAACAATTTTAATAATTAATTAATTCAACCTTCCACGAATAATGCGACGAGTGAATGATAATTTCACTACGTCTTCGAATTGGTCGACTGTTAATATTGTACCGATCAAATATCCAAAACACAATTAAAATAATTAAAATACATCAATTTGCTAAACGGTTTTAACCATCTTATTGGTTACGATGATTAGCATTTCTTTTTTCATCAATTCGTTATTATTTGTAATCGAATCTATTGATTATGAGGGGTAACGATAAAATTAATAATTTAAATTATTTAAAATACATTCATTTTCTATTCGTGATAATCGAATCTATCGATTAGAATGGTTAGCAATCCTTCATTCAATCCGTTAACTATGGTGATCAAACCTATTGATCATCGCAACTAACGGTAACATATTAAACCAGGGTTGTACGCCCAATCTTAAAACACTCTTCAAAACCACGAATATCAAACTACGGATTATCGTAACTACGATAAGGTAATTCAAAATACCTTGCAAACTTCGCATTTCAAAACTTCGATAAGGTAACTCAAAATACCTTCAAACCACTTCATATCTAATTCTAAGGCGTACAACCCTGCCCCGAACTACGTTGACTCTTGTTCTCCCTAAGGAGATACGTAGGCACTTGGCAACAAGGCGAGTCCCCTTCCTCAAAACTCTAATCAGGTTCAAACTTTGCCCTTTAACCCTATTAACTTTCTGTCACCTTTCTTTATTTTAGCCACAAACCTTTACCTTAAAATGCAAACCTTAGGAAAGGGTCGAGGGTGCCTAACACCTTCCCTCGATCTAATTATAATAATCTTTCCCAAATCTTTATACTGCATAGAGTTTCCTATTCGCCTTGGTAGAATAGGTGGTGACTCTAAAACCTTTAATTTTTAGGGCAGGTTGCTACAGCCGCGCCGCGGTAAATGGCAGTCGCACCGCGACTGGTTAAAAATAGCCCAGATTGTTTAATTTATTTTGGTTTCTCGCATGTTAATTATGACAAAGTATCTATGCATATGTTTGTTTGCTGTGTACATGGCAGATGAACCCCGCAAAAAGAGGACGCACAAAGACCACAAGTTCTGGTCCTAGAGGATCGCGTGCTCAAGCCGAAAGCGGTAAAGTGAATAGGTTTTTAGGGAGTACCCAGGCAGAACGATTCGAGGAATTAGGATTCCGTACCATTCTGGCCGAAAAGATGATCACCGTCCTTGATGTAGTAGCCCAAAGTAGGTTCAGTGACACGTGGGCTTACATCGGGTATAGAAACTGGCAGCGTGTGTGCGAACCGTACAAAGTCATCAACTATAACATTGTCAAAGAATTTTATGCAAATGCCATCAAAACCACAGATGAAACGGTGGCATACACGTATCAGTCGCATGTGAGGGGGAGAACTGTGTTCTTTGATAGCGATTCTATAAATGAGTTTTTGGGTGAACTGTTATAGTTAGCAGAGGATGAAAGATGTTACTATAGGAAGCATGTGGGTGATTGCGCTAACCTCGTGCAAGAGATCACGAGAAAAATGTGCATATCAGGTAGAGGACCAGAACTCAGCAAACAAGGAAATCCGACCCACTACAACAGGAAGGATCTGAACATCAAAGCGAGGGGAATTCTATCAGTGATTCTGTATAATATCAGGCCTCGAACTCATGTAACTACCATCCCTCTGGAGGTCGCATTCTTGATAAGAGTTATCATGTCCCAGCATTCAATGGATGTCGCTTTTATTCTCTCGAATGAATTGCGGCGAGCAGCTTTGAGTGATACACAACATGGCATCAATGCCAAATGTGTACTTCCCCTCCCTGGTCTAATCATGGGATTATGCAAAGAAGTAGGGGTGGATTGTTCAGGAGAAGGACACCATGTGATTAACACCTTCATTGATGATGCTTTTATTGAGAGGTTCTGTGAAAAACCCTTTGAGAAGGACCGACAGAATACCACCGATGCTTCCCGAGCTGGTCCATCCACATCGACCACCCCATCTGCTTTTGACCCTTTGGTGGCTCATCACTACTACTCTGCCATGTTTGAGGCCAACCAAAGGTCTCATATTTTCCTGCACGATGCCATGAAGCAGCAGTATAGGAACTTTTCTGCTGCCCCTGAGGAGCGCACTTTCCTGACCCAGGAAAGCTATTTCTCATATTGCGGTTGGCCGGAGTCCAACCCTTTTCCTGTGGGGGGGGGGGGGAGGCAAGTGCAGAGCCAAATGAGGAGCAGCCAGAAGAGAATATGGAGGAGGATTCTGATTCTGATTTGATGTGGTGATAGTATGCTTATGATAACTGATGTGATGATATTTTGTTATTTCCATTCTAGTTTTTTGTTATTTTATGCATTTCTAACCTGTACTCTGGTGAACCTTAAGGTCACTATGACTTGTTTTTCTTTAAATTTTGGTATTGAAGTTTTATGTCAGTTTTGAAATTGTCTTTATTGTGTATCCCAATTTAGAGTGAGTAGTACCGAAAACACAAAGAAAAGCTCAAGTGAAGAGTAATGAAAATGATCAACAATGGAGCAGCATGCGTTTGAATGGTAGTGATAGTTTTTTTTGAAAAGCGACAAAATAGGTAAAATTCTGGCACTCCCGAACTTTTGATACGAGTATGAAACTTCAGTTGCAAGTAAATTCCATTGGAAGTTTCTTGATGATACATATTGATTGTTGGATCAGTTAGCCTTTAACCATTGTGAGGAAAACTTTCCACTTTTTACTAAATGCAGGAGACCATCAATCTTGTTGACATTTTTGTATCATGCTAAACCATAGTACGCATTATCTTGTGAAAATCTGTTAAAGGGACTAAGGCAATTGTTTCAAATTGAGAGTTTGCTTAGCCCAATCTGTTCTTAATTCTTTATTGTGAGAGTGCGATCCTTTGCCAACCATTCTTTGAGCCTGAGATCAAGAAAAAAAACAATGAATTCAAAAGAAAGAAAAATTGAATCTTGATCTCAATGAAATTTTTGTTGCTAAAACATCAACCACAATCTTTGGTGACATGTCTTCTTCTTTGCCTTCTTAGAAAGTAGGGGAGCATTCATAAATCAGATAAGAGGTTGACATCCAAGTTGGGGAGAGGAAAGCCAAAAGAAGGAACAAGTTGAAAAAAGGCAAGAAAAGAGAAAAGCTCTACAGTTAAATGAAATGGAACAAGAAGAAGTTCCAAAGAAAAAGAAAAAGAATTTTATAAATCAAACTGTGAGAGCGGGTGAAAGTGGTTAGAAAAATGAACTGCCAAGGTAAACAGAAGCAAGAAGACAAAAGAGATGATTAGAATGCTTCCCTAGATAGGATAACCTTTGAACATCTTCTTATTCTTTGAATCTAAACCACATTACAACCCTAGAAATACCTTTCGATTTTCAGATTTCACAAGATTCGATGCTACTTTTGGTAAACGTATGATATGAGTAATTATTGATTTGATTGTTTGGATGAGTGTTCAACCCTTTTTCTATTCATCATATCTTTTGATGAGAGTGTTAGTGCTGGTCTAACTGTTATTGTGTAGTGTTTTGAACTTTCCGGTGGTAATTTATTTGTGAAGTTTGTTTCATATGCGAATCTTGAGTTTATGGTGTGATGAATTGCTCTTGGATTGACCTTTGATGTGAACCATTCAAATTTTGTTAAAAAGAAAACTTGTTGCATGATTGTTGAGAAAGATCATTGACTTCACTAAGGTGAGTACTTTTGTTTAGGGACAAACAAAACTCTAAGTTGGGGAGAGTTTGTTAGGAATGAATTTATGGTATTTTCATGGGTTATTTTAACCAAGTTATGCGCTAAACTTAAGCAAAGTGTGCTAGTTTCATGTGTTTTTCAGTAAGAATTGAATTACATATGTATAGTTCTTGTTGCGAAGCAAATCGAATCACTTTGGGTATTATTGATGCAGGTTTGGAGCTGAAAAGGAGCTTTATAAGAGCATGAAGAGGAAAGGAAGCTGGAGGAATAAAAAGACAAGCAAAAAGGAGAAGTTTCCAGCAAGGCCGCGCCACGAAGGATTCAAGCGCGCCGCCCCAAACCCTATGTCTTGGGTCGCGCTGCGGGACTACGTGCCGCACCGCGGAGACGCTGTGTCCAGCCCAACTCTTATAAATAGAAACCCTAGCTGCCAATTAAAAGGGTGATTATTTGGTGAACGAAATTAAGAGAGAAACCTGATCCTAAAGCACAGAGCAACCATTGAAGAAAGATTCTACATCAATTGAAGAGATTTTATTGATCATGATGAATTCCTCAATTAATCCTTGTGTGTTCTTCATGTCTATGGAAAGCTAATTCTCTTTTGTTGAGTTTAAGGTAGTAGTTAACTAATGATTATGCAATACCATTGATTAATTCTTGTGAACAACTGTTTGAATTTATTATCAATAAGAAACCTTCTTTTTATGTTAAATTATTGTTAAATCTTTGATGGAAAGAAAAGGTTTAAACTTTTGCCCTAGGTCTCGATATTGATTTATTCATAATTTGAAGAGATGGAATTGTGAATGAGTTTTCATTATTATCGCAATCTATTACTTTTATCGACATTGATATTCTGAGAGATCGAATCTCATACCTGTAGAAGTTCATCTAACTTGATCTGCAGACATGAGATCTAGTTTGAGGATAAATGAAGATGATATTTCAAAATGATGGTTCACTTGTATTTTAACTGATAAATTGCATAGGAATAGGTTGATGAACCCTAAATCTCAACATATTTCTTTTATTGATTCAACAAGTTTCAGCATTCTAGTTTTAATATTTGTTTAGATTTGATAGCATAATTAAAATAACAAAACAAACTCAACTATTTTTACTCAAAATAAGTTGTTATAGAACGACACTGATATTAAACCAATCCCTGTGGATACGATATATAGAAAATATTTACCCAAAAATACTTTCAACACCCATGCAACTTGTTCCAAGCATCATAATCAGTTGATTTCACAAACATTTGAGCTATGGTCCAAGTGATTTAAGCATTATCCAAGTTAGAATTCCATTAATTGCACAAAGGCACCACTTCCATTTTAGAAAAGCAATGCTTTTTACTTTGTCAACGCATTGAGCTCCCAACTTGTTTAAATCAGATTGAAAGCAACCCTAAAGCTCAAACACAACATGTTTAAAGTGATTACCAATTTTAAGCATGCATGTACTATGCCTTGGAACCATGTTCAGAACTTGCTTCAAAAACAAGTCACCAAGCCTTAAGTCTCCATGTGATCAGATTCAAACCCTAATGCTTCTCTATAAATAGAGATCATTTCTAAACTTTAAAACACACAAGAATCAACGCTGAAACCTCTCAGAAACTCCCTTAAATCAGAATTTCCTCAAAAACTCCATTGTTGAGCTTTGAAGTCCTTAACTTCGAAACTCTCATCCCTTGCAGCCTTTGCACAAAATAGCCATCCAAACACTTTCAAAATAGCATATAGACACTTCGGTATGCATTAAAACTTAACTGAAACACACAAATATAAACCTCCATATCTAACTTGTTCATCATTGTAGGTTGAGGTCTTCAGAATAATTCAGGTGTTTCCAAGCCAAGGTGAGCGTTGCAATAGCTTCCTGGTGGTTTAGTGAAGCTAACTGGATCGTTGATTCATTCCCAGATTCTCTCTAACTCCATACCCGACCTCAGTTTCAGAGGTATGTAGTTCAACATTGAACTCCTTGATTGGAGTGTCATTCGTGGATTTCTTGATACCAAAATGTTTGTTTTTACATGCTGAATGACAGCCTTAAGGCTCTAATACTTGATTGTGAGTTTTAAGGATTTAATTTGAAAATCTATTTTTAGGGTTCATACGGTTTTGAGTGAAATTCTTAAGTTTCAATATGAATTAATGCATAATAGCCACATGGTTAAATTCCTGATGAAATTTCAAGCAACTTCCATGTTTACATTTTTGTAAATGATTGAGAAATGAGGGGGTTGAGTTTCAGCCATGGAGGTTTAGTTGTTGTTATTGCTGCGAAGAAGATGATGGCCATGGTGCCATTTCTTCAATTTTAAAAAATAATTTCTTTTTATGTTTAATGGAACGCGTGCTTTAAACAAATTCATCGTTTAGCTCAGTTGGTCATAGTGTGTGTATTATGCGCGTATCCCAGGTCTTGCGTTTGAATCCCCCTCGCCCCAGACCTTTTTGCTTCTTTTATTTTTCTATGTTTTTCAACTTGTTTTGACTAATATTGAACTGGGCTCATTATATTGACACCAAGCGCGCGTTGGCCCAATGGTGTTAGTTTTGAGTGATGTATTAAAGGGCGTGGGTTCAAGCCCTAATGATCACAAAACCAAATTTTTATCACTTCTTTATTTTGATTTTTTTCACAACTTTGAAAATATTTTAAAATAGTAAAATTGATCCTTTTTTTACTCAAATTTTTTTGTTGCTTATTTATGTTATATATTTTCATTTCATAAATTAAAAACCCAAAAATATTGATTTTTACTTCATTTAAAAAATAAATCAAAAAGAGGTATTTAAGTATAAGAAAAATCAACAAAAGTCATTTCTTTGAATGTTTTTCTTCAAATTAACTTTGTGTTTTTTTGTAAATATATGTTTAGGGTTAGGATAATGTGTCCTTGACTTTTTTATGTACCCTTAGACCAATTTTCCTTTAGAATTTGGTATTTAATCATTAAAAATTAATTAGGTTTAGGTGTTGATTTCAAAACCCTAATTCAAAAACATGTTGATCTTTGTTTATTCATAATTAAATGGACTTGTTCACCTTGATCATTATCTTGTACGTATGATTGTTGATTTTATCCCTGTATTTTTATACTTATTATCATTTGTATTATCATTTGTACATACTTTGTTTATCTAACCCACATGCATGAGTTTCATATCCATCATCCATCATTCATTCATATATGAATCCATCCAAAGGTATAAACATCCTTGTTCATTATCATTGATGATTATTGATCTTACCTGATCAGATGGATCTTCAAGGCCTGCAAGGATCTGGATCTTCAGTGAACGGGGGGGGGGGGGGTGTACCTGCAAGGTACTCCGATGCTAAAGTAAGAAGATGAGCAACAAAGCGCAAGTACAAGGTAAAGGATATAAGAAGTGAATACCTGATCCTCTAGTGAAAGAGGGTATTTATAGCCCCCAGCGCTGGGCCAAGATCTCGCTACTGGACCAGATGCCCAGGCCCAGTTAGGAGACTGCCAGGATTCCAGGCGGAAATATCAGAGACCAGTACGTGGTATCCGTCTTGGTTAACCACTCCGAAGTTTAAGGGAGACGCGGTCTTTCAGGGACTACGTGAACTCCGTATTATTCGGGGGGTTTGGATGTGAAGTAACCCTACGAGGAGGAGGGTCCTCGGCATAAGGCTGCAAGGAAGAGAGCCCTCGGAGGAAGGGACGCTCACGGGGAGCGTTCCTGGCAGGCTTGAGTCAGGAGGAGGGAAGTCCTCGTCATAGAGGACGCTCGAGAGGAGCATCATACGTCGAGCACGCACTGCAGTGCTCCAACGCCATTGGGTCTCCAAGGAGCCGAGCACTATTTGCTCCTCATGGGCTCAGAGATGATTTTTGGGCCTCCAAGTCCAATTGGGCCGAAAGTAGACTGGGCTGAATCTTGGCCCAGTCTAGGACAGGAGCCCCCCATGTCGGGGTTTCCGAGCAGGAAGCTGCGACTTTGCAAATGCTCGACCCAAGTTTCGTTGGTCCTTGCTCGCATGTCGTGCCCGGGTTTAGCTGTTCTTGATGGAAAGGTATTAGGTCGCGCGTACACAACACTCGCTGACGTGGAAGCTAGTAAATGAGGCAATGATTGCCTTGGAGTAGTCGGCGGCGCCTAGAGGGAGACGCGTTAAACCGGTGCAACGTTTCATATTCCGGGCATTTCCTTATAAAAAGGGGCTTAACCCCTTCATTTAGGGCTTTACGTTTCCCGCTCCTAACACTCACATTTTTGCTATCTGGATGGATACTCCGGATTTTTCCAAATTCCTATCCACCCTGACGACCAAGAGAAGACCACATTTACCTGTCCTTATGGTACATTCGCCTATAGACGAATGCCTTTTGGACTCTGCAATGCACCCGCGACCTTCCAAAGATGCATGATGGCAATATTCGCCGACTTCCTAGATGGAATAATGGAGGTCTTTATGGACGACTTCTCTGTCTGTGGAGGAAGTTTTGAAACATGTTTAGCGAACCTTGAGCTGGTACTTAAACGATGCGTAAGCGTAAACCTAGTCCTTAATTGGGAAAAATGCCATTTCATGGTTCGACAAGGAATTGTACTTGGACTTGGTTGGCGTCTTCATGTTTTTCCTCGAGAGATTCCAGTTTTCGCTCGAGACATTCATGAGTTCGCTCGGGAGATTCGTGAGTTTTCCTGGCTCCTCCATATCGTGTTCGGAGAGTATATAATTTTCCATTAAGTTTTTAGAGAAAGGTTTCCTGGTCGCTAGGCATAAGTGTCCTCGACAAGGGTTCAGCCGGGGGCACCGTCGCCCACCGTTCTACCCTTTTACTTGTCTTGCAGTGGAAGGGTGGATTTGATACATCGTTGAATTCACTTTTTTCCTTCTGCATACAGGTGAATCGAGTTCGGGGGATACGGCTATGAGTTCTTCGGACGCCGAGATAGAAAGTCCGCACATTTCTGACGTGGAGGAAGAAGAAAGTTTGCACGGGTCTGATGCCGGGGACGATGGCACCCCGATCTTCGACTATGAATGCGAGACTGATATAAGTTGGGTCGCCGAGGAACCTATGGGAGTGGTCTCTCGGTACATGGAGTCTCTGACCGGGGCCTTCAGGGCGGTCAAGGATAGAGGGCCTAGTGACTCTCAAATGATATAGTTCCAAAATGCAAAAAGCTTACATATTGGAGAAGATCCGATGCCTCTTTAATAAATTTCCAGAAGCAATGTAAGGATCCGAACACCATCCTGAGACTTTGGTGGAGCTAATGGGATGATTAATTGGCTTTAAGAGTGTTTGAAACTTTCTATTCACTTTGAGTTGCAAGTGAAGAAAGTTAAAAATGGAGGATGATGATGGAGGTGTTACAGTTGCAAACTTAAGGTTTCTACAGCTTCTATATGGTGTATATGAAGTGTTGAATGGTTAGTTTGCAAAGAACTTGAAAGGAACTCAAAATTTACAAATTTGTGGAAAGTGGAAAAATGGAGTTTTTGAGTGAGGTAGTGAGAATGAGATTTTTGTGTGTTTGGTTTCAGAAGCAAATGCCTCTATTTATAGGCATAATTTATGGTTTGTGGGGGGGGGGGGGGGGGAGGGGTTGGAAATCAGATCAAACGGTTGCTTCAAACTCAAGTTGACTTGTTTTGCTTCTTTGTGAAGATACCTTGAAAATCATGGTTCCAGTGGTACTTGCAAAGCTTTAAACATAATTTAGGGAGGTTTTTCTAAGTTTTAGGTTGTTGCTTGTTGGGTTTGTGTTGCTTTTGGTGCAGAAGAAACAGTGTAGAGGCTCAAGGCAAGTTGACTTTGTGATTAAAGTTGCTTTACAGGAATGGAATAGTTAACTTTGTGCCATAAATGGAGTAATTCAATGGGCAATGGTGAAAGCACTTGGTTCATAGCTCAAAAGCACTCAAAATCATCTGATTATGGTGTCTCCAACAAGTTATAGGAGCTTTAAACAAGATTTATGCATATTTGATTCATAATTTGAAACTTGGTTCTTCATGGAATGGCTTGAATTCAAGTGTTATGGTGCCCTATTCACAAATTCATATCTCATGCCTCAAGTGTTGAAATTTCATGCTATTGGTCTCTTTGGAAAGCCTTTGATACATACTTTAATTCACTTATTTGGTGTTTCTTCAAAATCATTTTGGAACTTGGTGAAAATTGACCACAAAGTTGGAAGAATTCTAGGTTAAAACACTTAGAAAATTTCTCTGTCTTTTGTTGGAAACTTCATGATCCCATAATTCTCAAATGATTCATTTTTTGGGAAAATGTTGTATGTGACAAAGTTGTTCATTGAATCGTAATCTACAACTTTCATGATGGAAGTTTTTTCAGTTGCATACTTGAAATTTGAAGTTACCTGCCCATTAAATTATGACTAAAACACTTGAAAATACTTAGAATTCTTCTAAGTCTTTGAATTTTCCAAATTTGACTTTTGTGGACTTTTTGATTCTTGATTGATTTTCTTGATTAAATGACTTCAATAATCATATGTTGATGATTTTGATCTTCAAAAGTCCATGGTTGACCAAATTTCTCAAATGTCAAAGGCAATGTTTAAACATTTAACCTTTTTTCAGATAAATTGCAATCTTGTGGATTCCAATTGAATCAAGCAACTCTGTAAATGGATGATGTGAGTGGATTGTAATGATGTATTGGATACCCTTGAATCATGATTTGGGCCATGAAGTCATGTCCTGATTAAAAGTCAACTCCCTGGATGAATTAGGTCAAAAACCCAAATTTGTGCACCAGATGAAATTAAAAGTTGTTAACTTTGAATTGAGCCACACTTGGACTTGAATTTTGATGAGGGGAATCACTTGAGGATATGAGGATTTTTGAGCTCCTTTGTGGGCCTCAAAACCCTAATTTGCCTGAGTCTCCTGATCAGTCACCTACCTTGAGGAACAAGCAATAAACACAAATCATTTTTTTGTATATTTTTGGTTAGCAAATGATATATGAACAATGATAATGATGATGATGATGATGATGATCTTACTACTCTCAAAATGGGGTGGGATCTCAGGGTCAAAAATTGGGGTACAACACTTCGGACTAAAAAACGCCGGAGCAACTTACTAGCGGAAAATGAACAAGGTATTTCAAGGAGAAATCGAAGATATGCTCGAAGTATATATGGACGACATGATCGTAAAATCCCAAGAGGAGAACGATTATGCTGCCCATCTAACGAAAGTATTCGACCAGGCGCGAAAATGCAAAATGAGATTCAACCCGGAGAAATGCACGTTCGGGGTACGAGTAGGAAAATTCCTCGATTTCTATTTGAGAGAACGAGGAATCGAAGCAAACCCCGACAAATGCAGAGCCTTCTCCGAGATCCCCACGCCGAGCTTTGAAAAGTCGATCCAGACGCCGAATGAGATGCTCACCCCCTATCCCGTTTTGTGGCAAAATCTGCCCAACACGCCCTCCCTTTCTTCAAACTCCTGAGAAAGGAATTTGCATTCGAATAATCAGAGGAATGCGAGCAAGCACTCCTCCACCTCAAGCATGCCCTGTCCAAACCTCCGGTCCTCATCAGGCCCGACAACGGGGAAATACTCAACCTCTACCTCACGGTCGCCAACGAGGTGGTCGGCGTGGTCCTCATACGGGAAACGCATGAAGGAAAAAAGCCAATAAAATTTGAAGGTGAAGAAAAACACAAGAAAGGGGGGATTGAATTGTGTTCTTCTAAAACTCTATTTCCCTTTCTTTAAAAATCTTTTCTTTCTTCTTGTATCTCATATATTGGATATGCTATGAGTTACGTAGAGGAAGCATATTCTGAAGAATAATTGCATAACCAATGAGATGTTTCATTTTAACTTTTAAAGGATATCAAAACTTCTGACTTCCTCAGTACAGTTCTGCAGATTAAAGCTTGGAAGTTCTGAGTTAAAATGACATGTGCAGAAAGTAAAAGACACATTTATTTTTATCCTGGTTCACCTTCTGAATAAGGCTACCTCCATTCCACCTTCTTCAGGTGATTTGCCTCTCAACAGAGGTCTTAATCCACTATTACCAAATCATGATTACAACTGCACGATCCTCCGTCGTGACTAACAACTTGCACAGCCAACTATTGTGACTAACCATCTGGACAATGACCCATTCAGTGATCTTCACGAGATATAACATTCATTGACTCAGGAACCCTGCACAGGCTACCCGCTGTGACTAACCCTGCACATGCCAACTGCTTGTGACTAACTACAATGGACTGTTCAGTGATCTCCACGAGATATAACATCCATTGACTCCTCAACTCCTGACCTTCACTTGGTCTCCAAGAGATTTTCACAATGACCGCAGCCACTGTCTTCTCAAGCATCAGACCTTCACTCGGTCTCTCAAGGCATCATTACCAATTTAACTTGGTTTTCACATAATGCTTCTTAATAAGCAGATATTATAATTACAGACTGTATGACAAGTAACTTGTTTTAATCATTGAACTCTTCTTGTCTGCATCTTCTAACTAGATCTTTGCTTCTTGGTGGTAAGTATAGTAAGATCATTGTCCTGCAGTATTGAGTGGTTCTTCAAGTTGATCTTCGTCTTCACTTCTTCTGTTAAGCAGATTAGAACATCAGTTCTTAGTTAGGATTGCTTCTTGCATTGATCTTCAACTTTCTTCTTTAAGCAGATTAAGAACAACAGTTCTTATTGAGAGTTACTTCTTTGGTTCTTCTTCCTTCGATCTTCTTCATCACTAGGTTAAGAATAACAATTCTTATTTGAGAGTTGCTTATTTGATTCTTCTTCCTTTGATCTCCTTTATAAGCAGATTAAGAACACCAGTTCTTATTTGAGAGTTGCTTCTTTGATTCTTCTTCCTTTGATCTCCTTTATAAGCAGATTATGAACAACAGTTCTTATTTGAGAGTTTCTTCTTTGATTCTTCTTGAACTTACGATAAGTGAAATGGTAGCAGGATTCTCAGAAACTTGCTTGGAGAATGAAATGCTTCGAAAGAAAGTAACCTACATATGTCTTAGTGTCAGATTCATCTGATTCAACAATCGATCCCCAAGTTCTTGTTACTACATTCCTTTTCTAACCCTTTCTCATTACCATGACCCAGCTGATCATGTCTCATGCTTCCTGAGGTATATGATTTTACTAGTTTCTTCATACCCTTCATGATTCAACCTGGAGTTCCCTATGTTGTTGAACTGTTCTCTCAGCACAGTCAGATCATTGGATGAACTTTCAGGAGTTGTCTCTTTCTTGGTTATGGAGGTTAAAGTGAAATCCATACCTCTTTCGCTTGGATGTGGATACATTTGATGTGACATCGTAGAGCTAGTCTAGGAAAGACTGGAGTCCAAAGATGACTTGTTTTCTTCATTCAGCCCTGGACTATTCATGTTTGTTGTCATTCTTTATCCTTGAGTGTCATACCATAATTTTGACCCTAAGATCATACATTGATTGCATTTTAATCATCAATCAAGAGCAACATGTTGAAGCTCTATCCCTGATACTTTGATTATCTCTGAGGGGAATTATCAAGCACTTCTAACTTTTTATTTGTTTCATACTAACCAAAATCCAAAAAATATGTATTTTGTCTCTTTTGTTTATATTTTACAGGTAAAAGACCGGGCAAAAATCAAAACAGTGCAAGAAAACCATTTTTGAATATTTGAAGGTGGAAATCGATTTACCCATATGGGAAATCGATTTCCTAGGGCGAAAATTCAAAAAATATAAAGAGGGAAGCATGACATCATTTTGGCACCTATTTTCTTTGATCATTTTTGTCATTTTACCAATTTTCCACCTCACCAAAATTAATTCCCTTCATTTAACCCATTTTAACCTCATTTAACCAATTAAATAGAGGCCTTGCCTCCCTCATTTCACAAGCTTTGAGAGCCAAAGAAATTCTTGAAAAATCACTTCTCATCCTTTCCAAAACCCTCACCCAAAGTTCATTTTCATAAAATTAGTAAGATTCACCTTGAATCTTGCTAGTTTTGAACAAAACCTTCTTCATTTCACTCTTTTCTTTGTTTGTTCATCTCCAATTTTGAAGGATCTACTCATTTGGTGCTTGTTCTTGAAGCTACTCCAACATTTTGTTCAAGAAGTGGTAAAATTCTAAACTCTAAGATGTAGATCTTTGTTGCTTGTGTTCAATGCATCTTTGATGCTACATTGGTCCTATTTGATGGTGAATTGATGGAAATTTCATGCTCCGATTGATATGTGATCATAAGGTGTTTGTATGTCTGCCTAAATCAAGTTTTATGCTTCATAATGCTGTTTTTCTGAAAACTGTGCGCAGGAAATCGATTTCCTACAGAGGGAAATCGATTTCCTACAGAGGGAAATCAATTTCCACTCTGTTTTTTGCGCCATATTTGAATTCTGCAGGCAGGAAATCGATTTCCTACAGAGGGAAATCGATTTCCAGTGAGGCAGAATGCTTGTTTTTGCTATTTTTGACTTGTTTTTGGTTCTAACTCTTCTTCTACTCCATTCTTTTGATATTTTCTTTGAATCATAAATTAGAGGCCTAATTTCTCTCTAATATCAATGGACTTAGGGCGTCGATAGGATGAAAATCCGAATCCTCAATATTAAGTGATTGAAATTATGGATGAAAGGAGCTTTTGAATGTGGCTCTATCTTTTATTTCTTTTTCTTTTGATCGATGAAAGTCTTAATACCTTGAGAATTCTTATGGATTCTTGGTAAAGACTAGATCGTTACCTATTTTCTTTTCGTGCGGTATTGCTTTCGGAGAGTGATCTACATATCGCTTCTCTCGCATGCATTAGCACATAAAGTTTTGACCGACCTCGTTGTAGGGTGATTTCTACATAAATCACTTGGCGATCTGATTAACATAGCGCAATATTCCGTGTCCCAAATCAAAAAGATCAAACATGGAAGAGAATTGTATGCGGTTGATTTAAGACGTATGGAGGTTTATCGTGTAGTCGCTATGGTTTTATCAAGCTTCTGATAAATGTCCATTGAATTTAAATCCGAGAACATCCTTCACTCACCATCGATCTTTATTACTAACTATGATAACATACTTGACAAGTTTCAAGATGGTTATCTTTAACATCTAACAATTAACTTTAATTTCTGCATTTTATTATATTGCTCTTTATTTTTTCGCTTTATTGCTTTA
Source organism: Vicia villosa (assembly GCF_029867415.1). NCBI lineage: Eukaryota > Viridiplantae > Streptophyta > Magnoliopsida > Fabales > Fabaceae > Vicia > Vicia villosa. The sequence goes on from NC_081180.1 coordinate 197,418,473, forward strand.
TTTCATCATTTCATCATGTTTATGTTTCCGCCATTTTCTCTTTGTCCATTTGGACGTTTATATTCCGCTATTTTCTCTTTGTCCATTTGGACGCTATGTTTATGTTTCCGCTATTTTCTTTTTGTCCACTTGGACCATACTTTATTTTTGTTCTAAAACACTAATAAACAACAAAATTCTAAAAAACGCTTAAGGCTCTCTCTCTTGGACTATTGGTAACAATCCCGAGCATTTTGGAGACTTGGACTTATGGACTTAGTACCGCTGGACCCTTATTCTGTTATTACTCTGTGATTATTCTGTCTGTCTGGCATTGGATTGTTGTCTGTTTGTGTATGCAGGTATTTCCTTGAAAGTCCTTGATGGTTAATTCCAAGGCATTGATATAAGGATTTTACCCAAAAACAGCCGTTACTCTGCCCGATTTTCGTCAGGATTTTAATATGCTTAATGCAAAGTGGTGCTAAAGATATTAAGTTCATCTGGATCCCCAAGTGGTAATGCTCCGGTTTAGTGTTAGTATTCCAAAGGATGGGAAATCTACCTTGACTCTTAATAAAGCACGGTGGCGACTTTCACTGAAATATTGAGTTGAGTCAGTTAATGGCTTCGATCTCAGATTTATCCCGCTACAGAAAAATGGCAACTTCACTGGGGATCTAGTTTTAAGTGTGTTAAGCGTATTTTTGTTTATCTGTGTGTTTTTATCTGTATATATTATTGTGTGCTTTGTTTGTTTTTTCTTTTTTCTTTTTGGTGCTCGATGGTTCCTCAACGATGAGATAAAGTCCTAACCCGGACTTTTGTGAGTAACTTGAGATAGGAGGTGGTAAGACCAATAGTCGCATGTCAGGAGTAATCCTTACCATGAGCGTCATATGGTGGAACCCCAATCAGTGGAGGCCTCTGTCGCTACCGCGAAAATTAACAGAGTCGTCACTAACATATTTATCCTGAAAAGGAAGGGAATGCCAGCAAACCACAAAACAAAACAACGGTCTCACGACCAGAGAAAAATGGTAAGGGAGTCGGTTACGCGAGGGGAAGGTGTTAGCACCCCACGCGCCCATCGTACTCGGTGGTATCCACGCTTATGTCTAAACCTATGGGTGTGTAAGCAAACTACGCTAATCTGGACTAAAATGAATGCATAATGTAGGGAAAAGAAAGAGTTATACTCGCACGGGCCCTACCCCGTTGCCTACGTATCCGTTTTGCGGAATCAGAGGTACCGTAGCTCGGCTAACTAATTTTTGTTTGTTTTGTGTTTTTTAGATGAACGAGTTACATTCACACTCCGCTGCTCGACCTTTGGAGACTTATGCTTGGGAATGGAGCGGAAATAACAAGCTCTTAAGAAAAGAAAATCAAAGAGTGTGGTTTGTGTTTTAAAAGATGCATGAGGAAAACCTAAGCTAAAGGGGAAAGCTTGCTACCTAATGTTATCATGCAAAGGGTACAAATCTAACTAAACTAACAACCTACGAGAAAAAGGGGAAGCATACAATAATATCACACAAACGAGCATCCGCTCGTAAAGCAAACAAACCAACGGTACTGACCGAATGGTAGAAAAGCGGTCCCGCCATAGCCAAGGGGAGCAGCTCAACCCAACTCAACCAAGCATTAGACCTTGCGAAAATGATCGGGCCATAGACAAGAGGGTGGACCCCTCACAGCAACCAAGCCGTCACGGATCGTAAAGGAAAAACGGTGCGTGCGTACACCGAGCATCAACGTCGAGCGACGCGAGCTATAGGAAAGGCGGGGGTCCGGCTGCATGAACCCTTTTCCTGACATACTCGATAACAAGATCTTGTGCAAGTTTAGAAGCGAGCGACGCGTAGCGTGCGCATAATGAACGGACTCGATGAGACTAGGCGGGGGTTGATTGCTAACCCTTTCCGTGTGCCTTCCATGAGGACTTAACGGAGTGCCATATAGGACTTATTACACCGTGACTCCCTGCCGCAAAGCACAAATATAAACACACCAACAAAAACAGAGCCTCTTTCGAGGGCTTGGCCAGATGCATGTCTAGGTCCTACTTCTCATGTTATTGGATGATGCGAGAAAGCGATAAAGTGCAATAGAAATAAAATGAAACGGGATCAATACCAAACGGATGATGATTCGTAAACTACAGCGAAGCAACGCGAAGAAACTAAGAATCCCGTGAGCGAGCTAGCAAAGCAAAAGCAAATGATCAGCACACCGATTAGCCATGAAAGCACACAAAGGTCAACATGCGTGTCGAGCACAATCACAATACACCTGCAAGAGGGACAAGCGAACCAAACAAGCAAGTATAAAGTAAAAGGATCGCGTCTCCCGGATGAGAACACGATACAAATGAATAGGGATCGTGTTCCGCGAGTAAAGCGGAACACTCAAGCAATAAGCGCCGGTCGGTGACTATCCAAGAGCCTTGCACACTAGCACACAAGTTAGAGATAACAAACATCGCAATCGGAATTGCGTTATTACTATAAAGCGAAAGGGAACGGACAAGTAATGTAAACATGAAATGGATAATGAAACATCAAAGAGAAATCAAACATGGATGATCTACAAATTAATGAAAACAAAGCATCTAGTAAGATAGTACGTCTCATAAGCTTCCCGTCGATATAAAGAACGTGCAAATCGGAGTTACGAGTAAAAAGTTATGCAAGATTGAAGTTAGAAAAGAAAACACAAAAATTACACACAGGAACCGGTGTCGCACGCTCGCGAAAATGAACAGAGTCGCCACCAATATATTTATCCCATAAGGGAAAGGAATATCAGAAAACCTGGAATAAAGAAAGGATAAGGAAAGGTCTTGCGACCAGAGATAGGGTAAGAAGTCGGTTACGCGAGGGGAAGGTATTAGTACCCCTCGCGTCTGTGGTACTCCACAAGATCCACTTATGTTTGTTCTATTCTAAGGGTGTATAAATCTAAAACTTAATGCAAAGGGAATGCATGCAAAAGAAAGAAAAGGAAACACGGGGAAAATAAGGATTATAAATAGTTGTGCTCGCTTAGGCCCCGCGACCTAATGCCTACGTATCCTTTTCAGGAATCAGAGCGCCGTAGTTCGGCTCTTTAGTTTTTGTTTGTTTTTGTGTTTTTTAGTTGAACAGTTACATTCGCACTCCGCTGCTCGACCTCTGGAGTCTTAAGCTGGGAATAGAGTGGAAATAACGTGTCTGATTAGGAGAAAGAATGCCCTGAAGGCAAGAGAAAGAATGCCTCGGAGGCAAGAGAGAGAAGAGAGAAGATTGGTTTGTGTTTTTTTATGTAACTTCATGATGAACAAAACCCAATACAAGGCTTCGCACCACTTCATTACTTTGTTTAGGTCTGAGCCTTTATTAAGTATTTTAAATGTTTTTGATTGGTGATTTTTAAGGGAATTAATCTGCGAGTTGAATCACATAAGAGTTTATGATGGTAGAGAAACAGATTAGGGAATGGATCCCACTCATTTCTCCACATAATGATCGAGAAACAGATTAGGGAATGAATCCCACTCATTTCTATCCCATTAGTTAATGTTCGAGAAACAGATTAGGGAATGAATCCCACTCATTTCTATCCCATCAGTTACTGTTCGAGAAACAGATTAGGGAATGAATCCCACTCATTTCTCTCCCATTAAGTAGTGACCGAGAAACAGATTAGGGAATGAATCCCACTCATTTCTATTCCACTAAGTGATTGAGAAACAGATTAGGGAATGAATCCCACTCATTTCTCTATCACTTTCTTAATGTGATTCGCATCTCTATTTGTTAATGTTTTAATGTTGAAAAGAAAAAGGAAAAGAAAACTAGTCTAAAATGAATAACTAGCTTAATGTTATGAAGGGAACTTCTAAGTCCTAATGTTGTCATGGTTTCTACCTAAAGTTAGGAATTAAAGAGACACGAAAATAAAGTCACAATTAGAAGTCATAAGCAAGATACATGAGCAAAATTGAGAATGATATAATGGTACTAAATTATACACAAGCATGAAGCAACAAGCCAAAAAATATAGTACAAAAGTGGCCTAAAAATACTACTATTTTTATATTGATTTTAATGAGAGGAATTGAGTTCTAATCAAGTAAAAGACTAAAGCAAATGACCTAAAACTAATATTTTTAATGATTATTTTTTATGTCTAAAATTGTATTAAAGTCTAAAAATGATAGTGAAGATTAGTGTTTATCACCTAAAGAAAATTGGTAAAGTCTAAGTAAAAAGACCTAAATTTCACAAATAAAACATAGAACCAGGGGGGTGAAGATTAGAAAATATGGTGCAAAGAGTAGTGGGATGCAGGGCCTAGCCAGAAGAGGCCCGCACAGGTTTCTTGTTGTTACAGGTTTGATTTGCCAAAAATGGCAGTATGGACCCAGAGGGGGTGCGTTAGCAATTCGGCCCAGAATGGGATCTCTTGTTGTTGTTCTTAACACCAATGGGCCTTACGGAGGGTATGATAAGCAATTGGCCCAAGGTTTTGGTCTGATCCATATGATTATTCAGATTTCTGGTATTAAAATAAACAATTATTAATTAAAATAAACAACAACAAAAAAAGAAATACAGAAAGATTGGGGATTAGGGTTCAAACTTGTGGCTCTTCGCTTCTCACTCAGACGGACTCAACGGCGCGACGGCTTTCCTTGTCATCTCGTTGACGCGGCGGCGGACCTGCTCCGGTGACTTCATCATTTCGCCATCGCCGTCAAACGAAAATAACTCATCCCCGAGACTTCTCCTTTGTTCGATCAACTTGAATTTGCGAACGGAGGTTGAATATTGAGAACACCAAAGCGGAGCTTCTGATGAGCGATTGGCGAAATAAACGCTGTGGACCTTGATTTGAAGCCGATGCGAAGATGACGACGAATCCCTCCGGTATGTGTGCTCTGAGCTCTTTCTTGTTATTGATTCTTCTATCAATTTTTGGATTCGATACTTCTTCTTCTTCTTGCGTGTTTTCTCTAGGTCTGATGTGGTGTCGTTGTCGTTGCGTGATTATGAGGTTGATGGAAGATTGCAGAACCTTCGTGACTTTTGGAATAGAGAAGCGAAGATGAACTTAGAGCTTCGGAGATTGGATTCTTTTGGCTTTTGTTATGGCGAAGAATGGAAGATGATGAAGTTATGATGGTTATGGTGATGGAGTAGAGTGGTGATGCTGAGAAGAATGATGGAGAGATGAAGGTATGGAGATGGCAGAGAGTTGAGGAAGGTGTGGTCGAAATGGTGGAGAAGTGGAAACAGAATGGTGAAGGGAGTGCAGAAGTGGAGAATGAATCGAGAGAGTGAAATCCAATTGAGGGAGAAATTCTCAGCCCTAGGATTAGAGAGAGTTAGTTAGTGAATTGATGGTGTGAGATTGAGTTGGTTAAGATGGTTATAAGTTGGTTATTTTTCTGTTTTTGACAGTTAGGCAGTTATGTGAGCTGGCAGTTAGTAGTTGGTTAGAAGGTTTAGAGTTGTTGGAAATCTATTAGGTGTTAGTTTAGAACAGTTGGTTAGTAATCTGTGTTTGAATGCTGAGAATGTGATTTATCTTAGACTGTGTATGTGTATGTATGGAATGGGTAATGAACACAAGTCTTGAAGGAAAATTGATATTGTATAGGCTGCTGAATTTAACTGCTTTTGTTAATTAAAAACAAATTAGTGTTGACTGAAAAATTGACTAAGATTAAAAGGATGTTTATGAATATATGCAGGGTTTGACTTTTTGAAAATACTCATGTTGAATTGTATGTTGCTGCTGGTTTTTGAATGGTTTAAATGGCTGCAAATGGATGGTATAAACTGAACTGGTTTCGTATGCGTAGCTAAGCTGAAAGTGTGCCTTTGGTTTCTTTGTTTCAATGTATGGCTGCTTTGAAAATGCTGAGCAACTTCTCTCTTTTTCTGGATAGTTTCATGAATATAATGATGATGTTGTTTGCACTTGATTATGCAGGTTCAGATTGTTTTGGCAGCAGATTTGTATGTTGATGGACATATGAAGGAGACTTTTGGAGCATAAATAATTTTAACATGAAGGACATGAAGATTAAGACCGGTCCCTTTTCCTTATTTGATATCTTTGGTGTGAAATCTTTGTGTAATAAGGGACTGGTTTTGTAAAGATGTAATAGCCTTGAAAAATGTAATGGTATTCTACTCTTCACATGTGATATTTGAACTTCAGATTTTCCTTCAATGCTTCAATTTAAATTCCCAAATATTTCCCCACATTGCAATATAGAGTAATCCTTTTAATCAACTCTTGACAAGACACAATTGTCTTAAGAACTTCAATTCACTTTGATTACCTCTGAACTCGAATACACTTTGAACTTTAATGAACGATTTTCTAATCCATTTGTTTCTTCAATGAAGCCTTAATTAAAAAGAATCCATGAATTATATGTTATATCCTTGCCAACTTCTTGATTTGATGACAAAAATAATTCCCCTTAAGAAATTCCATCGGTGATGAAACTTGAAGACATGAGACCTTAATCTCATCTTTAATTGATTAAACTCAATAAGCTTAGGTAGAGAATATTTAAAACCCTGATATTTCAACATCCTTGATCTTCAGCCATATATATTAATTAATGATGCATGATGTTAGATGACCTAATAGATGTATGCGGATGAAATGCGAAGCTTAAGCCAGTTAGAAGAAAAATTAGATGGGCAAATTTTGGGGTGCAACAACCGGTTCCTGCCCAGGACAACCCGGTTCCTGGTACAAAGAACCAGAACCTGGCCAAACAGAGTAAACTGGGAACCGGTTCCCCCCTAGGGACAACCCGGTTCCTAGTACAATAACACAGGGGCATGCATATTTGAGAGAACTGGGAACCGGTTCCCACCTAGGGACAACCCGGTTCCTGGTGCCAAAACCAGAGGGGAAAAACAACGCAGGAACCGGTTCCCACCTAGGGACAACCCGGTTCCTAGTACTAAAACATTGAAGGATAGAAAAACACTTAGAAAGGGGGGGATTGAATAAGTGTGACTTTAAATCTTGGACGATAAAAATAAATTGCACAATTATTTTTATCCTGGTTCGCTGTTAACGAAGCTACTCCAGTCCACCCCCGCAGAGATGATTTACCTCAACCTGAGGATTTAATCCACTAATCGCACGGATTACAATGGTTTTCCACTTAGTCAGCAACTAAGTCTTCCAGAGTCTTCTGATCACAACTTGATCACTCCAGGAACAACTGCTTAGACAACTTCTAAGACTTTTCTAGAGTCTACTGATCAACCTGATCACTCTAGTTACAAACTGCTCAGCCAACTGCTAAGACTTCCTAGAGTATACTGATCACACGATCACTCTAGTTCCTTACAACTTAATGTAATCTATTCAAGAGTTTACAAATGCTTCTTAAAAGCTATAATCACAACTGTGATATTTCTCTTAACGTTTAAGCTTAATCTCACTAAGATATTACAACAGCAATGTAGTGAGTTGATGAAGATGAAGATTCTGAGTTTTGATTTGAACAGCGTTTCAGCAAGTGTTTTTGAATAAATCTTGTTCAGGATCGTTAACCTTGCTTCTCATCAGAACTTCATATTTATAGGCGTTGAGAAGATGACCGTTGAATGCATTTAATGCTTTGCGTGTTCCGTACAGCATTGCATTTAATGTTATACGCTTTTGTCAACTACCTCGAGCCTTGTTCACGCTGTGTCTACTGACTTTGCCTTTAGTAGCTTTAACGTTCCTTTTGTCAGTCAGCGTAGTCTGCCACCTGTACTTTCTTCTGATCTGATGTTTGTGAATATAACGTTTGAATATCATCAGAGTCAAACAGCTTGGTGCATAGCATCTTCTGATCTTCTGATCTTGAAGTGCTTCTGTTGCGTGATACCATCTTCTGATCTTCAGTGCTTCTGATCTCTTGTTCTTCTGATGCTTCCATAGACCCATGTTCTGATTCTGCTTCGACCATCTTCTGATGTCTTGCCAGACCATGTTCTGATGTTGCATGCTGAACCATTTGAGACACAACTTCTGAGCGCTGAATTATGCGTACTCTTTATATATTTCCTGAAAGGGAAATTGCATTGGATTAGAGTACCATATTATCTTAAGCAAAATTCATATTATTGTTATCATCAAAACTAAGATAATTGATAAGAACAAATCTTGTTCTAACAATCTCCCCCTTTTTGATGATGACAAAAACATATATAAATGATATGAATTTGCGATCAGAAAGAGTAGACGGCAAAAGACAAATTACACAGCTATAGCATAAGCATATGAATATGTCTCCCCCTGAGATTAACAATCTCCCCCTGAGATAAATAATCTCCCCCTGAAATAAATACTCGAAGAACTTTGATAAAAGACTTCCCTGATTATTTCGGTAGAGACGATCATATAAGCTTCTGCCTTCAGAGAATTCATAGCTTCTGACTTCTGCTTCCATTGGACAGCTTCAGAACTTGAATTTCTTTAGATCCTTAGAACACTCACAGCTTCTGATTTCTGCTTCCATTCAGGACAGCTTCAGAACTTGAGTTTTCTGGATCTTTTAGAACATTCACATCTTCTGATTTCTGCTTCCCTCGGATAGCTTCAGAACTTTGAATGTCTACCAATCATCACTTCATGCTAGATTTGTATCAGAACATTGTTGAATGTACCAGAGCATCATCAGAGCATCTCTACATCCTGAAATGTTACAGAACAAAAACTAAACGACAAAAGTCAGCATGAACGAGTTAGAACATAAAATGTATGTTTGAACACATTATATGTATCAGAGTCATATAGGCTGAAATAATGTATTAGAGCAAATAATGTATCAGAGCCATAACATTATATGTATCAGAGCAAATAGAATTTTGTCAGAATAAATAGACAGTGATATTCAAATTCTATTATCAGTGCTTCTGATTCATTCTTCTTTCTTGCTTCTGATTTCTGAAGCTTGACAGCACTCAGCTTGCTTCAGTTTCCAAGAGCTTATTCCTTTTACAGAATAACGCTTCTTATGGTTTTGCTTCTTGTGTTTGCTTCTGAAGATTCACTTCACTTCTCTGTACCTGCAAAACACTTAAACCATATAGAACTTGCAGTTCTTGTTAGTGAATGTGTGGGAGCTTTACCCAGCAACTGATAGATTTAATCAAATCATTTATCATTTATCTTCTCCCCCTTTTTGTCATAACATCAAAAAGAATATTTCAAAAGATTCAGATGCATAAAACGACAAATAAAATGAAACACACGGAGAAAGAAGTTGATTTCATTGAAGTTTCAAACAGCAGATCAGATACACAAAGACAGATGCAACGAGAAGAAAGAGACAACACAGACTCAATCTAAGATGGCCCTAGTCTTGACAAGATCTTGGTCAGCATCTCTTGAACCATATTGTTGTGTCCTTCTTGCCTCACCATGAAAGCACTATATTGATCATTGAGTGAGCTTTGCTCATCCTGTCTCTTCTGAATTTCTTCTAGAGTCCTTGCAAGACGAGAAGATTCACCAGAAGAAGCTTCACCGCTTTCAACCACAGGAATGGCATGTTGATCTGCAGCTTCCATAGATAGATCATTTGCAGGAATTTCCTCAACAGGTACAGTTTTAGCAACATGATCTTCAGCATCTGCTTCTTGCATAGAAGCATCTCCATATTCTGCAGCAGGAATTTTCAAGTCTTCATTCTCAAGTGCCTGAAGAATGGCAGCTAGATTCCTGGGAGCAGAAGGACCTTCAACTACTGGTGGGTCAACAACTTCTGGAATGACCAAGTTTGGATCTTTCTCAGACGGGTTTTCCCTCAGATAGTCAAAGAGAGTCTTGAAATCTCCGAGCAGAACAGGATATTGAGGTATCCAAACCACAATCTCCCTGCAAGGATTTGCTTCCAATGCAGCAGCGAGTCTTAATTGTTCCATCTCATCCAAGAAGGGCTTCTCTTCCAAAAGATATCTTCCTTTGAGACGAGCAAACCAGAAGTCTTCATAATTCCTCAGAATTCCACGAGGCCGTGGGGCAGCAGCTACACAGGCTTCCTGAAGTTCTAAAAACAGAGCATCTGATTCTCTGCGAAAGATCCTCCAGAAGTTCCGCATAGCAACATCATTCAATCCAGAACTTTCAGCGAGTCTGAGAGTATCAAAGGTACTTCTGAGATTCCTCTTTATGTTTTCAAAAACTACACCAATAGGATATACGGGGCGGGATTTTATTTGGGTTTTTGAAAAGGCAGGTTTGGAAGTGAAGTACGGATGAGGTTCTCTATCCAACCTATAAGAAGATTCTGCTTCAGTATCAGAATCTAACACTACCACTTCAGCTTCAGGACGAGGCTTGGGAGTGTAGTTGCAATCACGGAGCAGCTGTTCATGTGACGCAGAGGTTGGAAAAGGAGAATCACAAGGATTGTTTTGAGAGGTGGAGGGAGTATGTTCAAGAGTGGCGTTGAGAGAAGGTTGAGATGGAAGGAGAGTTTGAAGGGGTGGTATATCCAGAACAGGATTTATGGTAGGTGGAGAGGAAGGAATAGTTAAAGGAGAAGATGGAGGTGTAAGAACATGGACAAAAACAGGTGATTCTGATGTGGCTTTTTCTGGTTCAGGTGTAGGGACAATCTCTATTGGTGCAGCTTCTGAACAAACAGCAGGAACAGAATTAGGTTCAGAAATGCATATACCTTTGGAACCTCTCAGAAAAGCTTTGGCCACATCCTCAGTCTTTTTCTGCTTCTTACTCTTCGGCTCTTCAATAACCTTTGCTTTGCCGCTAGCGATTTCTTTCCTTCTGACATAAGCCAGAACTTCTGGTTGATTCTCAGCCTCTTGAGCAGCATTTTCTTCATCTGAGCTTTGAATAATCATCTTCCTTTTTCTGATTTTCTTCCTCTCAACAACTTCAACAATCTCAGCATCGTTATTTGACTTCTTCTTCTTTTTCTCAGCTTCCTTCTTTTTCTTCTCAAAATCAGCAGAGACAGCCTTAGCAACCTTTGCAATGACTTCTTCTGGGATCACTTCTTTATTGGTGATAGCAGCAGGATGATCAAACTTTCTTTTGGTCCTTTCCTCCTTCTTACGATTCACTTTAATAGGAGCACCTTTGTCTTGATCTTTAAGACTCTTATCCTCTTTTTGTGATTTCAGATACTTAGTTCTGACTTGTGGTACCTCACTATTGAAGAAGGTTTTGAATTCAGCTAGAACTGGCTCTCTTCTGATTGTTGTTCCAGCAAGAGGTTGAGGAGTCTTAATGATAGCCTTAATCACGTTCATCCTCTTTAACGTGAATGCGTTCAGACAAGCCCCAGATGTGACAGCAAGGTTTTTCACAATACCTTCAGATTCCAGACTCTCAACAATCTTGGAATGCACCAGAAGGTTTGTAATGATTCTACCAAAAGGAATGATAGTTCCACCATTTTCTTTTCTGAAAGCGTTTCTGGAATCCTTTACTGCTTTCCACATATGGTTGAAGATAATGTAAACCACATCAACCTTCTTCTGAGTGGCAATGCAATAAAGAATATATTTTTGCTCATTGTTTATGAAGTCAGCGGCATGTGTCGCTTTCCTATGGTAGAAGCACCCAAGAATGATCTTTGTCCAGATTTTGTAGATATCTCTCAATTCCTTGACGTGTTTTGTTTTCTTGATATTTGAATAGAGAGTGGATAGAACATCTTCCCAATCTTCCCTTTTATCGATTTCAAAGGCTCCTTCCGCGTTCTTCAAATCAAACATCACTCTTAGGATGTTTTCAGTAATAACAACAGACTTTCCATGGACGAAAGAAAGTATTGATTTTGGAGCAACCACAGCATGTGCCCAGAACTCCTTGACAAGATCTGGATAAACTGGGCCAACGAACTCAGCAAACAACGAGGTCCATCCTTGAAAGATGATGTCTTCTTTAAGATTAAATCCATGTTCTTCAAGGTTGTCAAAGTCAACAATAAGTTCACATAGAACTTCTAATTTGTTTTTGGGAATAGAGCATGCAACAACAGGAGTAAGTTGCAACGTTTCTTCTTGGAGATGAAGAGGAACAGATGACTCAGCATTTTGGGATGAGAAGGCAGCCATTGGTGCAGAATGACCAAAAACGAGCAAGAGAAGCGAACTGGGTTTTCGATTAGGGTTTTTAGAAAACGGCTAAGAACTTTTCAAACGGGAGAAAGCAAGGAGAGAGAGACAAGGGAGCGAAAAAGATGTAAGATATGATTTGAAAAGAATATATAGAGACGGATTTAAAAAAATAAGAAATATAAATTGAACAGTTCCAGAATCAAAGGAAATCAATTTTATTAAATGATGAGTGACGTGAGGAGAGAGAACGTGGTAAATGAAATGATTTAAAACAGTTACCTAGGTCGGCGTCTTTTCAACTGCACGCTTTGTACTAACCGTACAGATACGTGTTCACCATCAGATAATAGATGACAGCTGTAGATTTCAGAATAGACTTTACGCCTTTAGATTCTGATTACTGCTTCTGATCTGATCTACTTTCTCTTCTGGAAACACTCCTTCTGAAGTGTGCTGATATAAATCTGAATGATCTTCTGATCCATTCCTTCTGATATACACAGCTTCTGGAGGTTCACTTCTTTGTTCTGCAGCTTCTGATAAGACAAAAACTGTATCTGCAGAAATTCTTAAGCTCTTTGTTTCATCAGAAACAAGTTTATCATCAAAACAGATGTTTATTGATTTGTCCACAATCAATGTTTCAATGTTGTATATTCTGTAGCATTTAGAGCATTCAGAATACTCAAGAAAGAAACATCAAAGCCTTAGAGGCAAACATCATAGATGGTTCCAAGACTAATAAGCTTCTTTTCTGAATTCCTACAAACATAGTTTCTTCAACAGATTTAAGAACCAGAACTTGGAAGACAATCTTTCTTCCCTTCAAGTGTTGAGAGCAACTTGAGTCCAGGTGTCATGTCATGTTGAATGTTGTCTTCTTTGTTATCAAGAGAATCTGCAAAAGAAATAATCTTTTTCTTTGGTACCCACATCTTCTTGGGTCCTTTCTTGTTAGATTTTCTCAAGTTCTGATTGAACTTGGGTTTGACATTATAAGCAATAGGAGGAACAGCATGATAATTTTTAATATGAGTTTCATGATATTTCCTAGGTTGTGTCACATGCTTCTTGGTGTGTGTTATGTGAAAACTTTGTGCATGTGAAGTGTGCCTAATATCATGAGAGTGGCCATACTTGAACTGATCATACAATGGCTTGTATGTGAGTTTCATTTCATCAACAGGTTCAAGTTTGTATGGGGTTTCACCCTCATAACCAATGCCAACTCTTTTGTTTCCAGATACGGCATATATCATAGAAGCTAGCTGACTTCTGCCAATACTTCTAGATAAGAACTTCCTGAAACTTAAATCATATTCTTTCAGAATATGGTTTAGACTAGGAGTGGATTTTTCTGAATTAGAAGGAGATCCAACATCATTGGATAATTTTAAAAGTTTATCTTTCAATTCAGAATTTTCCAATTCAAGCCTCTTTGTTTCAAATTCAAATAGCTTTTTCAGCTTTTTGTATTTAATACAAATCTGAGACTTGGATTCCAGAAGTTCAGTTAATCCGGAAATTAACTCATCTCTAGTAAGTTCAGAAAATACCTCTTCAGAATCTGATTCTGATGTAGATTCTGATCCGTCATCTTCTGTCGCCATCAGCGCACAGTTGGCCTGCTCATCTTCTGAATCATCTTCTGACTCATCCCAGGTTGCCATAAGACCTTTCTTCTTATGAAACTTCTTTTTGGGATTTTCCTTCTGAAGATTTGGACATTCATTTCTGAAGTGTCCTGGCTCATTGCATTCATAGCACATGACCTTCTTCTTGTCAGATCTTCTTTCATCAGAAGATTCTCCATGTTCAAATCTCTTTGAACTTCTGAAGCCTCTGAACTTCCTTTGCTTGCTCTTCCAGAGTTGATTTACCCTTCTGGAAATCATGGACAGTTCATCTTCTTCTTCAGATTCTGATTCTTCAGGATCTTCTTCTCTAGCCTGAAAAGCGTTAGTGCATTTCTTGATATTTGATTTTAATGCAATAGACTTACCTTTCTTTTGAGGCTCATTTGCGTCCAGCTCTATTTCATGACTTCTCAAGGCACTGATAAGCTCTTCCAGAGAAACTTCATTCAGATTCTTCGCAATCTTGAATGCAGTCACCATCGGACCCCATCTTCTGGGTAAGCTTCTGATGATCTTCTTTACATGATCAGCCTTGGTGTATCCTTTGTCAAGAACTCTCAATCCAGCAGTCAGAGTTTGAAATCTCGAAAACATCTTTTCAATGTCTTCATCATCCTCCATCTTGAAGGCTTCATACTTCTGGATTAAGGCTAGAGCTTTAGTCTCCTTGACTTGAGCATTTCCTTCATGAGTCATTTTCAAGGACTCATATATGTCATAGGCCGTTTCCCTGTTAGATATCTTCTCATACTCAGCATGAGAGATAGCATTCAGCAAAACAGTTCTGCATTTATGATGATTCCTGAAAAGCTTTTTCTGATCATCATCCATTTCTTGCCTTGTTAGCTTTACGCCTCTGGCATTTACAGGATGTTTGTAACCATCCATCAGAAGATCCCATAGATCACCATCTAGACCCAGAAAGTAACTTTCCAGTTTATCTTTCCAATATTCAAAGTTTTCACCATCAAATACCGGCGGTCTAGTATAACCATTGTTACCGTTGTATTGCTCAGCAGAGCCAGATGTAGATGCAGGTGTAGGTGTAGACTTTTCACTTTCATCAACCATCTTTTACTGAAGCGTTTTTCTCTTCCTGAATCTTTTCTAAACACGGTTAAGTGCTTGCACCTTAGAACCGGCGCTCTGATGCCAATTGAAGGATAGAAAAACACTTAGAAAGGGGGGGATTGAATAAGTGTGACTTTAAATCTTGGACGATAAAAATAAATTGCACAATTATTTTTATCCTGGTTCGCTGTTAACGAAGCTACTCCAGTCCACCCCCGCAGAGATGATTTACCTCAACCTGAGGATTTAATCCACTAATCGCACGGATTACAATGGTTTTCCACTTAGTCAGCAACTAAGTCTTCCAGAGTCTTCTGATCACAACTTGATCACTCCAGGAACAACTGCTTAGACAACTTCTAAGACTTTTCTAGAGTCTACTGATCAACCTGATCACTCTAGTTACAAACTGCTCAGCCAACTGCTAAGACTTCCTAGAGTATACTGATCACACGATCACTCTAGTTCCTTACAACTTAATGTAATCTATTCAAGAGTTTACAAATGCTTCTTAAAAGCTATAATCACAACTGTGATATTTCTCTTAACGTTTAAGCTTAATCTCACTAAGATATTACAACAGCAATGTAGTGAGTTGATGAAGATGAAGATTCTGAGTTTTGATTTGAACAGCGTTTCAGCAAGTGTTTTTGAATAAATCTTGTTCAGGATCGTTAACCTTGCTTCTCATCAGAACTTCATATTTATAGGCGTTGAGAAGATGACCGTTGAATGCATTTAATGCTTTGCGTGTTCCGTACAGCATTGCATTTAATGTTATACGCTTTTGTCAACTACCTCGAGCCTTGTTCACGCTGTGTCTACTGACTTTGCCTTTAGTAGCTTTAACGTTCCTTTTGTCAGTCAGCGTAGTCTGCCACCTGTACTTTCTTCTGATCTGATGTTTGTGAATATAACGTTTGAATATCATCAGAGTCAAACAGCTTGGTGCATAGCATCTTCTGATCTTCTGATCTTGAAGTGCTTCTGTTGCGTGATACCATCTTCTGATCTTCAGTGCTTCTGATCTCTTGTTCTTCTGATGCTTCCATAGACCCATGTTCTGATTCTGCTTCGACCATCTTCTGATGTCTTGCCAGACCATGTTCTGATGTTGCATGCTGAACCATTTGAGACACAACTTCTGAGCGCTGAATTATGCGTACTCTTTATATATTTCCTGAAAGGGAAATTGCATTGGATTAGAGTACCATATTATCTTAAGCAAAATTCATATTATTGTTATCATCAAAACTAAGATAATTGATAAGAACAAATCTTGTTCTAACAACAGAAAGTCAGTAATTTTGGATTGAGTGGGAACCGGTTCCCGCCTGGGACAACCCGGTTCCTGCTATAGAAAACAGTTTTTTTACACACTTTTAAAGCCTCGGAGCCATTCGCACTCAATCCAAAATCGTACCGACTCGCAATCAAAACAAACAAGCATCGAATCATGGATTAAACACGATTCATACAAGTCAAACGAGCATAATCATGCAAAGTGCGACGCGTCAAGCAAAGCAATTATCAAGTAAAAGTGCGACACATGCATTTGTACAAACACTTCGAGTGCGACATGAGTAACATATACGAACATTAACAATTATGCACACCAAATCAACAACAAACCATGGATCCAAGCGCGAATGTCACAATTCATCATCAACAATCATCAATTATATGTAACAAACATTAAATCCAACCGTAAGTCACATGAACACGACTAATTCGAGCAAAAGATGAACAAAATCACCGATCAATCATCATCATCCATCCATAAATCAAGAACAAGATATAGATCTAGATCCAAATTCATATAATGATCAACAATTAAGCACTTAATTCAAGATCCGAAAGCTTACCGGATGAAGATCTAACCGAAGCGCGAACACGAACACGATACGAACACGACACGAACGTGACATGAACGCGAAATCCAAGGAGAGAGCGAGACAGGGCGCACGAAATCTAGTGAGGAGAGGAGGAGAAATTCGAACTTCCTATCTTGATTCTTCAATCCATGTTCTTGATCTTGGTGAAAATTGATGAATCCTGATGAAAGTTTTATGTAATTTGTGGTTTTGATTCAAGAGAATTGAGAGAAAGTGTTTGTGAAGAAACTTGGTGAATTGAAATTATGAGATTTCTCCCTGATTTGTGAAGAGAAAAATGTTTATATATTGTCAACGCGAAATGTCCAAATTGCCCTCAATGCGTCTTATTTTGGCTCGTTTTTAAGGAGACTTGGTTCGGCTCTGAACTCCGGAACGAAACCAATACCAATGTGAAGATGACCAAATTCTTGACTTGTCGCCGCGAGAATCGTCTCAATCCGATATGTGATGAAGAAATTACGCGCGTTTGAATGACGAGAAACGTCGATTCATCTGGTGCGACTGTGCAGAATTTTGTGAGTACCGCTCAAAGAACTCGATAAAACTCCATCTTTGGCTCAAACTCTGAACAAGCATGTGTGACGAAGAATCGAAGTTAACGAAATTTCCGAGAAAATGCCGCTGGAATGGACTTCATACGATAAAAATCGAAGAAGTTATGAATTTTCGAACTCGGTGCGACATACTCGAAAACACACTTTTTACCGAGACAACGCGGCGATCCTTAAAATTCTGGGAGTTTCCCGTGCATAATTGGCCTTCGGTCCGAACATATGAAATCTTGGTAATGATGGTACGGAGCTCCAGTTAAACTTTCAAGCGAATCCGACGAGCGGATTAGGAGATATGAATTTTCCGAGGTCCGAAACCCTACATTCAGCACTGTTTTTCACTACGAAACCTCAAGTAATTTGCAAATCTGGCAACCTTCCTCAAAGAATTGGCTTCCGAGCCGAACACGAAAGTTGTAGATATCGTCGAAACGGTCAGGATGCCGTGGGAACTTAGCTCATATCACCTTCCAAATATGACTTGTGAATTTTCTCGTATTTCCACTATTTAAACCATTTTTCACACCGTATCTTCTTAAACCCATGGAAACTCTTTATTATTTTTCTTCCATTTTTGAATGACGAAATAAACGTCATTATTAACTTATAGCTCAAATAAAGAGGGCAAATTTTGGGGTGCAACAGCTGCCCCTATTCAAACTTCTTGAACCTGACGAGTGAGAAACGTAGGTTTCGAACCGTTGAGGTGGAAGGAGATTGAATACCAGAATGAACTCGAAAATTTGCGCTCTTGATCAATAGAAGATTCCGTCTTGTAACAAGAAGGAATGTACCACCCCGCAAGCAGGGAAAAAAAACTTCAATTGATCTGGATAATAAATATGCTCCAACTTGTGATAAGAAGGAACGGGCACCCACAGGCAGGGGAAACACTTCAAATGATCTGGGCATCAAGAGAAGGAACATCTCGACTGATCTGAGTATCAGGCATAGCAGATGTCTCCGAACTTGCATCGGGATAGATATCTTAAGTCGATCTGGGAATCGAGGGAGATACATCGGTTGAATCGGACATCAACGGGTAATAGGTATCTCTGATCTGGGAATCATGATCTGGGAATCTGGGCAGACATCTCTTCTGATGCAATTAAATCATCAGGTAGATATTCCTACTAATCTGGGAATTAGCGGCTAGCTCCTTCGTAAGACCACGGGGATCCGGAGGCGGCTCCTTTAACTGAACTGGAAATCAGGATAGGAACAATATCTCTTCCGAACTGTGTACGCCGGGGAAAGAATGCCTTTAAACTGATCTGGACATGATGCCAGAAAATAAGTAGTACAATCTTCAATCTGAAAGATAAAGTCGATCAGGCAGACATCTCCATCTGATCTGATGATATCAGTGGCTTGCTCCTTCGTAAGATCTTGGGAGATCCGGAGGCGGTTCCTTCAACTAATCTGAATCTGAATATTAGGATAGGAACAGATATCTCTTCCGAACTGTGTACGCTGGGTAAAGAAAGCGTCTTCAACTGATGGTTAGGCATCAGGACTAGGCAGACGAGTTTCTTCTTCTGAACGAACTAAATCATCAGGGAGTAGATATTTCCAACTGATCTGATGCATCAGAGGGCTTGCTCCTTCGGAATATCTATAGAGATCCGGAGGCGGTTCCTTCAACTGAGCTGGATATCAGGATTGGAACAAATATCTTCCACCGATCTGGGGGCATCGGGAATAGGAATGTCTTTGAACTGATCTGAGCTATGCCAGAAAATAAGTAGAACAATCCTCTTCTGATTCAAAACATTAGGATGAGCGCCTGTAATGACTAGGCGAATATTGCTCTCTGGGGAGCATTTGAATCTGGATAACTTTCCTGCAGAAAGAGACAGATATGATATGATTTATGCATGATGCATGTATGAATGTGTATGGAATAACATTTCCGAGGAGGAATATGCTACACGCTTAGAGAATGCAATGCAAATGATGCATGATTCGAACGTTGCTTAGGGAGACAATGGAAGAGCACTGAATTGCTGAAGAAATCCTGGAGAGAGAGTACGGAACTCTGCGGGGAGGACAAGATAAGTGACCAATAGTCACAAACTGCGAGCTGGAAAAGATGGATCAGATATCTGCCGGAGATGATCAAATCTGGACGCGAGCTCTGTTTGGGGAATAAATTCTGCTTGGGGATACCCGGGCAACTTCATTGGAGAAGCAAAATCTCGACACCCTGGGGATGTGAAGATAAAGGCAAGTCATGAAGACAACTCTGATGGGGAAGTGACTAGCTTGCTTGTATAGGACGCATTCCGCTGGGGAAATCCTTGAAGGAAAACAGATTCTGCTGAGGATGCATGTGAATCTTTGCTGAGGAGAGAAACTCAATGGGGAAGATGGATGCTCCTGCACAGTAATTTGCTAGGGATAAGAGAAATCCGCTAGGGATAAGGAACCCGACATAAGAACCTCTTGTTAAGACCATTCCACTGGGGAATAAGATGGCTCTCTTGGGGAAAACAAGTCAATTTGTTGGGAGAGAAACGCTCTACTGGGGAGAATGAGGAACTCAGTCAAGAAACCTCATTAAGAGCTTGCCGGGGAATCAGATAACATCCAATCATGACTCAATTGGGAAGAAGGCATTCCACCGGGGAATAAGGCTTCTGGAGCATAGAGAATGCATTAAGATGTGCTTTGATGAGGATATGAGAATCTTGGAACAAAGAAAGTCTCATCCAGATATACTCAGCTGGGGAATGAGAATCTCTCATTAGGATGCACTCGGCTGGGGAGTGAGAATCTCTCATAGCTATGTCTGCCAATATGCTGATGCGAAGCGCTTGCATGGACGTACCTGCGAGACAAACAAATGAAAAATGCCCTAGGATATAGCATGGCATCTTGACCTGCCATCCTGGTTACACAAGACTTCAAAGTAGATTCAAAGGTTTTATCATTTCTAATCATGTATTGTAAAAGCAATGCAGTTTTCATATGCAAAGTTTAACACAAATTCAGGACGTTTTATGCAAACAAAACAGTAAAAGAAAACGACTTTTGAGGTAAAAGAGATTTATTAAAAAAACAATGCCCGAAAGAGGGCGCATACATTTAAGAAGCAATTCCTAGTAAGAGGTAACTGCATATTTATTGAGTACAAGAGAAATGACAATGTGAAACGGATATCCATTGGTTTCGATCCCGCTATCACTTTTATAACTTTGACATTCTCATCTCCTTGCTTTGGAAGACCGTACTCATTAGGATTGATCACTGCCTGATCTGATAACGTCCCCGAACTTGTGGACCCGACGGGGTTTGTGAGGGCCTTTAGGGATTTGAGCCGCCAGGTGCGAACTCAAGAACACGGAGTCTTGCTTATCCCTCGGTCGGGAGCCCTAAATATGTATGAAGATTGATTTCCAAGGTGGCATGCGAGATGTAGTCATTCGCTTTTGTCCCTTTTTTGCCTAAGCCGCCCTTTCGGGTTTTCAACTTAGCGGGTGTATTTGTTTCTTTTTCATTCTTTTGCCTGATTCATTTTCTTTTCTTTTTCTTCTTTTTTTTCTTTTTTTTTTTCTCTTTTTTTTTTTTCTTTTTTTTCTTTTTTTTTTTCTTTTTTTCTTTTTTTTTCTTTTTTTTTCTTTTTTCTTTTTTTTTTTCAGGTCTATGCGAAGTATTTTTTGACTACGTCTGCGTTCACAGGGTGCGGAAAGTTCTCGCCATCCATCGTTGCAAGCATCATGGCACCGCCAGAGAACACTTTCTGCACAACAAAGGGGCCTTCATACGTCGGAGTCCACTTGCCTCGTGGATCACCCTGAGGGAGAATGATTCTTTTGAGCACCAGATCGCCTGGTTTGTAGCTTTGAGGTCGTACTCGCCTGTCAAAAGCTTTCCTCATCTTCTTTTAGTACACCTGACCATGACCAATAGCTGCCAAACGTTTCTCATCAATGAGGTTTAATTGATCCATCCGATTTTGTACCCATTCTGACTCGTCAAGCTCGACGTCTTTCATAATCCTCAAGGAAGGAATCTCAACTTCAACAGGCAGTACCGCTTCTATACCATAAACAAGCGAGAAAGGAGTTGCCCTAGTCGATGTACGCACAGAGGTACGATAACCATGCAAAGCAAAAGGTAACATCTCGTGCCAATCTCGGTAGGTCACTACCATCTTCTGCCTAATCTTCTTAATGTTCTTGTTGGCCGCTTCAACAGCGCCATTCATCTTTGGACGATACGGAGAAGAATTGTGATGCTTAATCTTGAAGAACTCACAAAGCTCCTTCATCAACTTGTTATTGAGATTTGATCCATTATCAGTAATGATCTTCTCAGGAATCCCATAACGACAGATTATATTGTGCTTGATAAAACGAGTAATCACTTGCTTTGTTACATTCGCATAAGATGCGGCTTCAACCCATTTGGTGAAGTAATCGATGGCAACCAAAATGAAGCGATGTCCATTAGAAGCAGTAGGCTTAATATCTCCAATCATGTCAATGCCCCACATTGCAAAAGGCCACGGAGAAGTCAAGACATTCAAAGGAACAGGCGGCACGTGCACTTTATCAGCATAGATCTGGCACTTGTGACAAATTCTTACATGATTATGACAATCAGTTTCCATAGTGGACCAATAGTAACCAGCCCTCAAGATCTTCTTAGCCATTGTATTCCCACTGGAATGGGTACCAAACTCGCCTTCGTGCATTTCTTCTATGATTTTCGAAGCTTCTTCCTTAACAACACATCGGAGCAACACACCGTCATGATGCCTCTTGTACAATACCCCACCGTTGAGGTAGAACTTAGCTGCAAACCTTCTCAGAAACTTCTTATCAGTCACCAACGCTTCGGGAGGATACTCTTGAGTTTCGAGGAACTTTTTGATATCATGATACCATGGATTACCATCCAATTCAACATCAGCCTCAAAGCAAAATGCTGGTTCGTCCAACCTGTTGATGGTGATGTTAGGCGCTTCATTGGCCCATTTCACTTTGAACATGGAAGCCAAAGTAGCGAGAGCATCAGCAAGATTATTCTCTTCTCTAGAAATATGCTCGAATGTGATCTCATCAAAGTATGGAATGAGTCTCATCACATGCTCCCTGTATGGAATCAGATTCTGATGGCGAGTTTCCCAATCTCCATTAATCTGGCTAATGACAAGATTGGAATCCCCATAAACTTTCAAATACTTGATTCGCAAATCGATCGCAGCTTCGATACCATAGATGCAAGCTTCATACTCAGCCATATTATTAGTGCAATCAAAACAAATTCTGGCTGTAAACGGAATATGAAAACCTGAAGGAGAAGTAATCACTGCTCCAACACCATTCCCGAGTGCATTAGAGGCACCATCGAACACGAGCGTCCATCGCGATCCTAGTTCGGGTCCTTCCTCTGGTCCGGGAATGTTACAATCTCTGATATACGGGACATCCTCATCGGGAAATTCAAACTTCATCGGTTCATAATCTTCGACCGGCTGATGCGCAAGATAATCCGCCAACACACTACCTTTGATGGCTTTCTGGGTAGTATACTGGATATCATATTCAGTCAAAATCATTTGCCACCTAGCTACTCTTCCGGAAAGAGCGGGCTTCTCAAAGACGTATTTGATAGGATCTATCTTGGAAATCAATAAGGTGGTGTGAACCAACATATACTGCCTCAGCCGGCGAGCAGCCCACACCAAAGCACAACAAGTTTTCTCGAGCAGTGAGTATCGGGATTCATAGTCGGTAAACTTTTTGCTAAGGTAGTATATTGCATGCTCTTTTCGGCCAGACTCGTCATGTTGACCCAGCACACATCCCATTGAATTTTCAAGAACTGTGAGGTACATAATCAAAGGCCTTCCTGGAACTGGAGGCATTAATATCGGAGGTTCCTGCAGATACTCTTTCACTTTTTCGAATGCTTTTTGACAATCATTATTCCACCTGGCCGTCTGATCTTTTCTTAGTAATTTGAATATTGGTTCATAAGTGGTCGTAAGATGAGAGATGAATCTAGCAATGTAGTTCAACCTCCCTAAGAAACCACGAACCTCTTTTTCTGTTCTCGGCTCAGGCATCTCTTGTATAGCTTTTATTTTGGCAGGATCGACCTCGATACCTTTTCCGCTAACAATAAAGCCCAACAACTTTCCGGATCGCACTCTGAAAGTGCATTTGTTTGGATTCAACCTCAGTCTGAATTCCCGAAGCCTTTCAAACAACTTCTGCAAGTGAACCAAGTGCTCTTCTTCAGTGTGAGATTTTGCAATCATGTCGTCGACATACACTTCAATCTCCTTGTGAATCATGTCGTGAAAAAGAGTCACCATGGCGCGCTGATACGTTGCCCCTGCGTCTTTCAACCCAAAAGGCATGACTTTGTAGCAGAAAGTTCCCCATGGTGTGATAAATGTTGTTTTCTCCATGTCTTCGGGTGCCATCTTGATCTGATTATACCCAGAGAAGCCATCCATGAAGGAGAACACTTTGAAAGGAGCAGTATTATCAACCAGCACATCAATGTGGGGAAGAGGAAAATCATCTTTCGGACTCGCCCTATTCAAGTCTCTATAGTCAACACACATCCTGACCTTTCCGTCCTTCTTAGGCACAGGAACAATATTCGCAACCCACGGAGCGTAATTCACCACTTGTAGAAAGCCAGCATCAAACTGTTTTTCAACCTCTTTCTTAATTTTCTCAGACATGTCTGGGCGAGTTCTTCGAAGCTTTTGCTTGACAGGAGGATTATCTTCCTTGAGAGGTAGACGGTGTACCACAATATCTGTATCAAGACCTGGCATATCCTCGTAGGACCAAGCAAAGATATCCGCATACTCTTTCAACATATCAATAAGCCTCCGCTTCACACTACTCTCAAGTGCAGCCCCTATCTTGACCTCTCGGACCTGCTCTTTAGTACCAACATTTACCATCTCAATCGCCTCTTGATGCGGCTGAATCGCTTTCTTTTCCTGTTTCAACAATCTAGCCAATTCGTCGGGAAGATCACAATCTTCATAAGCTTCCTCCTCGGCTTGGTAGATCGGATTGTCAAAATCATAAGAAGCAATAGCGGAACTGTTACCAATAAAATCCGTGGTGGTGGAACATCTGTATGATTGATGTTTTTATTTTAGTTTTATTTTTATTAAGATATGTGCAAGTGTGTGCAAAAACATTGCCATTTAAAGGAAAAAAGTTAAAAGAAAGACAAAGAGCAAAACATTTGAATGCAAAAACGTCCTTTTATTTCATGATTAACTTTGAAAAAATGCGAACTGCATGGCCCTACAAATGATTCACTACGCCTTGGGCAGAACGTAGGAATTATGTCATGATAAGAAAAGTAAAAACAAGGAATTTACTCCTGAGCTTGTGTAACTTGGATGACATCTTCGATTGTCCAGTTGCAAGGCATCGCTCCAAGAATACTTGGACGAATCCAGCTATCAAAGTCACAATCGCTATCCACCTCTTCACCATTGACAATGGCGTTAACCTGCCCATCTTGAATGACACCCCCACTTACAAACTTGATTGGGCTAAGGATACCGGGCTTAGGCGATGCATTCTGCTTCCTTAGGCGATGAAACCAAGACCATTCTTGTCAAACTTGGGACGCACATCAATTACCTGCCCCCAGCCTTCCACTCTTCCAGTCTCAACGACAACCTGAGCATCTTTCAAAGAGGACATAACCGTTTCTGGCTTCGTTATCTCATAAGGAGGAGTTCTCACAACATTCACAGCCTCAAACGCTTGGAATGGCGTCTCATGTATTTCACCTTCGATCTCCACATATCGGAAAGAGGACAAGTGACTCACGATATAATCTTCTTCACCACAAACCGTCACTACTTTACCGTCAACCGATACTTCAACTTCTGATGAAGAGTGGATGTCACAGCACCAGCCTTGTGAATCCATGGTCGTCCCAACAAACAACAGTAAGCAGGTTGAATGTCCATCACATAAAAGGTTGTAGTAAAGATCTGAGGACCCACTTGGATTTGTAGATCTACCTCTCCGAACACAGACCTCCTTGAACCGTCAAAGGCGCGCACCACCAACTCACTAGGCCTTAACTCGACACCCGCATAGTCAATTCGCATGAGAGCTGATTTGGGAAGCACGTTTAAAGAAGACCCAATATCAACCAAAACACGGGACAAAGTCGTCCCCTTACATTCAATCGAAATATGCAAAGCCTTGTTATGATTTCTCCCTTCTGGAGGAAGATCACGATCCGTAAATCCCAAACCGTTCCCAGCGGAGATATTATTGGCTACCGCTTCTAGCTGATTCACAGATATTTCATGCGAGACGTAAGCACCATTCAGAATTCTCAAGAGAGCATTTCTATGACCTTCTGAACACATCAGCAGCTGCAAGATGGAGATCTTTGACTGGGTCTGACCCAACTGCTCAACCACTTTATAATCAGATTTCCTGATAATTCTCAACAATTCTTCTACCTCCTTGGAAGACACAGCACTATCAGGTGCCCCATTATGGGTCGGAGAATTCTGGACATCAGTCACTACTTGTTTTCCTTTGGCCTTAGCCAAAACATATGCATTGTTCTGAACAAGCTGAAAGGAGAACAACCTACCACTGCGAGTGATCCTACCAGTACCGGCGAAGTTATTAGTGTTTGCAACTGAGGCCTCAACAAGCTTCTCTTTAGATGGCTCGCCTTCTTCCTTCGTGCCATAGTAATATACGTCTGAACCATAATTACTCTTCGCACCTCTCAACCTTCGATAGAACTGAAGAGGACCCTCATCAATCAGCTTTTGTACCATAGCTTTCAAATCAGCACAACCTTCGGGTTGACTCTTGCAATTCCCACAATCAACACCGCATCCCGGGAAGATGCCGCTATTTACCAGATGTTGCTTCACAAACGCAAGAGGGAAGGTCAAATAGACCACGTCAGATACAACATTTATCTCTTCACTCTCAATGGCATTCACACCCGAACCTCCGTGAGTAGGCATCGGATTATTGACAATATTGGGTGCAGGAGTGAATTGAATAATCTTTTGATCCAACAAGTCCTGGACCTTATTCTTCAACACAATGCACCTCTCTGTATCATGCCCAGCGGCACCTGAATGGATAGCACATCATGCGTTTGCATTGTAATTCGGAGATTGTGTATCCGGAGCATTCGGAGTGTCTCTCAAAGTAATTTTCTCAATCTTGAGCAAATGCTGCAACACCTGAGCATAAGTCATAGGAATCAGATCAATCTTTCTGTGAGGCCTAGTCCTGGGAGGATAGCGATCATTATTGGAACGCTGTCCCTGCTGATGCTGTTGTTGTGGTACTGGGATCATAACAGCATTAACCTGTGAATTATTTCTCCCTGAACCCCTTCTTCCATATATGGCATCCGCATTTCCTTCCTTCCTTCTGGCATAACCCTCAGCTTGCTTCTTACCACCAACAGAATTAGAAGAAGCTCCCAACTGAATTTTCTCCATCTTTAGACCCATCTCGACACGTTCGCCATATCTCACCATTTCAGAAAAGTTAGCTGAAGCACTGCAAGCCAAATAATAGTGTCTAGACAAAGTACTGGTGAACATGTCAATCATCTCACGCTCAGTCATAGGTGGTTGAACCCTCGCGGCTAACTCGCGCCATTTCTGAGCGTACTCTTTGAAAGATTCTTTAGACCCCTGAACCAAACTCTGCAACTGGGTCCTGTTGGGCGCCATGTCAACATTGTACTGATAGTGCTTAATGAAGGCCTCCACAAGATCTCTCCAAGAATGGATATGAGTGCGCTCGAGTTGAACATACCACTCCAAAGAAGCCCCAGCAAGACTATCTTGGAAGAAATGCATTAGAAAACCCTCATCCTCTGAATAAACTGACATCTTGCGATAATAAGCCTTGACATGAGTCAGGGGACAAGTCGCCCCATTGTATTTGTCAAAAGATGGAACTTTGAATTTTGGTGGAATCCTCACACCAGGAACCAGCCCCAAGTCATTGATATCCATGCCTAACACCCTTTTGCCTTCAACAGCCCTGAGACGTTCCTCAATCAGACGATACCTTTCAACTTCATCATGTGCACCATCAGCACTATGCCTTGATACCTGATCAAAGTTCTCAACATTAAAATCCAAATTACCACGGTTCTGATTATCTCTCCTTCCCAATAGACGAGACGGAGGTGGAGGTGGAAACCCGTGATGCTGATTGAAAGGATTATAGTGCCCTCCCACGTGATCAAACTCATTCGGATCATGATGATCGTCAATCCTGCCAGACACATCGTCAAACAACCCTCGATGTCCTCCATTCTCATTCTTTCTGGAATTCTCGACAAGAACTCGCAAGTCGTCTTGCCCCTTCGTCACATTAGTCAATGCTTCCATAAATTGCGCCATCAGTGCATTCATCTGCTCCGTCAATTGAGCTCTCATCTCAGCCATTTGTTCCTGAATCTGTTCCATCTGCCTTCTTTGATTGCTCCTAGTCGGATACGGGTGATTAGCCGTCTTAGAACTCCTTCTGATAACAAAACAGCAAGACATAAGATATAAGACCTGCAAAACCTGCAAATATATGACACGTATGATATATGAATGATATGCATGAAATGTTTGTCAATTTTCAGGTATCCAAGAGTTCATCCCACTTTCAGATGGGACATAGAAACCCTGATACCGAATATATTTGAACAGCAATCCACACACGAGAATAATTCAACAAACTGAGCATACTTCATTCCAACATAACTGAGAATTTGAGTTCATACAGCAAAACACATAACCGTGTCACAATGTGCTCATAAGGCATACAAAAGAAATTCAGAACATCAAAATGCGACCCCATCCAACAATCCTGGACATGGGCGACAAATATCAAGCATAAACATCAGATCAACCATCATGGATCAAACAAATCCACTCCACAGCGACACTAGGATCGCCTGGCAACAGAATGAGCTCCTCCATCTCCTCTCCGTTGGGCCCGGAGTCTTCTTAGTTCTTCTTCAAGTCGAGCAGTCTTAGCTTTCTCTTCTGCTAGCTGTTTATCTGAATCCCGCTTCTGCCTCTTGAGACTACTCTCTGATCTCTGTAACTATAGACACTCTTGCTGCTTGTGATACAAATCTTCCTCTAGCAACTCATAGGGACGCCTCCGGGTACTGGCTTGACTTGAACTTGCACCTTCGACTTTCTTGAGCTGGTGCATCAACCTCATCTTTGCGTCTCTCTCTTCAAAGAATTTCAAATTGGGTTCTTGCTCTCTTTCATGCAACCTGTAGTTAGTAGCCAAAGCATTCTTGTAAAGCTCTGTCGGCACAAATTCAGATAGAATCAAAGGAGGTTGCTTTTGAAGTGGTGCAACTCTATCATATGGCAACAACAAACTTCCGACTCGCTTTTCAATCCACTTAACATACGGTGTCAGAGCAAGCGATTCTTTCTTTCCTAAATGGGCTCCATAATGCTTACGAATCTTCTTCCAAGCCACAATTATCCTCTCCAATTTCTCTGGATCCGACCCCTTCTCAAAATAGACCGTCTCCGCTGTCAAATGATCCGCCGGCTTGTCCTTCAAAGTATACCCCAACTGACGCAAGGATACCACGGGATTGTAATTGATGCAACCTCTAGTACCAATCAAAGGAACATTGTCAAACTCACCGCACCCAACTATCACCTCGGAAACATTAATTCGGTACCTTTGCCACTGAATATCATAAGAAGTAAGTGACATAATCCTGTGTGTCCACTTGAGTGTATCCCTTGTCTTCACAAAAGGACCTTTGCTGGGCAACAAAGAGAGGAACCAGATGAACAACAGCTGAAGGCAACAAGTGATGACACCACCACTTTTCTCATATCGGGAATGAACGGCATAATAAGTATCAGCCAACAATGTAGGAACAGGATTCTTTCCCACGAAGATGTGCACTGCGGCCGAGTCTACAAAATTAGGAACACTTGGGAACATCACAATCCCATAAATGGCTATAGCAAGCAAGGCATTATACGCATTCCAATTCTTTTTCTCAAATTCTTCTTTAGCTTTTCTCACCAAGAACTTCAAAGAGAACCCCGAGACACCTCCATTTGACTTCCAATTATTAGATACTTCTTTTATGCTCAAATAAAGAGCAGCAGCGATCAACTTGAAATTCATCTCTTTAGGAATGTCGATGAATGGCACTTCGTCTTTTATCTTGAGATTAAGAATAATAGAGTACTCTTCCAATGTCGGAGCCAACTGGTAATCCTGGAACGTAAAACACCTCATTTCAGGATCATAAAATTGCATCAAAGTTTGCAAAGAAGGAGTATCAACCACAGTTTCCAACAAAGTCAAGATATTCTCATAATTGTCCGTGAAACTCTTCAAGCAAGAAGCGGTCATTAACGAACTCAAACCCTCTAATGTGGTCAACGGCTGTCGGAAGAAGCTGTAGGTATGCGTATGTCTCTTTGCTTCCTTGACGGTATCAATGGGAGTGTCCATCTTTAGCTCGAGTGAACTCCTGAATGTCCCTGAAAAATATGACATGCAAATGCTTATTATACATATTTTTTTTTTGAATTTCTTTTGGAAATAAATATGCTATGATGCAAAGTGGTGGGACTTGTTGCCGCCCACCAGGCATTCTGGACTGCCGGTAACACACATAGTACAGAGCCAAAGGTTCGGCCCCCAAATGGTATACCACACGGAACACGGAATGTCAATCCACGGAACCAAAGCCCATAGTCAATAACACACTGGAATAGAACACAGATTACCACTCGAACAAGAACCATAGTATCCCACGAACAAGGACCACAGTACACTCGAACGAGAACAGCGGTAACCCACGAACGAGAACAGCGGTAACCCACGAACGAGAACAGCGGTAACCCACGAACGAGAACAATGGTCACCAACAATGTACCTGTTATATGATCATTGATTCCCGCCCCACTCACGGGTAAAATCTAGGCCAAGGTAAGGTCATGAAACGCAGTATACGGTCCGCCCGAAGGTAAGCATCATCACAGCGCGGATGCGGGTGACGATAATACCTTCGTTTGAAACCACTACTCTGCTCGCGGTCACATTATCCATCCCGAGACGTACACCTCAAGACAAACCATGCTCCCACTCTATCCTAGGGTTCCTATGGTTCACACATAGCCTGGGTATTGGGCCTTTTACCTCTTGTAACACCCACCCAACAGACAGATATCCAGCCAGTCCAGAATATGATGCAGAAAAGTAAAAGCGCACATAGAATGCAATGCAAGCAGGTAAATATGCAAAGCAGTAAAACACCCAAAGATAAACACACAAGCGCTAGGATCGACTCGCTGAGTCCGGACCAGCAACAGGTCGAGACGTCCCCACCAGAGTCGCCAGCTGTCGGTACCGCGAAAATTAACAGAGTCGCCACTAACATATTTATCCTGAAAAGGAAGGGAATGCCAGCAAACCACAAAATAAAACAACGGTCTCACGACCAGAGAAAAAGGGTAAGGGAGTCGGTTACGCGAGGGGAAGGTGTTAGCACCCCACGCGCCAATCGTACTCGATGGTATCCACGCTTATGTCTAAACCTATGGGTGTGTAAGCAAACTACGCTAATCTGGACTAAAATGAATGCATAATGTAGGGAAAAGAAAGAGTTATACTCGCACGGGCCCTACCCCGCTGCCTACGTATCTGTTTTGTGGAATCAGAGGTACCGTAGCTCGGCTAACTAATTTTTGTTTGTTTTGTGTTTTTTAGATGAACGAGTTACATTCACACTCCGCTGCTCGACCTTTAGAGACTTATGCTTGGGAATGGAGCGGAAATAACAAGCTCTTAAGAAAAGAAAATCAAAGAGTGTGGTTTGTGTTTTAAAAGATGCATGAGGAAAACCTAAGCTAAAGGGGAAAGCTTGCTACCTAATGTTATCATGCAAAGGGTACAAATCTAACTAAACTAACAACCTACGAGAAAAAGGGGAAGCATACAATAATATCACACAAACGAGCATCCGCTCGTAAAGCAAACAAACCAACGGTACTGACCGAATGGTAGAAAAGCGGTCTCGCCATAGCAAAGGGGAGCAGCTCAACCCAAGTCAACCAAGCATTAGACCTCGCGAAAATGATCGGGCCATAGACAAGAGGGCGGACCCCTCTCAGCAACCAAGCCGTCACGGATCGTAAAGGAAAAACGGTGCGTGCGTACACCGAGCATCAACGTCGAGCGACGCGAGCTATAGGAAAGGCGGGGGTCCGGCTGCATGAACCCTTTTCCTGACATACTTGATAACAAGATCTTGTGCAAGTTCAGAAGCGAGCGACACGTAGCGTGCGCATAATGAACGAAATCGATGAGACTAGGCGGGGGTTGATTGCTAACCCTTTCCGCGTGCCTTCCATGAGGACTTAACGGAGTGCCATATAGGACTTATTACACCGTTACTCCCTGCCGCAAAGCACAAATATAAACACACCAACAAAAACAGAGCCTCTTTCGAGGGCTTGGCCAGATGCATGTCTAGGTCCTACTTCTCATGTTATTGGATGATGCGAGAAAGCGATAAAGTGCAATAGAAATAAAATGAAACGGGATCAATACCAAACAGATGATGATCCGTAAACTACAGCGAAGCAAAGCGAAGAAACTAAGAATCCCGCGAGCGAGCTAGCAAAGCAAAAGCAAATGATCAGCACAACGATTAGCCATGAAAGCACACAAAGGTCGACATGCGTGTCGAGCACAATCACAATACACCTGCAAGAGGGACAAGTGAACCAAACAAGGAAGTATAAAGTAAAAGGATCGCGTCTCCCGGATGAGAACACGATACAGATGAATAGGGATCGTGTTCCGCGAGTAAAGCAGAACACTCAAGCAATAAGCGCCGGTCGGTGACTATCCAAGAGCCTT
This sequence comes from Vicia villosa, assembly GCF_029867415.1. NCBI lineage: Eukaryota > Viridiplantae > Streptophyta > Magnoliopsida > Fabales > Fabaceae > Vicia > Vicia villosa. Next base: position 197,450,637 of record NC_081180.1, read on the forward strand.
GCACACTAGCACACAAGTTAGAGATAACAAACATCGCAATCGGAATTGCGTTATTACTATAAAGCGAAAGGGAACGGACAAGTAATGTAAACATGAAATGGATAATGAAACATCAAAGAGAAATCAAACATGGATGATCTACAAATTAATGAAAACAAAGCATCTAGTAAGATAGTACGTCTCATAAGCTTCCCGTCGATATAAAGAACGTGCAAATCGGAGTTAAGAGTAAAAAGTTATGCAAGATTGAAGTTAGAAAAGAAAACACAAAAATTACACACAGGAACCGGTTCCTGCCCAGGACAACCCGGTTCCTGGTACAAAGAACCAGAACCTGGCCAAACAGAGTAAACTGGGAACCGGTTCCCCCTAGGGACAACCCGGTTCCTAGTATAAAAACACAGGGGCATGCATATTTGAGAGAACTGGGAACCGGTTCCCACCTAGGGACAACCCGGTTCCTGGTGCCAAAACCAGAGGGGAAAAACAACGCAGGAACCGGTTCCCACCTAGGGACAACCTGGTTCCTGGTACTAAAACACAGAAAGTCAGTAATTTTGGATTGAGTGGGAACCGGTTCCCGCCTGGGACAACCCGGTTCCTGCTGTAGAAAACAGTTTTTTTACACACTTTTAAAGCCTCGGAGCCATTCGCACTCAATCCAAAATCGTACCGACTTGCAATCAAAACAAACAAGCATCGAATCATGGATTAAACACGATTCATACAAGTCAAACAAGCATAATCATGCAAAGTGCGACGCGTCAAGCAAAGCAATTATCAAGTAAAAGTGCGACACATGCATTTGTACAAACACTTCGAGTGCGACATGAGTAACATATATGAACATTAACAATTATGCACACCAAATCAACAACAAACCATGGATCCAAGCGCGAATGTCACAATTCATCATCAACAATCATCAATTATATGTAACAAACATTAAATCCAACCGCAATTCACATGAACACGACTAATTCGAGCAAAAGATGAACAAAATCACCGATCAATCATCATCAACCATCCATAAATCAAGAACAAGATATAGATTTAGATCCAAATTCATATAATGATCAACAATTAAGCACTTAATTCAAGATCTGAAAGCTTACCGGATGAAGATCTAACCGAAGCGCGAACAAGAGAATTGAGAGAGAATTGAGAGAAAGTGTTTGTGAAGAAACTTGGTGAATTGAAATTATGAGAGTTCTCCCTGATTTGTGAAGAGCAAAATGTTTATATATTGTCAACGCGAAATGTCCAAATTGCCCTCAATGCATCTTATTTTGGCTCGTTTTTAAGGAGACTTGGTTCGGCTCTGAATTCCGGAACGAAACCAATACCAATGTGAAGATGACCAAATTCTTGACTTTTCGCCGCGAGAATCGTCTCAATCCGATATGCGATGAAGAAATTACGCGCGTTTGAATGACGAGAAACGTCGATTCATCTGGTGCGACTGTGCAGAATTTTGTGAGTACCGCTCAAAGAACTCGATAAAACTCCATATTCGGCTCAAAATCTGAACAAGCATGTGTGACGAAGAATCGAAGCTAACGAAATTTCCAAGGAAATTCCGCTGGAATGGACTTCATACGATAAAAATCGAAGAAGTTATGAATTTTCGAACTCGGCGCGACATACTCGAAAACACACTTTTTACCGAGACAACGCGGCGATCCTTAAAATTCTGGGAGTTTTCCGTGCATAATTGGCCTTCGGTCCGAACATATGAAATCTTGGTAATGATGGTACGGAGCTCCAGTTAAATTTTCAAGCGAATCCGACGAGTGGATTAGGAGATATGAATTTTCCGAGGTCCGAAACCCTACATTCAGCGCTGTTTTTCACTACGAAACCTCAAGTAATTTGCAAATCTGGCAAGCTTCCTCAAAGAATTGGCTTCCGAGCCGAACACGAAAGTTGTAGATATCATCGAAACGGTCGGGACAACACGGGAACTTAGCTCATATCACCTTCCAAATATGACTTGTGAAATTTCTCGTATTTCCACTATTTAAACCATTTTTCACACCGTATCTTCTTAAACCCATGGAAACTCTTTATTATTTTTCTTCCATTTTTGAATGACGAAATAAACGTCATTATTAACTTATAGCTCAAATAAAGAGGGCAAATTTTGGGGTGCAACAGCCTCATGGAAGATAGTAGAGGTTGTTACGAACCATCGTAAGAACGCTATTACTTTCAATAGTGAGTGTCCGCCGAAGCTGAATGGCCTAAAACCTTTTAACCCATCTAAGCCTTTTTAGGATGTAGCGAAGAAAAAAGATCAAGTACCAATTTGAGCTTGTTGTCATGCGATACACTCAGACGAGGTCTTTTTAGGCATATTATTGGCGCCCATGAGCAATTGTGCGTGCCGGTAGTATCCGATAGAAGATTGAAAACTTTGGGAACCTTTGTAGAACCCGATCGACAGGTACAAAATTCCTTAGAACACGCCTTGTGGGATGGGTAGACCCGTGGCTCCATGCTCGTGACGTCGAACCTTTGAACCTGGATTGTGTGATTTTGTGTGATCTTGTGTGCTCTTGATTGTGGTTGATGCATAAACCATGCATTCATAAAAATTTCCTTCACAAATGGTTTTCAAGGAACTTAGAGACTTTTTTTGTAAACATCACAGGTACCATGGATCAAAAGAGAAGCATCAAGAAGTACACTTTCAGGAATTCAAGGGCGAAAGATTTGAAAGAGCTAGCAACTTTTGTTCCTAATCTTGACAACTTCAAAAACCGTTATGGGAAATTGATCTCTATCTTGAAGACCAAAGTGGAGAAGGGGATTCTTGAGATTCTTGTGCAGTTTTATGATCCGGTTTATCATTGTTTCACCTTTCCCGGATTATCAACTTATCCCCATATTGGATTGGTTTGCCAGTTACGAATGATATACCGTTTAGTGGTATGGAAAAAGAGCCTAAGGTTGATGAAATAGCAGAGCTTCTTCAGTTGAAGATATCAGATGTGAAAGCAAACATGACCAAAAAAGGAGGAATTTGGGGGTTGACTTCTAAGTTCTTGATTGGAAAGGCTTATATGTTGGCTAGTAAAGGAAGTATGATTGCTTTTGAGACTTTTCTGGCCTTGCTCATCTATGGTTTGATACTCTTTCCCAACATTGACAACTTTGTCGATGTTAATGCTATTCGGATATTCATGATTGGGAATCCTGTGCCTACTTTTCTTGGGGATACTTATCATTCCATTCACCATAGGACTGATAAGAAAGGTGGACTTATCAACTGTTGCACTCCTTTGCTCTATAAGTGGTTTATTTCGCACTTACTCAGACTAAGAATTTCTTGAGCAACCTTGATGGTCTCTCATGGTCTCAGAAGATCATGCCTCTTACTAATGGGAATATCCATTAGTACAATCCTTCTTATGACATTGTTGAGATTATTGATAGTTGCGGAAAATTCCCTAATGTACCTCTTCTTGGTATACAAGGAGGAATTACCTACAACCCTATTCTTGCAGGGCGTCAATTTTGTTACCCCATGAAGGAGCGACCTGCTAGTATTCTTGTGTCAGGAATATTTTATCATAATCAGGATGGAGATTCAGATATGAGAAATCGGTTTGTGCGTGCTTGGCACCATATTGATAGAAAGAGACATTAGGGAAAGAAACAATGTGTTGCTCTCAAAGACTATACTGATTGGGTTCAAGCTAGAGCTCACACCCTTCAGATGCCTTATTTACTCGAGGAGCCCTCTCTACTCATTACTCCACCATTATCTTTCACTATTCCCATCGAGAGTAGTGAGGAGCACCTAGAGCTCGTGGCTAGGATGTGATTAGAAAGAGATACATGGGAGAAGAAGTTTCATGCTTCGGAGATTGAGAAGAAAGAATTGAAGATACAGTTGAAAGAAAAGGATGAAATGCTTTATCTTCAATATGGTTGGTTGATGGAAAAGGATGATCAGATCCGTCGTCAGGAAGAGCTACTTCAACAACATGGTGAAAAGCGGAAGAGACAACAAGAGGATTTATTTTCCTCTGGTAGTCAGGAAGATTCAGTTGCATGGAAAGAAGTTGCTGGCAAGATGATGGTTGAGAAGACTCATTTGAAGGCCTTTTATGAAGATGAATTGGAGAAGCTCCGTAGGAAGCTGCAAAGAGGAGTTGGATCTTCATCAGAAGCGTTCCCTTATAGTTTTTAGCTTTTCTGTTGTTTTGTAATTTTGAGCTTTGAACATTTTGTAAGCTTTTCCATTATTAATGAAAGAATTTTATTATGTTTTATGTTGTATTTCTTTAATGTTTACAATTAATGTCTTAAAGTTCCTTGAAAACCAATAAAAATAAAAATCATTTGCATTACATTTCATGCATCATTCCGCATCATGGTCATGCTTTCGAGAGTATTTTAGAGGTCTCATTCAGTGTTCTTCGTACAGAATCAAGCTGTCTCATCGGTATAACACTCGAGCTAACTGCAAGAAGAAGATGGAAGGTCTTGAACAAGAGAATCGTGAGCTACGCGAAGAGGTTGTTACTTTGAGATCTGGGGTAGAGCGTCTCACTGCTCTAGTAGAGACATTGATGGATACTCAGAATCAAAATCAAGTTCCTCCTCCCTCCAATGCCAAAGCTCAGGGTCAGGCCACTGTGATTTCTGAAATCGCTGCTACAACAATTCCTGCTGTTGCTACTCAGCAACGTATGCCTAATGGATATCCTTGGGGTATGCCTGAAGGTTATCTGTTTGTTCCTGAGATGACTCGTCCTTTGACTCCTGTTATGGTCACCACGTCTCCTATTGTTCATACTGATCCTTTTGTCCCAGAGCCCATTTATGATGCTGCACCAAGTGAAGGTTTGGGTATTCACAACAAAATGGATGGTTTCCAAGATCAGTTTGAAGAATTGAAGAAAGAAATAAAAGCCCTGCGTGGGAAAGAATTGTTTGGAAAGAATGTGCATGATCTCTGCCTTGTTCCCAATGTTAAAGTACCTGCTAAGTTCAAGTTGCCTGAATTCGAGAAGTATAAGGGAAATTCCTGTCCTCAGGCACATCTGGTGATGTATGTAAGGAAGATGTCCACTAACACTGATGATCAACGTCTGTTGATCCATTATTTCCAAGACAGTTTGACTGGAGCTTCTTCTAAGTGGTATATGGGCCTTGATAGCACCCATATTTGCACTTTTAATGACTTAGCTGGGGCGTTTGTAAAGCAATACAAGTATAATGTGGACATGGCTCCTGATAGAGATCAGCTGCGAGCTATGATGCAAAAAGAAAAGGAATCCTTTAAGGAATATGCTCAGAGATGGCGTGAGGTTTCCGCCCAAGTAATTCCTCCGATGGAAGAGAAAGAGATGACTAAGATTTTCCTGAAGACTCTTGGCCCATTTTACTATGAGAAGATGATTGCAAGTGCTCCTGTAGACTTCATAGAAATGATGGGTATGGGTGTCAGGCTTGAAGAAGTTGTGCGAGAAGGTCGTCTGGTTCAGAATGACAATCCGTCCGGTGGTGCGAGGAAGTATGGTTCTTCTTTCCAAAAGAAGAAGGAATCAGATGCTAATGTTGTTTCTCATGGAAGGAATAGACGATCCAGAAGTCAACCTCATCAAGTGGCGTCAGTGACTCCTGTTGTGAATTCAGTGCATGTAGCTCCTGTTAATCAACAACCAGCAAGGCGGAATCCATATCCTCGAGTTAATTTTGATCCTATTCCCATGACATACACAGAATTGTATCCTGCTATAATTCATAAGAAGTTGGTTCAACCAAGGTCATCGCCTCCTGTTCCAGAGAAACTCCCTTGGTGGTACAAGGCTGATGCCACTTGTGCTTTTCATCAGAATGCTCTTGGGCATGACTTAGAGAATTGCTGGCCTCTAAAGAATGAAGTTCAGAGATTGGTCCGTTCTGGTATGCTTTCCTTCTGTGATATTGGTCCTAATGTGCAGAACAATCCATTTCCAACTCATGAAGCATCTGCTGTGAACATGGTGTATGGATGCCTTGGGAAGTATAAGGTTTATCGTGTGGAACACATCAGAGGATCATTGGTAGAGATGCATGCCACTCTGTGTGAATATAGTCACTATAAGCATAATCATGCTACTTGTAGGATTTGTTCAGTCAATCCTCGAGGGTGTTATATTGTGAGAAGAGATTTACAAGAGATGATGGATCAAGGGCTCATTGAGATTCTGAAAGACAGAGACGAAGATGATGTCAATGTGATTGAGCCGTACTTTGAAATTCCAGAATGCGTAGAGATTGGTTATTGTGGAAAAGTTGCTGTAGAGCCTCTTGTGATATGTTTGCCAGGATCTGCACCTATAGCTCTGACAAAGCTGTACCCTACAGATACAATGCCACCATGCTGGAAGGTGGAAAAGAAGTCGAGATTAAACCTTTGTCTTCTGTAGTGAATATAGGAGATGTTAGTAGAGTGACTAGAAGTGGATGAGTTTTTACTAAACCCCAAGAAGTTATGGATGTCCAGAGGAATCCTACTCAAGTGCTTGTGAATATTAATGATGCGACAAAAGTGAATGATGGTTCGTCTTCAGGAAAAGAGATGGATGAGATTTTGAAGCTTATCAAGATGAGTGATTATAAGATCGTGGATCAGTTGCATCGTACTCCATAAAAGATCTCTATAATGGAACTGCTGACGAATTCTCCTGCTCATAGGGATTCCTTGATGAAGATACTTGATCAAGCCTTTGTGGATCATGATGTGACGTTGGATCAGTTTAATGGGGTTGTGAGTAATATTACTGCATGTAACAATTTGAGCTTCAGTGATGAAGATTTGCCCGAGGAAGGAAGAAATCACAATTTGGCTTTGCACATCTCTGTCAGTTGCAAAGAAGACTCGATGTCTAATGTGTTGATCGATACTGGCTTATCGCTGAATGTCATGCCAAAATCCACTTTTGCTAAGTTGTCTTATGGTGGCACACCAATGAGATTTAGCAATGTGACTGTGAAGGCTTTTGATGGATCAAAGAAATCAGTGGTTGGAGAGGTTGATTTACCCATTTGTATTGGACCGTTTGTCTTTAAGATTACTTTTCAAGTGATGGACATCTTTCCTGCATACAGTTGTTTGTTGGGACGCCCATGGATTCATGAAGCTGGGGCAGTTACTTCGACTCTTCACCAAAAGTTGAAATTTGTGAAAGATGGAATGATGGTTGTCGTGAAGGGAGAACAAGCTTTGCTAATTAGTCATCTCTCTTCATTCCGCGCTATAGAGGCTGATAAAGTAGTCATTGGAACTGCATTCCAAGCCCTGTCTGTTAATGATGAATCCAAAAGGGATGAAGCTTCCATTGCCTCTTTCAAAGATGCTCAGCTGGTGGTTCAGAATGGACATTTAGGAGTATAGGGACAAGTGGTGAGTCAGCAAGAGAACAAGAATAGAGTTGGTCTGGGTTTCTTTGCCTCAAACAAGTCTGCGATGAAACCAGAATCTGCTTTTCGCCCTTATCAGGAGATATTTCATAGTGCTGGGTTCCTACATCCGACTCCTCCAGAGGTAGACGCTATTATTGAAGATGAACCTGAACCAGAGATGCCAAACTTTGTGACCCGTGGAAAGATGATCAAGAATTGGATCACCATTGATGTTCATGATTATACTCATGTTTCAAAGTAATTTGTTTTTATGTTTTTCAAAATCCTTTCATTCTGCCCAAGATGAAAGTGAATTTGTTGGGGCTTTTCCTGTTTGTTTCAAACATTAAAATCATCAATAAAAGTCATTTTGTTTCTGCATATATATGTTTTTTACCTTTTTGCTTTTTCTGGAAAGTGGTAACACAAAAAACCTTAAAAATATGTTTTCATTTGCCATAATCTGCACGATCACATGTTTGCATATATCTTTCCTTTTCCTGAAATAATAATCACTTGTGTAGATTAATCAATAAAACCGTTGAAAGTAATGACCCTGCACCCTCTCCCAACTTCGAGTGTCCTGTGTATGAGGCGGAAGAAGAAAGTGATGAATGAATTCTTGATGATATTTACCGACTACTTGAGCATGAGGAAGACACCATTCAACCGTATAAAGAGCCGTTAGAAGTCATCAACTTGGGTTCTGAAGAGGATAAGAAGGAAGTCAAGATTGAGGCACTGCTTGGTCAAGATGTTAAGAAGAGGATTGTAGAGCTTCTTAAAGAGTATGTTGACATTTTTGCGTGGTCCTACCAAGATATGCCTGGGTTGGACACAAATATTGTGGAGCATCGTTTGCCGTTAATACCAGAATGCCCTCCTGTCAAGCAAAAGCTAAGAAGAAGTCATCCCGATATGGCGGAGAAGATTAAGAATGGGGTCTTGAAGCAGATAGATGCAGGTTTCCTTGTCACTTCTATATACCCTCAATGGATTGCCAATATTGTGCCTGTTCCAAAGAAAGACGGAAAAGTTCGCATGTGTGTTGATTATAGAGATTTGAATTAAGCCAGTCCGAAAGATGATTTTCCTCTACCTCACATTGATATGTTGGTAGATAGCACAACAAAATTCGTGGTTTTCTCCTTCATGGATGGTTTTTCAGGATACAACCAGATTAAGATGGCACCTGAAGACATGGAAAAGACAACCTTTATTAAGCCATGGGGAATGTTCTGCTACAAAGTAATGCCTTTTGGGTTGAAGAATGGTGGCGCGACGTAGCAGAGGGCCATGACCACTCTTATCCATGATATGATGCACAAAGAAATTGAGGTTTATGTGGATGACATGATCGCCAAATCCCAGTCAGAGGAGGGGCACATGGAGGATCTTTTAAAGTTGTTTCAGCGTTTGAGGAAGTATCGTCTCCGCCTGAATCCAAACAAATGCACTTTCGGTGTCCGTTCCAGAAAATAATTGGGTTTTGTTGTCAGTCAGAAAGGAATTGAAGTGGATCCTGATAAAGTCAAAGCAATTCTGGAAATGCCAGCACCAAAGACCGAGAAACAAGTGAGAGGTTTCCTCGGACGTTTGAATTATATCTCCAGGTTCATTTCCAATATGACTGTTACCTCTACAAGTGAAAGATGCAAATAGATCATTATATACTGAATTATTCTCATTTTCTACCCACATGAAGGTTAAAGTATTCACATGTTTGGTCGATTCATCTTCGAGGTCACTGTCAGAGTCTTTCTCAGACCAGGTCACAGATAGACCTTTCTTCTGTCTCTTGAGGAATGTAGGACATTCATGTTTGATGTGTCCAAAACCTCCACATTCATAGCACTGTATACCTTTTTCATAAGTGGGCTTTTCTTCAGACTTACTCTTTCCAGCATCATGTGAGTTGTGAATGTCAGATGAGTTGTTTGGACATTTGATCTTGGATTTTTGTCCATCTTCTTCATCACTCGATTGAATTGTCTTCCAAGCAGAACAATTGCATCGGATAACCCTTCATCTGAATCTAGGTCACATTCCTCTAATCCAGCGTCAGCGTCAGCAGCAAAAGCTATGCTTTTGTTCTTCATTTTGGACCTATCATTGATGCTCAGTTCAAACATTTAAAGAGATCCTACTAGATCATCCAAATTTATCTGATTAATGTCTTGAGCTTCTTCAATAGCTGTCACCTTCATGTAAAACCTTTTGGGAAGAGACTTGAGCATCTTCCTCACTAGTTTTTCTTCAAGAATCTTTTCTCCCAAGGAACTCGATACATTAGCTATCTCCATAACATTCATGTGAAATTCGTGAATGCTTTCATCTTCTTTCATCCTTAGATTTTCAGATTGAGTGGTTAACAGCTGAAGTCTTGACATCTTTACTTTAGAGGTGCCTTCATGTGTTGTTCAAAGGATCTCTCATGCATCTTTATCCACTTCACATGTGTTCACCAGCCTAAAGATATTCTTGTCAATTCCATTGAATATGGCATTTAAAGCCTTAGAATTGGCAAGCGCGAGTTCGTATTCTTCTTGGTTCCAGTCTACCTCTGGCTTTAACACATTTTTGGGTTGTTTGTGTGCTCCCACAATAACCGGATGTTTCCAACCTTTCAGAACTGCCTTCCAGACCTTGATGTCTATGGATTTCAAGAAGGCCACCATGCGGGGTTTCCAATAGTCGTAATTGCTTCCATACAGAACTAGTGGTCTGTTCCGAAATCCAACTTCCTTGTCCATTGTACCAGAAAGTAACCACCCTAAATCTCACTCAGATGCAGAGCATAGTGCCTACTCTAATACCAACTGAAATTCTGGTATTAGATATGTGATGTTGAATGAGATGTCACGACACAATATCTGAGTTATGAACACGAATAATAACTGCAACAATAAACGTGCAGAAAGTAAATAACACAGGGATATGTTTACCTAGTTCGGAACAATCCTTCCTACTCTGGGGGCTACCAAGCCAGGATGAAATCAATATCCGATAGTATCAATTCAAAGTTAAGACTCACCTAGGTATGAGGCCCTCCTCAAATCCCTTCCAATCACAATCCCTGTGATAAAAAATAAAAACCAAAGAAAAATAACCAAAAGATACTCTTCCAGAACAAACTACTCCTCGATGCTTAAAAGCTTACAAGGATGCAAATACTCTCCTTGCTTAAAAGCTTCGAAGATCAAAATAATATTCAACACCTAAAGGTTTGTGAATGTACACATATGAAACACACGAAAAATAGGGATTCCTAAACCCTAAAACAAATAATATCAGTTCCACGCCTAAACTAGGTTACAACCCTTCTATTTATAGATATGTCTTTTTCTAGGCTGGGCTTCAAATCGCAATAGTGAGGCTGCCAAAATTCTGCTACTTGTTCTCAAAGAGATTAGGTCTTCAATCCAATCTTTATAATGTCTCCAATAATAGAAAGCGTGGATATCTTCTGATTGAATCCATCTTACTAAAAATATCAGCTGATTGATTTCTTCGAATATTCTAAGATGAAATAAAGATTCTTGTAGCAAATAAAACTACCTGATCCACTTGCCAGATCAGCTTCTGCAGCCAGGATGTCATGACATCTTGTTCAACTTGTTGAAGTCTGAATGCTAAGTCATCTTGCATCTCTTCCAACATGATCTTCCTCGGTATGTTTTAGAAAAATGCATGCCAACAATAAGAGAACCTTCAATGCTTGTTGTACTTTGTATGATATACCTTCTCTTATCTGTGATGTTTGGTCGTATGATATGTATGCATGTTACATGTTTGCCATGCATGTATTCCTGTTACATGTATGTTCTCTTATCTGTGATGCCTATTCATATGATATATTTGTGATGCATGTTCACATATTTGACATGTATGCGTGTTACATGTTTGCGATGCATGTATGCCTGTTACGTGTATGTCTTATCTTATCTGTGATGCTTGTTTGTATGATATCTTTGTGATGCTTGTTCACATTTGAGAGGTATGCATGTTACATGTTTTCCATGCGTGTATGCATGTTACATGTATGTTTTTTTTATCTTCGATGCCTGTTCATATGATATCTCTGATGCTTGTTCACACACATGCACATGTATGTCTGTTACATGTTTGCTATGCATGTATGCCTGGTACATGTATATTCTTTATCTGTGATGCTTATTCGTATGATATCTTTGTGATGCTTATTTACATTTGACATGTATGCTATCACTTGTGATGCATTTGCACACACCCACATTCATGTATGCCTGTTACATGTTTGTTTTACTATCTGCGATGCCTGTTCGTATGATATTTTTTTTATGATACCTGTTCACGTGTTTGATGTATACTCACCATGTTTACTTTCTTATCTGTGATGCCTTTTCACATGCCATGTTTTCTAGGATCTTTGTGACGTTGCTTGTTCGTTGCATGCTCCCTTATGGTGCTCGGTTTCGTTTCTCTAGGAGATGCGAATCGAGATAGAAATAGAAACTTTTGAGTCGAACTACGGCACTTTGATTTCTCCATTGCACGTTCGAGGTACTTAGGCATAGGGTACGGACGCCCTAGTGATCGAATTTTCCATTCTCTTTGTTTTCCGTTTATTTGCATGTTTCCCATTATCTATCTATCTTTCCTTTGCATGTTTCCCATTATCTATCTATCTTTCCATTGCATGTTTCCCTTTGCACATCGTATGATACACACACACACCCTTAGATTAGAAACTAGCAAGAATGGATCTTGTGGAGTACCATATACGTGAGGGGTGCTAATACCTTCCCCTTGCGTAACCGACACCCTTACCCTTTCTCTATGACCATTGCTTATTATTTGGTTTTCTTCGATATTTTCCATTCCTTCACGTAGGATAAATAAATGTTCTATGGCGACTTCATTATTTAGTTGATGAGTTTTCTAGTTGCTTCAAAACACCTTTCCGACTAGCTTACAAAACAGAGGCCGTAATCCCCATCGAGGTACACATACCCTCGAGGAAAATAGACTCCCCTATGGAGATAGAAGAAAACAATGAAGCTCTAAGAGAAGAGCTCGACTTGGTCAAGGAGGTTAGGTCGGGGCCTCCCTCCGGGAAGCCTCGCTCAAATAGAAAATAGCCATAAGATACGACATAAAAGTCAGGAAAAAAGACTTTGAAGTCGGCAGCCTCGTCTTGAAAAGGAACCACAATGATTCGCGCGAATGGAAGCTCACGGCGAACTGGGAAGGCCCTTACCGAGTTCGAGCAAAAACAGACAACAGAGCCTACTACCTCGAACGCCTGGACGGGGTAGAATTAGCTCGACCATGGGACACTGAAAAACTCAAACAATATTACAGTTGAGAAAACCGTCGACCAACTAAACCTAGATACGGACCCGGTAGGACCGACCAAGCACATGCGCCCCGGTACGAGCAATGCGTAACGATATGAAACGAAAGGAAAGATAACACTCCTATAACAAGCAAGTCCTCTTCTCGACGAGGATTCCTCAATTGAGCTCCACCGTCGTAGTATCACGCAAGCAGAACCCCCAAGTCATGACGGGTCGTTCACGCCGAGGGACTCAGACCAACAACGAGGATCCGAACACCTCTAACATAGCCCGAGAAATTAATCCGGCCACCTTGACCGTTCCCCACACCGTCAAGACAATAAACCGAATCGAGCAAACTTCCAAACATCAAAACAACAGGCACGCGTGACCCTCTGACGGGCACGAAAAACACTTAGAAATAATCAAAAACATATAAAGTCCTCCGACGGACGAGCAGAGCAATAAACAAAAATTTGAACATATGCATAATAAATCGGCCACAAGGGCCATTGTACTTAGTTACACAAAAAGGGGCTGAAGCCCCAACAGAAATAAAAAAATGGCCGCTACAAACACGAATGTACGGAAATTACATCAACGGGGTCGAGCCCTAATAAAATTACAAAGATACGGCATGCAGGCCGGGCAGAAACTAGCAAGACTACTGAGAAGAAGGCTGGTGCTTCTCGGCATTGGGTTGAATGATCTGGTCATGCTGCTCCTCACCGCCTGAACCTTGTCGAGCCACGTTCTCAAATTGGGGTCCTCGGCGATAATGGCAAGGGAATCCTCCGCCATTGCTGTGTCCTTGAGATACTCGGGGATCACCACTTGTTTGTCGACCACAGCATAGGCAAAATTACTCCCCTCGGTGTAAGAATAACCTCAGAGTTCAGGATCCTCAACTAAGTAATCGCATTCTTAAAGCTAGCCTCATTGTTGACCAGGCTATCCTCGACAGCCACTCGATAGCAATGGACCCTCTGAACACGAGTCTCCATCCTTGTGAGGTCTTCAGGCTTATCCTCGAGAGAAGCAGCGTCAGCTTCCATATTGGTGACCCGCTCCTCGAGGTTACGCTTTTGAGAGCGGCAAGTCCTGAGCTCCTCCTCGGCTTTTTCCAGGGCCTCCTTCACCTTAGAAGAACCTTCAAGGTCGGGTTCAGCTTTCTTTAGTTTTGCTTTAGTGTCACTCAAGGCCGATTTCACCATGCGCAGCTCGAGTTCTAGGGAAGTCTCCCCGTTAGCATAAACTGAGGCCATGCCAATAAGCCTCATCACAGCAGCGGCATCCTAGGCCAACAAAATCCTCCTCGACGGCCTATCCACCTCCTCCAAATGGAGAGACTATGCCCGATCAAGATCTAGGGAGCACCCCTCAAGAAACTTTGACTGGTGGAAGACAGGGGGCAGGCCAAACTTCACCTTCGGCCACTCCATAGTCAGGTCGACCATATCACTGTCTGGACGCAGCCTCTTTAACCTCGAGGACGCGGCCTGGGCGGAAGGGTGCCCAACCTAAGGAGAAGTGGAGGAGCCCCTAGAACCACTGTTGGTGGCATCCACTGCCCGAAGCTTTATGATTTTCTTCTTGGATTTGGCCGCCAAGTTCCTTTGCATTTTCTTGTTCGGGTTCAACATCCCACTTGAAACACAACAAGAAATACAATCAGTACAAACGAGGAAAAACTGCCGAAATCGACGAGCAAATTAAAGAAACCAAATCAGCTACCCAAGTAAGCCCGAATTTCCTTGACCGTCTTGCACTCTAGGAGCTCTTTAACACTAATTAATACTCTATCAACTAGGGGGTTCCCGTCCTTGTCAAGCAACGGGCGACCCCTGACCGGAAAATAGCAAGTGTACTATTTTTACCGATGTAGTAATAATGGGATTAATCCCCAAGTATCGAACTCGCGGACTGTGTAGGAAATATAAGTTATCGTAACGATTCAATTGAACAAAAGAACATGGGGGTTTTGTTGTTTGTTTGGAAATAACAATAAATGATAACAAATTAATAGAAAGCGTAAAAGTGACTTTAAAACAATATGAGAAATTATGCTAGGGTCAAGTGTATGAATTGCCTTGCAACAACCTTTAATCCTTATTTACGAAATATCAGTGTACATGAACTATTACCGAATCTTAAGAGTTATCTTCCCTAATTCCTTAGCGGAAAACCTTTTGATACTGTCTTGTATCCTAATTCCTTAGCAATTCAAGAAGTGATCAAGCGCAATATAATTTATCAAGATTATTACGGTTACTACGGAGAATCCTCATTCCTAAGCAGTAACAACCGTAGTATTATTGTGCAAACAGCGATAAGGTGGTTTGTCGGACCTAACCCTTAACCGTAAATCAAAAATCCATTTGTCCGATAGATAAAGCAATAAGCACTTTGCACAATCAAATAAGTTCACACACATGACGATTTCATAACATAAAGGAAATTAGGTTCATTACAATAGCAATTCAGGGACACCCCTAGCATTGGGGGGTTTATCCGCTCATAATATTCAAAGAAAATACAATAGGAAGATTAGACATTACAAGAAAATAGGATTACTTTGATCTTCAATCGCAATTGCTCTTGAAGATCTCTGTTCTCCAAAACCCTTGAGATCTCTTCTCTTTCTTCTGCAATTCTTTCGTACGTCAAAAAGTGATTTTCTCCTCTCCAAACAGTGACTAAATATCCTCTCAGCAAATGTTTTCTTCTGAAAAGTCCACAATGCCCTTCCTCAAGAGACTGGTTGAACGATTTGAAAATTAGATTTTTTCTTCGCGCAAGGCTGACACGGCCGTGTCCCATGACACGGGTGGCCGTGTCACAACTTTGTCTTCTTGGTTTTCATATTTTCAAGTTCTTCTCTTCAGCAAGTGTGACACGCCCGTGTCACATGACACGGGTGGCCGTGTCACAGCTCTGTCTCACCAAAATCCACTTCTTCTTGTCTCGAATCGTGCCATGTACTGCATAACTTTAAACACTACCAAACACTAGATCAAAAGCAATGGAAAAACAACAAAAACTAGAAAAGATAACACACCAAACTCAAATACGAAAATTAACAAAACTAAAAAGAACTAGATTGAAACAACTTAAAATACCACCGAATGAAGTGCTTTTCCATTGATTCGAACACAAGAACAAGGTGAAATTGGTGGCCGATCACAACCCCAAACTTAGCTCATTACTTGTCCTCAAGTGATGGACGAGAAAACAAGAGGACACCCATGAACTTTTCTTTTGCTCCACAACGCAACTGATACTTCCACACTTGATATTTACTTCCATGTCAAAGTGTTCGATTCCCCTTTCCGAAGTTTTCCGTTGCACTTCAATGTTGACTCATTCTTTTACCTGCAAGCTAAGTCACACTCCTCACCAATTCTCTCGGGGTTAAGTGTTTCACTCATTCATCAAGGCATGCATATCTACTCTTAAATTTTGTACACATTCTAACACAATTCCACATAATCAATAACACACACTTTTTGAGGACTTACGGGATGTAACGGGGCTTAGGTAAGGTGGGATAAACAAGGAAATTGGGTACGAGGGTTTATGGTTCGGTATCAACTAATCCGTCCAAGATCTTTTGCACAATACACTGTATTTGGGGTGTTTAGCTCTTTTTCATGCTTTCCGGAGTTTAGAACTCTTAAGTGATGGCAAGTGTGAAAAATTTCTTTTTCTCTTTTTTTATCTTTTTGATTTCTTTTTCTTTTTTTTATTTTTTTTTATTTTTTATTTTTATTTTTTTTTACACTTGCCTTCTTCTTTTGTTACCGGGCTCGGTTACCCCAAACTTATCTTTTCGCATGCTTAGCACAAAACTTTTGTCAGGACTTATAGTTAATACCGAATCTGAGGGAAACATGAGGGGTTATGAATTTTCTCAAAATAAACAACAAGGACTATGGATCAAGATTGGTTAATGAAGGGTTACAGACATAAAGGTTGGATGAGAAAGGCTCTGGGTTAAACAAACAAAAGTGCCTCACTGTGTGATCAATTTGTGTACTATATGAAGAACAAATGTAAAATTAGAGTGATAATGCCATACCTGATGCGCTCTCATGATGATATGAAGTATTTGGCTTTGTATATCCTTACTATGTTAAGTATTGCTTACAGGTTCAACAATGGTCTCCATTTTGTACAACTTACTGTCCGGTTCGGGTTACTCTAAACTCATTCATTTGGCACCATCAAGTTGCGTCTAGCATTTTCTTCAGTTGTGTCAACTTTCATAGGTGCCCGGGAGCTAATTTAGGATGCATCTTTCCCCTTTTTCACCTTCATTCCCATGATACTATCTTCTGGAATCACATTCATCCTGGTGCACTGAAGGCTCAAAACACACATACTTAATTGAAAATAAGGGAACTGAAATAAAAGGAAATAACAGAAAATAACTTAGGACGAAAGAACCTCCCCCACACTTGAACTCAACATTGTCCGCAATGTGTAGACAAGCATAAGGGAGACTTACAGTGCTCACTGAGGCGTAGGTAGAGGGTGTGGAAATTGCAACATCATGCGTTGCATCTTTTCGAAAATGAAATTTCACCAAAAATCAGCGCACATGCCTGACACGGCCGTGTCACATGACACGGGTGGCCGTGTCAGGACTCTACCTCCCTTCCAACCTTGGGTTTCAAATAAAAATTCTTCAGGGTTCATGACATGGACGTGTCACGGGACACGGGTGCCCGTGTCAGACCCCTGATTTCCTCCAAACTTATTATTTTTTCATGTCCAGACTTATCTGCCCCTTCTCTCTTTTCTCTTTGCAAGAGACACACTGTTTGTACCTACAGAATAAAATGCAAAAACACATAAAACTATTAAAAAGAAATCTCGTGGGTTGCCTCCCAAGAAGCGCTTCGTTTAACGTCGCATGGCTCGACGGTCCATTACCCTTTACTAGGGAGGGTACTTCCTCCTCCAAACCTGGTTGCTTGTCACTTCCGCAACCACGAACTCAGGAAGACGAAAAGCATGGACCACTTTTCTCTTCAAATCATTACCCACCTTCATCTCCTCACCTTGATTTTCCTCTTTCTTCTTCTTCTTCTTCTTGACTTTTTGAATGAACTTAGGAATTATGACAGGTACATGCGATAAGGTCACCTCACAGACTATGCTTGAGACTTTTTTTGGGAGAGGTTTTGGACCTTTGCTCTCTCCTTCATTTTTAATTGTGCCAACCGAAAGTTGATTATTTCCATCTACACTATGCTTATTGACTTCCAACACCTTCAATGTTACCTCTTCATCAAATGACTTTACCGTCAGTGTCCCTTTCTCGATATCAAAATTGCAGCGACTAGTAAGCAAAAATGGTCGACCGAGAAGGATAGGAGTTTCTTCATCTTCGGGAATGTCCATGATGTGGAAATCAACTGGAAAGATAAACTTACCTATCTCTACTAATACATATTCAGCTATACCATATGACTGCTTAATGGTGTGATCAGCAAATTTCAATTTTGTCTCACTCTCGCTTATCTTTCCAATGTCAAGCTTTTTGAAAATAGACAATGGCATTAAACTTACACTAGAACCAGAATCAATTAGCACCTTCTTGAACGTTCTATCATTGATAGTGCAAGGAATTGCCACCGCTCCAGGGTCTTTCTTCTTGGTTGGAATCCTCCTTTCTGGTGAGACTCTACCACACTTTTCGATTCTAACTTTCAGCTCATCTCCCACTTGTTTCTTCTTAGAAATTACCTTTTCATAAATTTCTTGTACAAAGGCATATTCTCAAGTGCTTCAAAGAAAGGTAAGTTAATTTCTAACTTCTTGAACATTGCAGCAAACTTCTCAAAATCCCTCTCTTTCGAATCCTTCTTGGCCACTCTAGAGGGGAATGGTAATTTGACCACCGGTTTAGTTTCTTTCTTATTTTTCTCTTCCAGCGGCTTAACCGGTGATATCACTACTTCAGGCTCTTTCGGATTTTCTCTCACTTCTAGATCTACCTCTATGACTAAGTTGTCATCTATTTCCTCTTCTTCTTCAGGCTCTGGCGCTTTCTGACTTCTTGTTGTAACAACATTAATTTTTTCTTGGTTTTTTGGATTTGCCACAGTTGAGCTTGGAAGAGTACCTTGTGCCTGTAGAGTGAGATGCTGTGCTATCTGACCCACTTGAACTTCCAGATTTTTGATTGAAGCTGTTGTGTTCCTATGGTTGTTTCTTGTCTCTTCTTGAAACTGAGAACATTGTCCGGCCAGTCTCTCAATAGCTACTTCCCATTCTGCCTTCTGAGGAACTTGTTGTTGATTCTTCCATCCCGGATTATAGGTGTTAGAATAAGGATTGTTCTGCTTCAAGAACTTGATCTCTTCAATTTGTTGAGGAGTTGCAAAACAATACACAGTTTGGTGAGGGCCATTACAAATTTCACAACTGACCGTCTGAGCCGGTTGAACTTGAGCCACAGTTTGAGTCTCAACAGTCATCTTTTTCAATCTCCGCTCAACTTCCGCAGCTACCCGATCTTCTATTTTCACAACTTGCATTTACAATTTCATATCCACTAATCCTTCAGGTTGGCTAACACTACGGTCATATAACTCCAAGTGTTCATTGGCTGCAATAACTTCTATGATTTTTTTAACACTAGTGGCTGTTGAAAAGTTGGATGAGCCACCAGCGGTTGTGTCAATCAATTGCTTAGTCTTCATTTTAAGAACAATCAAAAAATTATGCATTTGTTCAGTGACATCCATGTTGTGTGTTGGGCATGCCACCAACAACCTCTTGAATCTCTTATACGCGTCTCCAAGTGATTCTCCTTCCTTCTGTTTAAAATTTACAATATCATACCTCTTACGAATATAAACAGCAGCGGGAAAATACTCATTCAGAAAGGTTGACTCCATTTGTTGCCATGTGGTAATACTCCCAACAGGTAATGAGTAGAACCACTCTTCAGCGTCATCCGCTAACGTGAATGGAAACATAACCAACTTCTTGGCTTCTTCAGAGTGTCCTTCTATCTTCAAAGATGTTGTCATAGTAAGAAACCTTTGTAAATGCTTATTAGCATCTTCATTTATTCTTCCTGAAAATGGTTTCTTCTCCAGCTGTCGAATCGTTGCTGGATGTAGCTGAAAGTGAGCAACATCGACCGGTTGATTTACAATTGTCATCCGGCCAGCTGGTGCATTTGCTCCACCATAATCACCTAACAGCCTTTCTACGGGAGCTGCCATCGTTTCAGCCTCCGAATCGGAATGCTCAGAATGAATAGAGAGAATTTCCTCGTTATCAGATTCCGAAGCTGTCAGAATGTCTTCTAGCGCTTCCAGTCGTTCTTGCTTCGCTTTTCGAAGCCTATCTCGTAATGATCGTTCTGGCTCTGCGTCAAAAATAAATTCTGCTGAGGCCTTACCTCGCATACAAGGATTAGACGATTATTAGTAATAAGAAAATGAAATACCAGAAAAATAAAAAATAACAATTTTAGTTGCAGAGCAACAAAAATTCAATTGAACTATTCTTCAACTTATAATTTGGCAGTCCCCGGCAACGGCGCCAAAAACTTGACCGGAAAATAGCAAGTGTACTATTTTTACCGATGTAGTAATAATGGGATTAATCTCCAAGTATCGAACTCGTGGACTGTGTAGGAAATATAAGTTATCGTAACGATTCAATTGAACAAAAGAACATGGGGGTTTTGTTGTTTGTTTGGAAATAACGATAAATGATAACAAATTAATAGAAAGCGTAAAAGTGACTTTAAAACAATATGAGAAATTATGCTAGGGTCAAGTGTATGAATTGCCTTGCAACAACCTTTAATCCTTATTTACGAAATATCAGTGTACATGAACTATTACCGAATCTCAAGAGTTATCTTCCCTAATTCCTTAGCGGAAAACCTTTTGATACTGTCTTGTATCCTAATTCCTTAGCAATTCAAGAAGTGATCAAGTGCAATATAATTTATCAAGATTATTACGGTTACTACGGAGAATCCTCATTCCTAAGCAATAACAACCGTAGTATTATTGTGCAAACAACGATAAGGTGGTTTGTCCGACCTAACCCTTAACCGTAAATCAAAAATCCATTTGTCCGATAGATAAAGCAATAAGCACTTTGCACAATCAAATAAGTTCACAAACATGACGATTTCATAACATAAAGGAAATTAGGTTCATTACAATAGCAATTCAGGGCACCTCCTAGCCTTGGGGGGTTTAGCCGCTCATAATATTCAAAGAAAATACAATAGGAAGATTAGACATTACAAGAAAATAGGATTACTTTGATCTTCAATCGCAATTGCTCTTGAAGATCTCTGTTCTCCAAAACCCTTGAGATCTCTCCTCTTTCTTCTGCAATTCTTTCGTACGTCAAAAAGTGATTTTCTCCTCTCCAAACAGTGACTAAATATCCTCTCAGCAAATGTTTTCTTCTGAAAAGTCCACAATGCCCTTCCTCAAGTGACTGGTTGAACGATTTGAAAATTAGATTTTTTCTGCGCGCAAGGCTGACACGGCCGTGTCCCATGACACGGGTGGCCGTGTCACAACTTTGTCTTCTTGGTTTTCATATTTTCAAGTTCTTCTCTTCAGCAAGTGTGACACGGCCGTGTCACATTACACGGGTGGCCGTGTCACAGCTCTGTCTCACCAAAATCCACTTCTTCTTGTCTCGAATCGTGCCATGTACTGCATAACTTTAAACACTACCAAACACTAGATCAAAAGCAATGGAAAAACAACAAAAACTAGAAAAGATAACACACCAAACTCAAATACGAAAATTAACAAAACTAAAAAGAACTAGATTGAAACAACTTAAAATACCACCGAATGAAGTGCTTTTCCATTGATTCGAACACAAGAACAAGGTGAAATTGGTGGCCGATCAACCCCCCTACCGACTCTCTGCATAACCCCTAAACTCTCAACAAAAGCAACAGGTTTCTCGTAGCTGGCCTAATCCTCATCGTCTAAAGCGCTCGGTTTAACGGTATACACGTCAGTCCCTTTCACAAAGTGATTCTCGGACCAACTAAAGTTAAACCGCTTGACCAGTTGGTACCGCGGTTCCCCTTCCTCATTCAGATCAAGACGACCATCAGGATCGAGCAGGGCCTCCGAGTAGAAAGTGTTGAGAAGGGCCTTCCTCGAAATCGGCTGAATCAGAAAAAACTTGTCTTTGAAACCTTGAACAGACTCGGAGAAAGCCTTGAAAAGCTTCCTCGGTTGCTTCAAAGAGACCTAGGAATACCGGACGTCAGAAAACCTCTCTGAAGGTGAAAGCAGGAGAAGAAGAGGGAAAATACGCCCCAATCCCCAGATGCTCGCACACTAGTTCGAACGCCTTCATGAAAGAGATGGAGTTCGGGTGTAGCTGGGAGGGCGCCAAATATAGTTGATGAAAGACCCCGATCTGGAGCTCATTGAAGGGCGGGACGAACCCTATCTCTTTGAAACATACCTCGTACATGGCAAACCTATCCTCAAGATACGCCGTCGATATCATATCATCCGCCGAAGGGAACACCACTCTCCACGCCCTCGGGGCCACGGACAGGTTCTCCTCCCCAGTTACAATGGTGAAAGCCTCCTCGGGACAGAGGACAAATTTAAAAGGAGTAAACTTAGGCTCGTCGGCCATCCAGGAACCTCGGGAAGTAGTAGTTTCCTCCATCGAAATAGGGTCCTCCCCTCGATTGGTAGACGTCTGGTCGGAGGGAGACCTTTGAGAAAACAAAAGTCGTCGAGTTACCCACACTCTCGGTGCGATCCTCGCTCATGGTGTCGTCAGAACGGTCAGACATGTACCTCAAAAGCACATGAGAATAGAGAAAGGGCGTGCGCCTAGGCAACAAGGACGACGTCCTCGGCCAGAGCCCTTAGCTCAAAAATAGTAAACGAAGGAGTCGGGGAACTTCCTCTCCCTAACGACAAAACGAATCTCACGAAATGACACGCCAAAAACACTTGAGAATTGAGGGTACCACAACCTAAACTCTGACACAAACGGAGATCCGCCCGCGCAAACGGGCATTCTACCTTGTCATGCATGGCCGGCGGAATTGTGGCCAAACATACAAACAGCCACCGTCAGCCAACGACGCTAAATATCCAAAAAAACGACTAAACCACCGTCTACCACCAACAACCTACTAGAAAAATAGCTAGACTTAAGTTCCTCCTATCCTAAACCACATGCATTTTACCTAATAACAGAGATAAATCATAAAAGACTGAAAAAGTGAGCTAACTTACGTGGTCAGACAGTATGCAAAGGCTGGTCGGAAGATGGTATGAAAAAGTGAGCTAACTTACGTGATCCTCAGAACAACGCTTACTCTCTCCGAAGATCATCTTCTTTGACTTGGCATAAAACACTCGTACCAGCGAAGCCCCCGATTAGCCTTAAATCATAACTCCTATGCTCGGAGCAACGACTTGGGAGGCTCCTGTTCTGGACTTGCCCGACACTAAGAAACGGCCCAATTCACGTCCACCCTTGAGACGACCCAATGACTTAAGCCCAGTCCCTCAAGGGCGAAGAAGGTATTATCCACGCGCCCAAAACCGAGCACTATGCAAACCAGCCGAGCATATCAGCTCCCACGTCTCTAGGTGTTCATTCGGCTTCCCAGATCTTGTGTCGTGTCGACCAGAATCGCCCTTCTGCTCGCCTAACGGCTAGTGTCGATCAGTCCCTCATAATCCTTAGATCTACTCCTATAATTCTGGAAGTTACGAGTTTTGGGCCTAAACCCTCGACTTAGCTAAAAAACTCGGACTGTTGACCTCGCGCTGGGGGCATTATATAAGCTCTCTCCCTTGAGAGATTCAGGTAACACATTTCTCATAACCCTAAACACTTACTCGTATATGTGACTGTACTGACTTGATCGTCGGAGTACCTTGTAAGTACACCCCCTCTCCTCTTCCTCAACACCGTGCAAGACGCCCGTGGCCCTTTTCTAGTTCCGACCCCGAGGTCAAAACACACACACACACACACACACACACACACACACACACACACACACACACACACACACACACACACATATATATATATATATATATATATTACAAAGACTTACTTCACATCTTGATCATTAATTCTTCGCTAAAAAAATTAGTAATTAAATATGGAGAGAAAAAACTAATACTTATTAATTTTAATCATTAGATTGAAAAGAAATAATGGTTAAGATATGGAGTAAGCCTAGATAACTTACTATTGGAGTCCTCATATATATATATATATATATATATATATATATATATATATATATATATATATATATATATATATATATATATATATATATATATATATATATATATATATATATATATTAGCTGGAAATTTTGACCTTTGATCGAAGGTGATTTAAGGATGTCATGTTTTAAATAAGTTAGCATAAAAAGTGGCTTCTTAAAGCTTTTTTTATATTCATCCTTGTAAGAGGAATTAATATGTCGAAGTAAAACCTAGAATAAAGTGTATGATAGAAATATTTTAGAAAATATAGAAGTGTACTTCGTCAGCTGCGTTGGATGATTTCAAAGCTTCGAGCGGGAAAGTTTGAAATTTGGATTAGTTTCTTTTCGCAAGAAAGACGCGTGGTTTCATCAGAAGGTCTTGTCATTTGAAATATTGAACATGGCGTACATCTGTGTATAGACCGTTAGGGTCGAATTATTATAAATAGGAGTCTTAGATATTAAGATTTGTGTGTTTGGCATTGTATACAAAAAAACACTCAAATACTCGAAGTACAGGAGCGAGAGAAAAGAGACTGTTGATTATGTATGTATAATAACACCATTATTTTCATTTAAAGTCATTTACATTTTCATCAATACCATTAAATCTTTCGTCTTTTATTTTTCGTTACTTTAAGCCAGATCCTTTTACATTTCTGTCGAACCTTTACCTTTCTGCACTTTATGATTCTTGCAAACATTTAAATTCAACCTCCTAAACTTCATCCAGTATTCATAGTCGAAAGCTTAGTCCTTTTACTTAGATAATAATAGTTTCTTTTATAAAGAAATCTTGTTTACCTTTATAAGTAAAAATAATGTTCACTTGTGAAACAAATTTAAAGAAGGCCAAAACATTACGACACATGTCCTAAGATTAATTTAGTTGATCCTGTAAGTTACCAAATTATAGAGTTGGAAGACTAGCGGTTGTTTGTCAAAAATCAATGGTAAACAAATTGGCACACCTGGTGGGACGGTGTCGAATATTTAGGAATTCATAAGTTTTATTTATAATTTGTGATTGTCCTTATTTTAGTAAAAAAATAGACCAAAGCATTGTATGAACCTTAGAAGTGGTAAGATCGCCAACAGTTCACAACCAATACCTAAAAGAAAATATACCAGAAAAATGGTTAATACTACCAGTGATCAAGGAGGGCAAAATCCTCCACAAGGATCAGGTTCAGTCGTTGCAAGCTCAACAAATGTTTCGACTACAATTCCTGGTTCTCAGGCCAAAACCACATCCACAGGATCTATGGCCGCAAACAGTTCTATACAAATATCCACAGGGACCATACCCACAAGTAGTTAGACCATTACGCCCATCTCTGTAAGTGTAACAAAAATGCCTTCGAATGCATAAACTAGGCAGGCATTTGCATATATGGGGAATCAAACACAGCCTATAACTCCTGGACCCCAAGGGTTCGAAAAATTTAGGCCTTGGAGACAGCAGCCCCAATATGGGATGCCAACTTCTTTTATGGCGGGATTACACAATAGTACATCAACATATACACAACCTGCCACAACAATACTTTCGCCAATACAAAATGCTGGGTCCATAGGTCAAAGTGCCCAAAACCAAGGTCCGTCGAACCAGTTTCCCACGTTAACAACTAATAATCAGCTAGTAACTGTAACGCCCCGAATTTAATTAATTGGTTAATTAAATTAATTAAGGATTCAATTGTTGGAAATTATCAAAGTTGAGAATTATTAGGATTATTATAAGAGGCGTAATTGGATTATTATGTCGTTTGAGTTGCTCCGTTAATAGTCGGATAAACTAGTCGGAGAAATATTATTTACGAGTTGGTATTATTTAATTGATGAATTGATTTAAGTTGTAGAATATTATTGGAAATAATATTATTAAGAGAATTATAAGATATTTCATATGGGCTTGGTTTTATGGTTGTGGTAGTAATATTGGAGGTGTGGGAAATAAGCCCAATAGAATTGTGAGAGCAATAATAATTATGTTGGTTAAGTGGAATAAGAGGAGAATTATGTTTTTAGTATCAGTAGCAAAACACAAGGGTTTGGAAGAGTTTTGTGAAACCGTAAAGTTGCAGAGAAGCAGTTCCAGAAATTGACCGGAGAAGTTCGAGGAAAAAGTTAGAAGCTGCGGCGAAGCGGAAATCGACCGAAAAATTGTAGAGCGGACTCCAAATCCAAGGTAAGGATGGGGTTCAATCTCTATAACCGGGTATATGATGAACCGTATGTAGGATTGTGGATTTTTATAATATTCGGTTGTGTGAATATTGATTTTTGTGGTGATAATTATTTAATTTGCTACTGTCAAATTTATATTTGTTGTGGTTGAAATTGTGTGAATCTGAAAATTTATACTAAGATTGAATATTCTAGCTAAAAATTATTGTTGAAATATGTCAAACCATTACTTGAAAGAAAAATAAGAATCTACAGAAAACACACGAAGATGAAGAGCTGTGCCGAGGGACACATAGAAGAGTGTGTCGAGGGGCACACGTGCCTTGTGCCGAGGGGCATAGCAATTGACATATAATTAAATAATTATATGTTAATCCAAGTGCCTATTATATATATATTTTTGAAGTTATTGGTATATATATATTAAATTGTATTGGTAAAATATATATTGAATCGGTACTGTAGCACAAGTGTTGAAATCGATAACGTATATGTACCACCATGTTTTGGTAGATGAAGCAATTACATTGTAGAAACTAGTGAATGCATCAAAAATTGTTCATATATGGCGTCACTTCTTCATGAGACATATAACGCTATTGTAGCGTCCTGATAGCCTATAAATACTGTTGCGTATTAGTAGTAGTTTAATTGAGAATGAGTTTCAAGTTTCTTATACATATTTTATACATATTTTGTTTTCATTATAATAACTAGTGCGATACCCGTGCATGCGCACGGGTACGTGTTGGTGCCGTGTCATTTGGGTCAACTAATAGTTATTTGTCTACCTAAAATTTTTGTAAATATTTTTGAGGTTTTGATAAATATTTCTTTGAATATATTTGGATTATCCATACCTCTTAAGCTTCCACTTTTTTGAATTGTATTTAATCCTGGTAATAATAATTTATTGTTTAAAATATTAATTTGTGTACCAAGAATGTAAATATGTTGTATTTATACTATTTAATAAAATGGAATGCATAAGGTACCTAATGATGAAGGGTCCATGCATCACAAATATATCACGTGTGTTATAATTGTTAAATAATATATTTAATGAATCCCAACAGTTATATAAAGTTTTTGGAAACATAATAGGATACAAAGAGTCAGTAGTGGTACACTGCATTTTGTCTCTTTTGTTTACAGAGTTTAGAAGTACTTCCGAAATAGAAGCTTCCTAGGTTGTTGGTCATTTTCGAACCGTTTTGCTTACTACTTCGCAGAGCACAACAATGGCTAGGTCTGATCGCAAAGTTGAAGATGAAAGGTACTTCTATCGTGTTTTTTCTATTTCTAACAGTGACACTTCGTCTTTCTTCTTGCATGTGTGTTGTGGTTCTCGATTTTGTTATTCCCGTTAGTTTTAGAAGGTCTGTAATATTTAATCTGTATTAGAATATGGTAGTTGTTCATGCATTGTTTTTTATGGTACCCATTTGTGTGCTGGGTGTTATGTTTTATAATAGGTATTAGAATCTGGCAGTTGTTCATGCATTGTTTTTGTTTGGTACCCATTT
Organism: Vicia villosa; assembly: GCF_029867415.1. Classification (NCBI taxonomy): domain Eukaryota; kingdom Viridiplantae; phylum Streptophyta; class Magnoliopsida; order Fabales; family Fabaceae; genus Vicia; species Vicia villosa. The sequence continues at coordinate 197,478,351 of NC_081180.1, forward strand.
GTGTGGTTTTGTTGTTTTTGTCGATTTACCGATTATCCACTTGTCTGAATGACATTGCTAATAATGTTCGGTATGCATGCAGTTGCTCATCTAATAAGGTTGTCAGTATGTATGATTCCAAATTAAAAGAACTATATGATGACTACCTTTATTATGAGGAAGAGAATGAGGAGAAGACTGGGAAGAGGTCTAAGTCGATCTCCTTTGAAGATTTTTGCTCTATTGTGGATCCTGTTTGTGTTGATAATACTAAGGATGGCAGTGATGACATCGCAATGAATAACGAAGGAGAAGCTGCTGTTGTTGTTGGCAAATCAGATGTCCATACATCCGCACCTGGTGCTTTCAACTGGTAAATCATCTTAAATTAGTGAGTTTTGAATTTAAAGGGTTCATATTTTCTTTGTTTTTGTATGTTTTGATATTGTATTTATGTTATTGCGCTTGTTTTTCATATGTAGTTGTTTAGAAGCCGATGGCGGGCAGGAAAGTGGTGAGACTGTTGCCGGAGATGGTTTGAAGGCCAAATCGAGGAAGGCTAAATTTGTGTAGGTATTCTGTTTTAGGACATTTATTTTGTTTATTTGAAAGACCGCCATTAATGTTTTTGATGATACTCCAGATATGTTAGCTCAGATGAGGAGTATGAAGGTCTGTTTGAAAAATATAGTGTAAATCAGATGAAAGTTGTCAAATTATTGAAGGATCCTTGTGTCGATGACCGTAGCTCTGATTCGGGGAGTGATGAGTTAAGGGATGAAGGATATGATTTTTACCACAGTTGGAAGGTTGAGGTTAAAGACGGACAGAGCATGCAGACTAATGTGCAGGTAATACTTTAGTACTGTGAGTTTTTATGTGTTATGATATAATCGATACGGTCAATGATTTTACAATTATATGTTTTCGTTGCAGTCTTTTCCTGCCTGTGTTTCAAAACACTATCTGCTGTGGAATCGAAGAGGCATTGAGCTTATAGATGAAGATACTCTGCGGAGTTATTATGTGGAGATTGGCTGGCCAATGCGGAACGAAAAGCCGTTTAAGAGGGAAAAATCTATGGCTGGAGGATGGCACGACTATGTGAAAAATAGGGATGTCCGAACTGGAGATACCTTGTGGTTCACCATAGAGAATCCTCCGAGACGGCTATATGTTACGTTGGTCAAGGGGTAGGGTGTATTGGATTTGGAATTGTAATATTGACTGTGTTTAGTTTTTTGGTAATATGTATGGCCTGAACAGTATGGTTGGTTTTATAGTTGTTCATTTTTGGTGGGATACAGGGGAAGTTTATGTTTTTTTTGATCTTCCCGTGAACAATCATATAACAATTGTGAATGAAGTTTTTTTATGTATTAAATGATAAGATAGATGTGTTATCCTTATGGTTGTGTTTTTGTTTTGAATTAATTATATTATTTGCTGAAGTTCCGATAGATTATTGTTCTTGATTAATATAAAAAGAAGTTCTAATAATACTATTACATTTATCTGTTATATTTTTATTGACCTAATAGTGGAAAGATAATCTGTTCGTTTGGGAATTATTTTTATGTTCTAAAGATTTTTATATTGTTGTAGTTATTTATTGGGTGTGTTTATTAGTTTTAATATAACGGTTAACGTTTGGAATTAAGTTTGTATTGAAAAGAATTATCACATTAAGTATTTCGGTGGTTGTAATACAGGAATGATCAGGTGTGAGTAGTAATGGGCTTTTAGTGTCATTAGTGATGAATATAGTAATATATTACTTCTTATGACGTAGGAAACGTTCTGTTTGTTTCTATACATTACGTTGTTTTGGTTTTTAATATAAGGTTTATGCCCTCAAAGGTTTTACGCCTAGTTTTTTAGAAGTTTGGTTGAGGAATGAGTGAAATGGGTGAGAACAGTTCAATGATTTCTGGTGGAAGGTGATTTCCTGCGTGTAAATTTGATTTGTAATGTAGACGGGATAATCAGCTAATGTTGATACACGATTTGTTCTTTCTATTTGCATGTTTCAAGCGATGATTCAAGTTTTATTAGAAATTATATACTGATTCTGAATGGTCTTTGTTTAGCAGGAATGCCGCGAAGATGGAATTTGATGAAACATGGGATATGCTCAAAAATGAAGTTCTCATAAAGAGGGTGTTGGAGGAGAGGCGGATTCAGAAAGAATGGAAGAGAAGTTGGGAAATGCTGAACACTGGGAGTGAGGTGAATGTGACGGCTGGCAGTGGTCGTAGAAGAAGTGCTCGTTTATGGAGCCAAATAACTGGGAAAGAGGTTGTCGTTGAAAGATCCACTGATGGGAAACATGATAACAGTTTGGCGAGTGGAGATGTGGCTAACAGGAGGTCTTCTCCTGTTACGATTGCAAAAGAAAAGAGGAGCAGGAGGGTGGAATCCATTGATACGAAGGAAGAGGATGGATACAAATACTATTCCTGGTGTAAGGTTATTGATTCTGTCAAAGTAGCTTCCGAAAATGTGCTTGTAAGTATATGAAGTTAGTTATGTTTGGGTTAAGTTTTTTCAAACATTCTCGTTTTTGAATTTCCTCTACTTCTATTTAAGTTGTTTGGTTAAAGATGATAGATTATATGCCATTGTTGCAACAAATTCCTCAAGAAGTCGTCCGCAGCTGCTTGGACAAGCGCTATACGCGCGTCTTGTTTCGTGATTCTGACTTCAAAAGGGTATTCAAGTGTGAGCTTCATTATTCCAAGAGGGAGTATTGCGTTGAGAGATATCTTTGGAAGGGTTGGTGCGATTTTGTGAAGGAAGGAGGCATTCAAGATGGTGACCGGCTGAGATTTGTAATCTGCGACAAACCTTGTTCATCAGTGCAACCTGGGACACAAATGGTAGCTGTGGTAGTGGTCAACCGATCCCGGTGTGGATAATTGAGGTTAAATTAAAGAGCAAGATGGAAGTTGAAATATGAGTGTGTTATGTAATGATAGTTTTAGTAATGATGGTGTGACAATAGTTATGTATTAGTCGTGGGTTTGTGTTTGTTTTATGTTGTTCGAAGGTTGATGTAATTTTAACACGTCTCTTTATGTTTCATGTCAGTTGTTGGATAAGTCCTATAATATGTTTAATGTAATATTAAGTTTATTGTGTGGTTATTATATTAATAGATGTGTTTTATAAGATAGTTTTTAATGAATGTTTATAACTGAAATTAAATGTGAATGTTACAATATTGATACCATATATGTTTGTTGTTCTATAAATAGACTCAAAACCTGATTGAAACAGGTATAGTTTGCAGTGTTTTTAGTATCATACAAACACAAGTTGTGTCTTTGGTTTCTACTAAATGGATAAAACAGGAACTCTGATTCATTCCATACAGATTGATTGTTTTTTAATTGCGAAAGTATGTTCACAGGTATGTACAGCAGTTTATTGAGTAATTAAGCATTGGTCTTATGTTGTTTATTATGTTAAAATTATCTCCACTCATAAATTAAGTATTGTAATTTTCAAGATGTATCCTGAAATTGATCCAGAATTCACACTGAATTATAATGACGAATTAAACAAAGTTTGGACAGTGCTCTACATCCAAGGTGTCCACTATGAGTTGATCTTTAATAAAGTTGGCGATCATCCGATGATAATAAGTGGGTGGTGCTTGTTAGAAGCATATTATGATTTTCCTGCGGGCGTTATTGTTGAAATTGGTTATTATGGGGACAATAATTTTGGAGTAAACTGGTTTAAAGAAGTGGGAGATTGGGTGGATTTACCGTACTTTCACAGCAGATACACATTTGATGACAACATTCATTCATTTGTTGTTACAGTTTCTCAGTCTTCATTAAATGAGGGAAAATTAGTTTAGTAACTTATTCTAATACTTTTCTGTTTTTTGGGTTAAGGTTTAATGAAGTATTTGTGTGATTTAACAGTTTGTGTTTGTATTGCAGAAGTTGGGGTTAAATACTGCAAGAATCTTGGGAAGTTGTGGGTATGAAGCCCTTGTTTTGTGTGGGGACAGCGGTATGTCCACAACAATGATACTGTCAAACATTCATGATCCTTACAATACTGAGTTAGGTCCTGGGTGGGATATGTTTTGTAGATGTCATAAAATCGATGCCGGTGAATGTATTGTATTTAGAGTTGATGTCCGATGTCGTTGTGCAATATGTTACGTTTATAGGTTTCCCGGATAGTATATTGCAGTAACTGGCAGCTATCACTATAATTGCTTTTGACGTTTTTTAGTGTCGATCTGTCAGTAAACCTTTAAAGGGATTTAAATTTAAGAATCAGTATAATAAAAGCAACAAATACAGGAATTATATATTGTCGAAGATCTCCTTGTAAACTACATTTGTAGTTGTTGTTTTAACTTTTGCATGTTGATCATGTATTAATATCTTGATTCCTTGTTTTGTTGTGACTCTTGATAGTGCAACATATATTTGTCCATGTGTAAAAACATCCATTGGTAGGTATAGACCAACAATATCCAAAGACCGTCCTTGGGATTTGTTAATTGTCATGGCATATGACACTATAATGGGGAACTGTCTTCTGTTGAGCTTGAACGGCCATGGTGATTGGGAAGGTGACATATCCATTCGTGGGATGTAAACCTGATTGCCACAGTTCTTTCCAGCTATTATCGAAGCATCAATAACATGTGTCACCAATTTTGTTACTATCAACCTTGTTCCATTACATAGTCCTTCTGACTGATCAATATTCCTCATGAGCATAATTGGTGTTCCAACCTTTAACTTTAAATGATGGGTAGGCAAACCAGATGTACGGAGGGAACTGAGAAATTCTGGAGTTAGGATATTTACCACTGTGTCGTCATTGATTTCGGACTTATCAACAGTATTAGAGCTGTAGTAATCCCGCATGTCTCCTGTATGAAGAATATAATGAGTTAAGTGAAATTAATATGAAAAGTTATTTTTCGTAAAGGGTAGTGAGAGAGATGTAGACCTGGGATTAAGTCAAGGATATGACTGTTTATTTGTTCCACAATTTCTAATGTTGAAGCCAGAATTGCTCGACCCTTAAGGTATTGGATTGAATGAAAATTGTGAATAAAGTCAGGATATGTAGCATCAACAATGGCGACGATCGGGTCTTCGAACTTTGTGTCATACCCTAATTTTTGACCCCCCTGAGATGACATATCTTCAGGATTTTCATCAAGTCAAAGCAAGTACCCAGAGCAGCCTGACATTCAATCGAGGGTGTTCAAAGACAAGAAAACTCAGGCAAAGGATCAATCAATAGGAGGATTAGTCTCTAATACAAGCATAAGACTCAAAACCCTCATTATTACACCTATGATTGATTAAGACACCCAGTTATCTAAGTACAGGATTACTCAGATCAACAGACTAGGGTTTGGAGTCTATCAAGGACTAAAATCAGGGATTACCTTTGGGAAACCCTAAAAAGCCCCAGGGGATCATTCAAAGACATCAATCATCTTCAAATAACCCATATGACAAGATCCACTGGACATCACACCTCAATTCAAAGTCTACAGTCATCATTCTCATCTGGTCGACAATTAGGGTTTTTGACCTAATTCACCAGGATGGTTGACTTTTAATCAGGGCATGGATCCAAAACTCAATACATGATTCAAGAATCTCTACTACCTCAATATAATCCATTTACATCATTCATTTGAGGAGAAGATCTTGTTTCTTCACAAAAGCCCAAAAATTCACTTTGTCAGGAAAAGTCAACTGTGTGGGATCACCATTGACTTTTGAGATTTTTGGTCAAACCATGACTTTTAAGGATCAATATCATCAATATATGGATAATGAAGTCATTTGACCAAAGAAATTCAAAGAAATTCATCAAGGAGCAAAAAGTCGGGAATTAGGGTTTTTGAAGGCATGGTGAGAACTCAAAATTTCACCTACACAACTCAAAAAACTTCCAACATGAAAGTTGTAGATCTTGCAAAATAAAACAACATCTTACAACGGAACTTTTTTCAAAAGATCAATCATTTATGAAGTTTTGGAAATTTTGAAGTTTAGGTCATAAACACTTAGAAATTTTTCTAAGTGTTTTAACCTAGTTTTCTTCCAACTTTGGCCTCATTTTTCACAAATTTGCCAAAGGATTCTGAAGAAACTCCAAACTAATGATTTGAAGTAGATGTTTAGGGCTTTCCAAATTGTGTTCAACCTTCTCCAAATTCAATTTGAGCTAGGAGTTATGCTTGTTCAAAGTTGGCCTCATGAAGTAAAATTATAGGTCATGTACAATTTGAAACTTTGCAATTTTGTGCATTTTGCTTCACTAAGTGATGCTACACGACCTCTAATGCATCTGAAACCATACCATACATCAATTTCCATCATTGCATAAGGATTAGAGAAGATTCCCAAAAACAAAGGCATGTGATTATGTAATGATTGCATTTTTGAATTTATGACAAATTGGTGATTCATCAAAGGAATATTCTCCCAACCAATTGGAGCTCATTTCTGCAGCCATTTGGTCCCCTAAGATCAAGCAAAACCGATGGCTAGGGAGTGGTATCAAAGAGCTCATCATTGCACTTGGAATATTCTTTGAATTTCTTCATGGCTAAGAAATCAAACTTGCTTCACTAAGCAAGCTCACTCTCCCAATCAGTACTGAGACATTTGCCTATAAATAGAGGCCTCATTCTCATTCAGAAACCACACCAAAGCAACCATATTCCTTGCTTTCTCTTTCTCTTCTCATGTTCATTGTTTTTCAAAGTTCTTTGGCAAGAAGAATCGATTTCTTCAAACCATAGCTTATCTTTGGAAAGTGAGCATTCTAACATCTCAAGGGAGGTCATTTGAGGTGATCCAAGCACCTGGATCACTTCTGTAAGTAGAGGAACACCATTGTTGCTCTCACTTTGGAGCATTTGCAGTTGGAGGTCCATAGAGTGATTCAGGAGGTTTCAAGTCAAGCCAATCATCCAGGCACACTCCTCAGGTCATAGTGAAGCTAACCAGATGGCTGCAGCTCATCTGTAACTCCAAATTCAACAACCTCCATGTTCACTTGAAGCTGAAATCGAGGGAGGTCCATAGAGCAATTCAGGAGGATTCAAGCTCCAATAAGCATTCAGTTAGCATCATTGAGTCTCAAGGAAGCTATTGAGATCATTCATTCAAACCCAGGTGCTCTCAATCATCCTCACGACCTCCATTTTCAGAGGTAAGTTTCTTAACTTCACCTCTTTAATTTAAGCACTCACTGAGTTAAAGCTCGATTCTATCTTGTTTAGCATCATTAGAGGATTGAAAACCCTCTATCATTTTGCATTTATTCATCTTGTTTGTCATTTAATTTCAAATTTAGGGTTTATATGTTCTTAGAGTTTTCTGAGAAATTAGGTAGCTATAGTTCATATAAATAAATGTTAGTTACATATCTGGATTCGTGAGGAAATTTAGAACAAGATTGATGTTTACATCATGTCATTTAGTTGAGAAACCAGAGAGTTAGGATTTTGAAAATCTTTGAGCTCGAGGAAGAAGATGACTATGGCCATGGCGCGCAAAATTTGAATCTGGGGCCAAAGTTTATTTTATTTTGAATGGTATGCGTTCCTTAAACGACTGAACAAACTTGCCCTAGTGGCCTCCCATACGCCCTTAGTCTCATCATGCCTCAAGTCTGGGGTTCGAATCCCCCTCGCCCCAGACTTTTTTGATTCTTTTATTTTTCAATGATTTACTAGTTGTTTTGAAACATAACCAAATGAATGCAAGTTACTATAACCACACGCACGTTGGCTCAGTGGTGTTTGTTTTGAGTGTGTGACCTAGAGGGCGTGGGTTCAAACCCTCCAAGAGCCAAAACTATTTTTTAACACACAATTTCTTTCATTTTCTCACAAACTTCACATATTTATTTAACCTATCAAATTAATTTATTTTCACTTCATTTTTCACACACTTATCATTTAATATACCTATTTTGTGAATAAATAAAAAAATCATAAAAATATTATTTATTTCATATATTTTTTATTAGGTTTAAAATAGTATGTTTTAAGTGTTTTCTTAAATACTTTAAATACATATATTCACTTTGTTTTAACCTAATCATTTTGTAAATAAAGTTTATGATAAAACCCTAATTGTTTAGGTCTTAATTAAGTAAAAATCTTTATTTTTACTTTGATTAAGTTGACTTTTGTCAATATTCAAAACTGTTTTCAATCTCTAATTAAACGGACGATTAAGGTTTTCAAACAACAAAACCTTGTATCATTCCAAATCATTTTCAAAATTGCTTTTACACCAGTACTGTAAAGTACTGGGCCTCTAATAGAGTGTAAGTCCCAAAAACCTTCTCTTCTTAGCTTGTTTTCAAAACTGTATTTTCAAAATCTTCTTTCTGTTTTTCAAAACATTCTTCTGGTATTTGAAGGGCATTATTCCCGGTGAAACTCTTCAGATACCTATGTGACCTTTGTCCATCTTCACTTCTTCTGTTTTCAAAAACCCTTAACTGTTTATCATATATATATATTCAACTGTTATCCATCAATTACTGGTAAGGCTCTGTACATACTTCTTCAAAGGCCTCCACTCCATCCAGGTTAGGCTTTACAAGCTTTCAATTTACAGTCTTTATTTAAATTACTGTCAAATATAAACTGTGCATATATTAGTTTAGAACTACGTTTGAGTATAAACCTTAGGACAGTTAAACTATATATATATTATAGGAATATGGCCTAGGATTGAGAATGTCTTCCCGGTGAAGGCTCTTTCCTAATTAGAGATCTGTAGTTCAAACCCCCAAGATGAATTATTCCCGGTGAAACATCTTGGCAAAAACCTTAGAATCCAAATAATAGGACACATCCACCCAAAGAGGAATTATTCCCGGTGAAACCTCTTACCCATTTGCTTAGAGCCAAAATAAGTTCAAAACTACATAGCTTTCTCTTGTGCTATAACAAGGACCCTCGATTAGCCTCCTCTTGGGCTTTGTACAAGGACCCACAGGCTTCTTAAAAGCATTTCCAGCTTCCTCTTGAGCTTGTATACAAGGACCCATCAGGTTTCTTATAAACATAGGAACAGGTCTTTAGTCACCTTTTAGCCTACCCTGGTGAGTTTCTTCCAATTTAAACCAGACTTTAAACAAGCTAAGTTTGTCTCAATTTTGCATTGAGTACACCTTTTGGAATGAGAGACATGGACAGTCTCTGTCACCCTTATCTTCATCAATCTTCCTTAGCAGAGTCTAGGATCCATGCTTTGGGTCATCCTCAGCATTGAGTCAGCCTTCATCTTGGGCTTTAAACAAGAAGTCTCCATTAGATAATCTTTCTGCCATTCATTTTCAACAAAACCCCTGGAAAGGGTTAGCCTCCAAAGTCAATTAAAATCAACCTCCATTTCAATAAACCCCTGGAAAGGGTTAGCCTCCAAAGTCAATTAAAATCAACCTCCATTTCAATAAATCCCTGGAAAGGGTTAGCTTCCACACATTCTTTCATTTTTAATATAAACCCCTGGAAAGGGTTAGCCTCCAAAGTCAATTAATAAAAAATGTCAAAAAAATAAAGATTCATTTCTCTTAGGAGATAATTTCCCCAAAAGAGTCAAAACCCCTGGAAAGGGTCAGCCTCCAAAAAACATGATAAAGTCAGTCTTTTAACAGACAAATTCACCAGCTGAGTCAAAATCCCTGGAAAGGGTTAGCTTCCAAAGAAAAACAGTCTTTTAATAAATAAAATCTCCTCAGTAGAGTCAAAACCAACAAAAACAGTTAGCCTCAACCTTGGGCTTCATACAAGGCACCCAAACAATAAAACTCCCCTGTCAAGAGTCAGCCTCAACCTTGGGCATTGTACAAGGCAGATAATAGAGTCTCCCCAGTGAGTTCTTCATCACTCAGTAGCCACAACCTTGGGCTTTGTACAAGGCAGATAAACCATATTTTCATGTGTCAAAGATTCCTAACACCTAGGATCTTTTCCCCATAGAGTCATCCACACTCAGTTTATTTAAGAGTCTGCCACAACCTTGGGCTTTGTACAAGGCAGAAAATAATGTTTTCCCTAACTAGAGTCAGCCACAACCTTGGGCTTTGTACAAGGCACATAAAATAGAGTCATTCATTCAATTATCCTCAACAGTTAGCCACAACCTTGGGCTTTGTACAAGGCACACAAATAGAGTCTCCCTAAGTAGAGTCAGCCTCAATTCTGGGCTTTGTACAGAACACAAAAATACCCTGTAATTAATTCCCAGTGGAGTCATCTCCCAGAGTCAATAATATTAATAAATCAATCAAAAAGCCTCAAGCTTGGGCCTCATACAAGCCAGCTAAAGTCAAATCTTTTATACAGTAGATAGACATAGCTTATCTCTATAGAGAGATATTTTTACTACTCTACCACATTCAAACAAACAAACATTTCAATTTCAATTTCAATCAAAGTCTCCCATTTAGGACTCTGAAAGACATGCTCTGGCACATCCCCAGACTTGTACACTTTCCCTAATTTGGACGAGCATCTTTCTTTCATTTAAGAGGCATCTGACTGTCATACTTGATCAACCAAGTAGACTCCCCTCTTGAATGAAATGAATCCAGTTATTCTGTCACTCCTTTAAATGTTTGTGGTAGAATAGTACAAATACCTCTCTGTAAAGATGATTTCATGTCTCTTTACTGTAAACAGAGATTTAATTCAAAGCTTCAACCTTGAGCTTCAAGCAAGGCACCAAAAAAATAATTAATTTCCCTAGTTAGTTCCCCGAACTACATTAAGCTCTGACTTCCACTAGGGATATGTAGGCATGAGGTTCACAAGGAATCTCAGCGAGCTAATAAAATACCAAAAATAGTCAGTCTGTCTGTCTGTCTGTCTTTTCAAATCAAATCAATTCCTTCTCCTAACACAAAGGAGAAACTTTCCCAATCATTAGCAGCAAACACAATCACAATGACACAGAGAAGGTTCCTGTAGAGTACTACAGATATGTAGGGTGTTTAAACACTTCCCTATGTATAACCGACCTCCCGGACTCCAGAATTTCTAGTCTAGGTGAAATCCCCACACTTAGCAAACTCCTAGGGTTTAGTTGAGATCTTTTTTCCCCTTTCCTACTCGTAGGACAAATAAGAAAGTTCGTGTGATATCGTAGGAAGAACTGAAATAAAATTCATCCCACCACGGGCGCATTCTCCTTCCAAATTTCGCGTGAAGGGTTTAGCGTGCCGTCCTCCCAAGTGAAACGGGGAGGTAAAAGAAAACGACACCACAGAAAAATGGCGACTCTGCTGGGGATATAAGTGTTAAAAACCTTGGTTTTTCATCCAAACCAATGGTTGACCTGTTGCTGGTCCAGCCCCAATGAGGAATTAGGGATGCCAAATTCCCCCTCAAACAAGAGAGGTCCTGCCTAACCTCTGTGTCATATCATGTGTTTGTTGCATATATATTTGTTTATTTTGTTTATTCTGTATCGGGAAAGGGCTTGATTCCCCCTTGTGGTGAGAAATCCTATACCCGGATTTGAGTGCAACATAAGATAGGATGGAGGATGTCTTCCCGATGAAGGCCCTCTAATCTTGGTTTCCAAGTCTACTCTTGGGATTTGCCTGGCTGGTTGTGATTAACTGCGCCACTGCATTCCGAGACTGATTTGTACCAGGAGGACCTAGAAACACATTAACCCCACTTAAAGCCTTTTGTTAGGACGTAGAGCGGTGATTACGGAAGTAATTGTCACGCAGATACTACACTCAGAGAAAACTCTCTTATAGATACCAATCAACGTATCTTTAAGGTTGAGCAAAAACTCTGAGACCCCTAGAACCCGTTCTACAGGTACAAAAATCCTTAACCTTAGTTTACCATTGGGGCGGGGTTTGCGTTTTGACTTCATGACCACTGTACCCTTCAACGCCATGTTTGTTTAAAACTCTTGTGTGTGCATTCATGCATTCATGCATCATTCATTAATAACAACTAAAAACAAAAAGAGTCTTTTTCGAGTCGTTTTTCAAGGAAACTAAATAACGAACGTTTTGAACTTCATAGAGAGAGAGAAACGGAGAAAGGACTTAAGGATCTATATTATGGATTACGGAAGAAAGAGAGCTAGGAAATACACTTTCAAGATTCCCCAGGTCGAGGAACTGGGAAAGCTCGGAAAACTGGTGGTCAACCCCCAGGCTTTCAAGGAGAAGTATGGAAAACTTCTGCCTTTGCTCAATACCAACATTGTGGATGGAATCCTTCCCACCCTGGTACAGTTTTACGATCCAACGTATCACTGTTTCACCTTTCCAGATTATCAGCTCATGCCTACGTTAGAGGAGTACTCTCGTCTGATTGGAATACCCGTGTACGCGCAAGATCCGTACTCCGGTTTGGAAAAGAATCCTGACGACATTATCATTGCTGTAACTACTCCTTTGAACGTAGTCGACATCAGAACTCATATGGTGAGTAGAGGAGGAATTCAAGGATTGCCCTCCAAATTCCTATTTGATCAAGCTCGGTACTTCGTCAGCATCCAAGATATGAGCGCTTTTGAGGAAATCTTGGCTTTGCTTATCTACAGATTGTTTTTGTTTCCTAACATTAACGATTTCGTCGACATCAACGCAATTAAGATCTTCTTAATTGGAAATCCAGTTCCAACCTTGCTTGCGGATGCTTATCACTCTGTGCATTCAAGAAACCTGCAGCGAGGAGGATTAATCACGTGCTGTGTACCGTTGTTATACGAATGGTTCGTTTCGCACCTGCCAAAGTCTAGCACTTTCTGGAATATGAGGGATGGCCTTTATGAAGGATAGAAAAACACTTAGAAAGGGGGGGGGATTGAATAAGTGTGACTTTAAATCTTGGACGATAAAAATAAATGCACAAATATTTTTATCCTGGTTCGCTGTTAACGAAGCTACTCCAGTCCACCCCCGCAGAGATGATTTACCTCAACTGAGGATTTAATCCACTAATCGCACGGATTACAATGGTTTTCCACTTAGCCGCAACTAAGTCTTCCAGAGTCTTCTGATCACAACCTGATCACTCCAGGAACAACTGCTTAGTTCACTCCTAAGACTTTTTCTAGAGTCTACTGATCAACACGATCACTCTAGGCTTAGTTCACTCCTAAGACTTTCTGCTCAGCCAACTGCCAAGACTTCCTGCTCAGCCAACTGCCAAGACTTCCTGCTCAGCCAACTGCTAAGACTTCCTAGAGTATACTGATCAACTGATCACTCTAGTTCCTTACAACTTAATGTAATCAATTCAAGAGTTTACAAATGCTTCTTAAAAGCGATAATCACAACTGTGATATTTCTCTTACAGTTTAAGCTTAATCTCACTAAGATATTACAACAGCAATGTAGTGAGCTTTGATGAAGATGAAGATTCTGAGTTTTGATTTGAACAGCGTTTCAGCAAGTTTGATATAAGTTGATTTTGTGCAGAATCGTTAACCTTGCTTCTCATCAGAACTTCATATTTATAGGCGTTGAGAAGATGACCGTTGAATGCATTTAATGCTTTGCGTGTTCCGTACAGCTTTGCATTTAATGTTATACGCTTTTGTCAACTACCTCGAGCCTTGTTCACGCTGTGTCTACTGACGTAGCCTTTAGTAGCTTTAACGTTCCTTTTGTCAGTCAGCGTAGTCTGCCACGTGTACTTCCTTCTGATCTGATGTTTGTGAATACGACGTTTGAATATCATCAGAGTCAAACAGCTTGGTGCACAGCATCTTCTGATCTTCTGACCTTGAAGTGCTTCTGAGCGTGATACCATCTTCTGATCTTCAGTGCTTCTGATCTCATGTTCTTCTGATGCTTCCATAGACCCATGTTCTGATTCTGCTTCGACCATCTTCTGATGTCTTGCCAGACCATGTTCTGATGTTGCATGCTGAACCATTTGAGACACATCTTCTGAGCGCTGAATTATGCGTACTCTTTATATATTTCCTGAAAGGGAATTTGCATTGGATTAGAGTACCATATTATCTTAAGCAAAATTCATATTATTGTTATCATCAAAACTAAGATAATTGATAAGAACAAATCTTGTTCTAACAATCTCCCCCTTTTTGATGATGACAAAAACATATATAAATGATATGAATTTGCGATCAGAAAGAGTAGACGGCAAAAGACAAATTACACAGCTATAGCATAAGCATATGAATATGTCTCCCCCTGAGATTAACAATCTCCCCCTGAGATAAATAATCTCCCCCTGAAATAAATACTCGAAGAACTTTGATAAAAGACTTCCCTGATTATTTCGGTAGAGACGATCATATAAGCTTCTGCTTTCAGAGAATTCATAGCTTCTGACTTCTGCTTCCATTGGACAGCTTCAGAACTTGAATTTCTTTGATCTTCAGAACATTCACAGCTTCTGACTTCTGCTTCCATTCAGGACAGCTTCAGAACTTGAATTACTGGATCTTTTTGAACATTCACATCTTCTGATTTCTGCTTCCCTCGGATAGCTTCAGAACTTTGAATGTCTACCATCATCACTTCATGCTAGATTTGTATCAGAACATTGTTGAATGTACCAGAGCATCATCTGAGCATCTCTACATCCTGAAATGTTACAGAACAAAAACTAAACGACAAAAGTCAGCATGAACGAGTTAGAACATAAAATGTATATTCAAATACATGATATGTATCAGAGCCAAATGTATCAGAGCATTTTGGCTAGAAACATGTATCAGAGCAAATAATGTATCAGAGCCATAACATTATATGTATCAGGGCAAATAGAATTTTGTCATAACAGGATAGACAATGATATTCAAATTCTATTATCAGTGCTTCTGATTCATTCTTCTTTCTTGCTTCTGATCTCTGAAGCTTGACAGCACTCAGCTTGCTTCAGTTTCCATGGTTTTGCTTCTAGTGTATGCTTTGAAGATTCACTTCACTTCTCTGTACCTGCAAAACACTTAAACCATATAGAACTTGTAGTTCTTGTTAGTGAATGTGTGGGAGCCCTTACCCAGCAACTGATAGATTTAATCAAATCATTTATCATTTATCTTTCTCCCCCTTTTTGTCATAACATCAAAAAGAATATAAAAAAAAAATTCAGATGCATAAAACAACAAAAGAAAACATTTACTGGAATGTAAAACACAAGGAAACTTTTTCATTGATCATCAAAAGATATTACAAAAGGTTCCTATGTTTAACAAGATGAGAAACATTCCTAGTAAATACAAAACAAGCAGAAGCAGCAAGGAAAAGAAAACTACAAAGTAGAATTTCCAAAGAGGAAATGACTACAAAAATAAAAAAAAACAACATTCGGTCAAGAAACTCAACATAGAAGTTGAGTATATCTTCCCACAACTCAAGAAAGTCTTCTGTCTTTGGATGAAAGTTGATAACAACATCAAAGAAGAGTCTGACTTGAGCGGTATTAGAAGAGCTATCCCGAGATGCACAGAAATCTGTCGCCTTTGAGTCATGGAGCTTCAACAGGCTTAGGGTGAATGCTAGGTTTTGAGAGACGAAATGAAAACCGAGAGAGAGAGAAGACTTTTTAAGAGGAAAACAAAAAGATAGGAAACCAAAAAACCATTTTGAAGAGTATTTAAAGGAAAATAAAATGAAACGAATGATGAAAAGCATTTAATGTTACGTGACGTGAGGAGAGATAATAAAGACGAATGAGGTGACTAGCACAGTTACCTATGGTCAGCGTCCCTTCAACTGCACGCGCGCTTATCCATGAATAGTAACGACAGGTTTACCATCCCGAGATAAAGCGTAACAGCTGTTTTGCTTTAAAAGAGGTTCTGAATCAACTTAGACAATGAAACGTTAGTAATAACCGAATCATAATTTCTAAAAGAATTCAATCAGAACTTCTGATTAAAAGAATAGTTCCATGTTCATTTCAGAAGATACTCATACATGAGAACTTCTCATCTTCTCATTCTGGGCATAAATCCATACTGATGTTCGTCAGAATGAACTTAAACCTATCTTCAGCCAGGGGTTTTGTAAAGATATCAGCCCATTGATGGTCTGTATCAACAAAGTTTAAAGAAATAACACCCTTCTGAACATAGTCCCTTATGAAATGATGTTTTATCTCAATATGTTTAGCTTTTGAATGAAGAATAGGATTCTTAGATAAACATATAGCAGAAGTATTATCACAGAATATAGGAATGTTACTCTCAAATATCTGATAATCTTCTAACTGACTCTTCATCCAGAGCATCTGTGTGCTACAACCAGCAGCAGCGACATATTCTGCTTCTGTTGTTGATAGAGCAATAGTTGCTTGCTTCTTGCTGTACCAGGAGATTAAGTGACTTCCAAGAAATTGGCAACTTCCTGAAGTACTTTTTCTTTCAATTCTGTCTCCAGCATAATCAGCATCGCAGAATCCTACTAAGTTGTATTCTTTAGATTTTCTGTAAACTAAACCAACATTAGTAGTACCTTTCAGATACCTTAGAATTCTCTTAACAGCAGTTAAATGAGATTTTCTAGGATCTGATTGGAATCTAGCACACAAACAAACACTGAACAGAATGTCAGGTCTAGAAGCAGTCAGATATAGAAGAGATCCAATCATACCTCTGTATAACTTCTGATCTACCTTCTTACTTACCTCATCCTTACCTAGGATGCATGTTGGATGCATAGGAGTTTTGGCTTCTTTGCAGTCTAGAAGATTAAACTTCTTCAGAAGTTCCTTCACATACTTGGTCTGGTGAACATACGTTCCTTCTGATGTTTGATTTATTTGTATTCCAAGGAAGTACTTGAGTTCTCCCATCATGCTCATTTCAAACTCAGCCTGCATAGACTTAGCAAACTCCTGGCCACTGGTGCAAAGGTTTCTGTGTAGTCAATCCCTTCTTGCTGACTATAACCCTGAGCCACCAGTCTGGCTTTGTTCCTTACTACTTCGCCTTTCTCACTGAGCTTGTTTCTGAAGACCCATTTTGTACCGATTATATTGAATCCATCTGGTCTAGGAACAAGATCCCAAACATCATTCCTTGTAAACTGATTTAGTTCTTCTTGCATAGCAATTATCCAGTCTGGATCTTCTAGAGCATGATCAACAGAAGTTGGCTCGATCAAGGATACAAGACCTAATTGACAGTCTGCATTGTTTCTAAGGAATGCTCTTGTTCTGATTGGATCATCCTTCTTTCCAAGAATGACATCTTCTGAATGACCAGAGATGAGTCTGGATGATCTTCTGACAGATGGTTCTTCAGAAATACTTAGATCCTCCAGAGAAGCTGATACTTGATCTTCAGATTCTTTGCTTCTGAGAAGCTCTGCTTCTGATGCGTTGCTTCTTGGCTCAACAACTTCTGATATGTCAATATCACAACCTGCAAAATTATCAACTTGCTTTGGTTTTTCAGAACCAAGCTTATCATCAAACCTGATATTGATTGATTCTTCTACAACCAATGTTTCAGTATTGTATACTCTGTAGCCTTTTGAGCGTTCAGAATATCCAAGAAGGAAACACTTTTGAGCTTTGGAATCAAACTTACCAAGATAATCTTTAGTGTTCAGAATAAAGCACACACATCCAAAAGGATGGAAATATGAAATGTTGGGCTTTTTATTCTTCCACAATTCATAGGGAGTCTTATTAAGAATAGGTCTGATAGAGATTCTATTCTGAATATAACATGCAGTGTTTATTGCTTCTGCCCAGAAATGCTTAGCCATATTGGTTTCATTGATCATGGTTCTGGCCATTTCTTGAAGAGTCCTATTCTTTCGTTCTACAACCCCATTTTGCTGTGGAGTTCTAGGACAAGAGAAATCATGGACAATACCATTTTCTTTGAAGAATTCTTCAAAGGGTCTGTTCTCAAATTCACCACCATGATCACTTCTGACCTTTATGATTTTACACTCTTTTTCAGATTGAATCTGAATGCAGAAATCAAAAAACACTGAATGAGTCTCATCCTTGTGTTTCAAGAATTTTACCCATGTCCAGCGGCTATAATCATCTACGATGACTAATCCATATTTCTTTCCTCTGACAGATGCTGTTTTGACTGGGCCAAACAGATCAATGTGCAAGAGTTCTAATGGCCTTGAGGTAGAAACAACATTCTTAGACTTGAATGCAGGTTTGGAGAACTTGCCCTTCTGACATGCTTCACAAAGAGCATCTGATTGGAATTTCAAATTAGGGAGTCCTCTGACAAGATTCAGTTTGTTAATCTGAGAGATCTTTCTCAAACTAGCATGACCTAATCTTCTGTGCCAGACCCACTGCTCTTCAGAAACAGACATAAGACAAGTCACCTTCTGACTCATAAGATCTTGCAGATCTGTCTTATAAATGTTGTTCTTCCTCTTGCCTGTAAATAGGATTGAGCCATCCTTCTGATTTACAGCCTTGCAAGACTTTTGATTGAAGATTATATCATAACCATTGTCACTTAATTGACTGATAGATAAGAGGTTATGAGTTAATCCTTCTACAAGAAGTACATTAGAAATGGAAGGAGAGTTACCAGACTTTATAGTTCCAGAGCCAATTATCTTGCCCTTCTGATCTCCTCCGAACTTGACTTCTCCTCCAGACTTAAGAACCAGGTCTTGGAACATAGACCTTCTTCCTGTCATGTGTCGCGAGCATCCAGAGTCCAGGTACCATGACATGTTGTGCTCTGTCCTTCTTGCAGCCAAGGATATCTGCAATAGGAATAATCTTATCCTTAGGTACCCACATCTTTTTGGGTCCTTTCTTGTTAGATTTTCTCAAGTTCTGATTGAACTTGGGTTTAACATTGTAAGCAATAGGAGGAACAGCATGATAATTCTTAATGTGAGTTTCATGATATTTCCTAGGTTGTGTCACATGCTTCTTAGTGTGTGTTATGTGAAAACTTTGTGCATGTGAGGTGTGCCTAATATCATGAGAGTGGCCATACTTGAACTGATCATACAATGGCTTGTATGTAATTTTCATTTCATCAACAGGTTCAAGTTTGTATGGGGTTTCACCCTCATAACCAATGCCAACTCTTTTGTTTCCAGACACAGCATATATCATAGAAGCTAGCTGACTTCTGCCAATACTTCTAGATAAGAACTTTCTGAAACTTAAATCATATTCTTTCAGAATATGGTTCAGACTAGGAGTGGATTTTTCTGAATCAGAAGGAGATCCAACATTATTGGATAATTTTAAAAGTTTTTCTTTTAATTCAGAATTCTCCAACTCAAGCTTCTTTGTTTCAAATTCAAATTGCTTTTTCAGCTTTTTGTATTTGAGACTAATCTGAGACTTGAGTTCCAGAAGTTCAGTTAGACCGGAAACTAACTCATTTCTAGTAAGTTCAGAAAATACCTCTTCAGAATCTGATTCTGATGTAGATTCTGATCCGTCATCTTCTGTCGCCATCAGCGCACAGTTGGCCTGCTCATCTTCTGAATCATCTTCTGACTCATCCCAGGTTGCCATAAGACCTTTCTTCTTATGAAACTTTTTCTTGGGACTTTCCTTCTGAAGATTTGGACATTCATTCTTGTAGTGTCCAGGCTCATTGCATTCATAGCACATGACCTTCTTCTTGTCAAATCTTCTTTCATCAGAAGATTCTCCACGTTCAAATTTCCTTGAACTTCTGAAGCCTCTGAACTTCCTTTGCTTGGTCTTCCAGAGTTGATTTAGCCTTCTGGAAATCATGGACAGTTCATCTTCTTCTTCAGATTCTGATTCTTCAGGATCTTCTTCTTTGGCCTGAAAAGCGTTAGTGCATTTCTTGATATTTGATTTTAATGCAATAGACTTACCTTTCTTTTGAGGCTCATTTGCGTCCAGCTCTATTTCATGACTTCTCAAGGCGCTGATAAGCTCTTCCAGAGAAACTTCATTCAGATTCTTCGCAATCTTGAATGCAGTCACCATCGGACCCCATCTTCTGGGTAAGCTTCTGATGATCTTCTTCACATGATCAGCCTTGGTGTATCCTTTGTCAAGAACTCTCAATCCAGCAGTAAGAGTTTGAAATCTCGAAAACATCTTTTCAATGTCTTCATCATCCTCCATCTTGAAGGCTTCATACTTCTGGATTAAGGCAAGAGCTTTTGTCTCCTTGACTTGAGCATTTCCTTCATGAGTCATTTTCAAGGACTCATATATGTCATAGGCCGTTTCCCTGTTAGATATCTTCTCATACTCAGCATGAGAGATAGCATTCAGCAAAACAGTTCTACATTTATGATGATTCCTGAAAAGCTTCTTTTGATCATCATTCATTTCTTGCCTTGACAGCTTTACGCCTCTGGCATTTACAGGATGTTTGTAACCATCCATCAGAAGATCCCATAGATCACCATCTAGACCCAGAAAGTAACTTTCCAGTTTATCTTTCCAGTATTCAAAGTTTTCACCATCAAATACCGGCGGTCTAGTATAACCATTGTTACCGTTGTATTGCTCAGCAGAGCCAGATGTAGATGCAGGTGTAGGTATAGTCCTTTCACTTTCATCAACCATCTTTTAAATGAAGCGTTTTTCTCTTCCTGAATCTTTTCTAAACACGGTTAAGTGCTTGCACCTTAGAACCGGCGCTCTGATGCCAATTGAAGGATAGAAAAACACTTAGAAAGGGGGGGGGATTGAATAAGTGTGACTTTAAATCTTGGACGATAAAAATAAATGCACAAATATTTTTATCCTGGTTCGCTGTTAACGAAGCTACTCCAGTCCACCCCCGCAGAGATGATTTACCTCAACTGAGGATTTAATCCACTAATCGCACGGATTACAATGGTTTTCCACTTAGCCGCAACTAAGTCTTCCAGAGTCTTCTGATCACAACCTGATCACTCCAGGAACAACTGCTTAGTTCACTCCTAAGACTTTTTCTAGAGTCTACTGATCAACACGATCACTCTAGGCTTAGTTCACTCCTAAGACTTTCTGCTCAGCCAACTGCCAAGACTTCCTGCTCAGCCAACTGCCAAGACTTCCTGCTCAGCCAACTGCTAAGACTTCCTAGAGTATACTGATCAACTGATCACTCTAGTTCCTTACAACTTAATGTAATCAATTCAAGAGTTTACAAATGCTTCTTAAAAGCGATAATCACAACTGTGATATTTCTCTTACAGTTTAAGCTTAATCTCACTAAGATATTACAACAGCAATGTAGTGAGCTTTGATGAAGATGAAGATTCTGAGTTTTGATTTGAACAGCGTTTCAGCAAGTTTGATATAAGTTGATTTTGTGCAGAATCGTTAACCTTGCTTCTCATCAGAACTTCATATTTATAGGCGTTGAGAAGATGACCGTTGAATGCATTTAATGCTTTGCGTGTTCCGTACAGCTTTGCATTTAATGTTATACGCTTTTGTCAACTACCTCGAGCCTTGTTCACGCTGTGTCTACTGACGTAGCCTTTAGTAGCTTTAACGTTCCTTTTGTCAGTCAGCGTAGTCTGCCACGTGTACTTCCTTCTGATCTGATGTTTGTGAATACGACGTTTGAATATCATCAGAGTCAAACAGCTTGGTGCACAGCATCTTCTGATCTTCTGACCTTGAAGTGCTTCTGAGCGTGATACCATCTTCTGATCTTCAGTGCTTCTGATCTCATGTTCTTCTGATGCTTCCATAGACCCATGTTCTGATTCTGCTTCGACCATCTTCTGATGTCTTGCCAGACCATGTTCTGATGTTGCATGCTGAACCATTTGAGACACATCTTCTGAGCGCTGAATTATGCGTACTCTTTATATATTTCCTGAAAGGGAATTTGCATTGGATTAGAGTACCATATTATCTTAAGCAAAATTCATATTATTGTTATCATCAAAACTAAGATAATTGATAAGAACAAATCTTGTTCTAACACTTTACTGGTCACAGAAAATCATGTCTCTCACTCATACGGACATTGATTGGTGTAGTCCTGACAACGACGAAACCAAGATCATCTTCAGTTGCGGAAATTTTCCCAACGTACCCCTTATTGGAACTAAGGGAGGAATCAGTTACAATCCAGCTTTAGCCCGTCGTCAATACGGCTATCCTATGAAAAACATTCCAAGTAACATCCAATTGGAGGGTCTGTTCTTCAAGAACATCGACGATCATGGCAACATGCTGAAGAAGGAAATTGTCCAAGCCTGGCGTCTTGTTCACAGCAAAGGGAGAAGATTGTTAGGAAAACATCTTTGCATCTCCCTGGATCCTTACCTTCAATGGGTACGCATCAGAGCATTCAAGCTCAGGATGCCATATCAACATCAAGAACCTATTCCCCTAAGGGAACCAATTTACCTTTTCTCCACCGATGTTGAAAAACTGCAAGCGGCATTAAACAAGGTATGCCAAGAAAGGAATGCTTGGAGGAACAAGTATCGAATTGTCAACACGGAAAATGTTGAGATTCAAAACATCCTAAGAAGGAAGGATGAGTTACTTGAAGTGCTCGATCGACAAGTGACACAATCATCACTTTCTCATCATATCCCTCCTGCTTCCTGGATCATCGATCAGCTCACGTCAGAGAACGCTCAGCTCAAGAAACAGAAGAAGATGTTAGAACGTGAAGTCGGCTCATCATCAAAGTTTTAGAGTCCTTTCTCTCAGTTTCTCTGTATTTCCATTTTCAAAGTGTGTAAAAAACGGCGTTTTCGCTTAATTAATAAAAGTTTGATGTTACATAACGTAATTATGGTGTTTCCTTGAAAAATAATAACTTAATTGCATATCATACATCGCTTTAGTCGTACGCACTGACACGAGAATTGTCGCGGATCTAAGAGTCACTTTCCTTTCTCCAGAAAGAGAGGAGGAGAAGGAGGTGAACCAAGACTTTCAAGCTGTCTCATCCATACAACACTCGTTCAAGTCGCAAGAAAAGAATGGAAGACTTTGAGCAAGAGAATGAAGAACTCAGAGAAGAGATTAATACTCTCAAAGGTACTGTTGAAAGACTCAATAGTATGGTAGAAGCCCTGGTAGTTGCGCAGAATCGACCAACGCCAGAAGAACCACAAAGGACTGTGGTTTCCGAGATTGTTTCTACTCCTATTCCTCAGTATACCATGCCGCCTGATCGACCTTGGGGCATGCCGTATAACTTTACTCCAGAAGGGTACATACCTCCAGCTTCTGAAGCTCCAAAAGTCACCATGGATATGCGTCCACCGGAGGGTTACAAACCTCTGGAAATTGAAGTTCCAAGAGCAACGGCAATGGGTTTCGCACAACAGAACGCTGAGATTCCAAGATCTGCTGTCATGGCTTCTCCACAGCCCATTATGCATACTTTTCCCCCGCACGGCGGACAAGTATATCATCACGCCCCAAGTGAGGATGCTGGCGTGTATGAAAGATTGGACGAGTTCCAAGAACAGTTTGTGCAAATGCAGGAGGAACTCAAGACTCTCCGAGGACAAGATCTATTTGGAAAGAATGCTGCAGACCTCTGTCTGGTTCCAAATGTTAAGATTCCTCACAAATTCAAAGTACCAGAATTCGAGAAGTATAAAGGGAATTCATGCCCACAAAGTCATCTTGTGATGTACGCTCGAAGAATGTCAACTCAGACTGATAATCAACAATTGCTCATTCATTATTTTCAAGACAGCCTGACTGGTGCTGCACTCAAATGGTACATGAACTTGGACAGTTCAGAGATTCGTACTTTTCGAGACCTCGGAGAGGCCTTCGTCAAACAGTATAAGTACAATCTGGATATGGCTCCCGACAGAGATCAACTCCGGGCCATGACTCAAAAGGATAGAGAAAGCTTCAAGGAATACGCTCAAAGATGGCGTGAAGTTGCTGCTCAAATTTGTCCACCACTTGAAGAGAAAGAAATGACAAAAATCTATCTCAAAACTTTAAGTCCATTTTACTACGGACGAATGGTTGCAAGTGCACCAAGTGACTTTACCGAGATGGTAAACATGGGTGTGCGTTTAGAAGAAGCAGTTCGAGAAGGACGCTTGAACAAAGAACCAGAATCTTCTATTGGTCCGAGGAAGTATGGAAGTTCTTTCCAGAAGAAAAAGGATCAAGATGTCAGCAATGTCTTGCACAAAATCAAGAAGAAATTCCAACCTCAAGTTGCAACAATAACTCCGGTTGTTAACTCAGCGCCAGCTTATCAACCTCGGGTCTCGCAACAACAAACTCAACAAAGGTCGCAGCAACCTCAGCAGCAGGTTCGACCTCCAAATTACAACAATCGGGCTCCAAGGTATCCTGCCTTTGACCCCGTACCAATGCCGTATGCAGAATTGTTTCCAACATTACTGGCAAAAGGACTCATTCAGACGAGGAGTCCTCCAAATCCTACAAACAGTTCCTCACCATGGTATAAGGCTGACCAATCTTGTCCCTATCATCAGGGGGCACCAGGTCACAATATTGAGAACTGTTTATCTTTCAAGATTGACGTCCAACGATTAGTGAAGAGCGGAATGCTATCCTTCAAAGATACTAATCCAAACGTCCAAGCAAATCCTTTGCCGCAGCATAAAGAAGCTTCAGTAAATCTGGTAGATCAACACCCTAATGTCATTTAAATCTACGACATTCGTCAGATAGGGGAAAATCTTGTCAGGATGCACGCTAGACAAGCTGGGTACGGTCATGTACCACCTCACAACTACTTCACATGTGAAATTTGTCCAAAGAATACTCAAGGATGTGCCGTAGTTCAAGCTGCATTACAAGAACAAATGGACTTAGGATGGATTCAACATATCCGAGTCAGAACTGAACATGACATCAACATGGTTCAAGGATGTCCAGGAGAATACAAAATCTACAAAGTTGAAGACCTTGAAGGATCGGTAGTCAGGTTCCATAAAACTTTAAATGGACTTGCCTACTTTGGAACAGATTTCCACGCTTACAGTAGATGCGAAATCTGTCGAAGAAATTCACGAGGATGTTTGCGTGTTCGCAACGACATTCAAAAGCTGATGGATGACAATACCATTACTGTTCTTGCCAACAGAGAAGATGACGAAGTCTTTACCGTATCTCCTCAAATTAATCAAGATGAACCTATGCAAGTTAAGTATGATAGCAGGAAGACAGCAGTTGCACCACTAGTCATCTACTTACCAGGTCCTGTACCGTATGAGTCCAGCAAGGCTATACCATACAAGTACAACGCTACATTCATTGAAAATGGTAAGGAAATACCATTACCGTCTGTTGTCAACATTGCTGATGTTAGTCGAGTCACTAGAAGTGGACGAGTCTTCAACAGAACAACAGAAAATGTGGAGAAACCGTCGGAGGAAGTACCACATAGGCAAGACAATCATCCGACCAATGCTGTTCAAGCGAAAGAAAATGATGAGATCTTGAAGTTAATCCAGAGGAGTGAATACAACATTGTAGATCAATTACTACATACTCCGTCTAGGATTTCTGTTCTTTCCCTGCTATTGAGTTCTGAAGCTCATAGGGAAGCTCTACAGAAAGTTTTGGAACAAGCTTTTGTAGAACCTGGCGTTACTATAAGCCAATTCAACAACATCGTTGCCAACATCTCCGCCGGAACTAATCTGAGTTTCTGTGACGAAGATCTTCCTGAAGAAGGAGTGGACCACAATCTTCCACTTCACATCTCAGTTGGCTGCATGGGTAATACACTCACAGGAGTCCTAATAGACAATGGATCCTCTCTCAATGTCATGCCTAAATCAACATTATCAAGATTATCTTTCGAAGATTACCCTCTAAGAAAAAGTCATGTCATCGTCAAAGCATTTGATGGATCAAGAAAGTCAGTTTTCGGAGAAGTAGATCTTCCCATAACTATTGGACCTCAGACGTTCAAAATCACTTTCCAAGTTATGGACATTCCAGCACAATACAGTTGTTTGCTAGGTCGCCCATGGATTCATGAGGCTGGGGCAATTACTTCAACACTTCATCAGAAACTGAAGTTCATAAGAAATGACAAATTGGTAACCGTATGTGGAGAACGAGCTCTGATCGTCAGCAACCTGTCATCATTCTCCGACATAGAACCAAAAGAAGTTGTTGGAACTAAATTCCAGGCACTTTCCTTAGACAAAGGAAAGGAGAAAGCAGCGTCTATCTCTTCATACAAAGATGCAATCCAAGTTATAAAGGATGGCACTACCAGTGGTTGGGGGCACATTAATATTCCTACCAACAACAAGAACAGAACGGGAATTGGATTCTTTCCAACATCATCAAGAGCTATCCCAGGGATTGAGGTAGTTCTCCCCATTCAAGAAACTTTCTGCAGTGGAGGTTTTCTTCAACCTGTTCAACAACAGTCAATACCATCGGTACGGAAAACACCGATGAAGAGGAATGGTTATCCTATCTTAACAAAGCAGGATATATCTCCCTACCAGAGTCTGATTCACCTTGCTGTTATCCGACTAAAGGATCTGAAAGTAAGACTCAACCAAGCAAGGATGAAGTTACTGACAGCTTCACCACCAGAAGTCATGGTTCATCAGAAGAAGTTCCTCCTATCCCCGAAGAAACTTGGGATACATTAGGAGAACCAAGCGGAAAATTCGACTACATGGTAAAATACTCCGCTCCTGAAAGTTCAAGAATCTCTCTTGAAGATATTGTTCCAACTGGATGGAACATTGATTATGAGTACCTCTCTCAGCCAAAAGAGATGTATAACCCTTGCTATTCATCATCATCGACTGGTGAAGTCATCATTGAGGATTATATCCCCAAGTCACCTTCCGAGGCTACGGATCTAGAGTTCACATATCTAGTCAATGCCATCTTGGGAGAAGAGCAAGACCAAAATACAGAAGAGGATGATCTCGAAAGTGTCTCCGACAACGAGTCTCTCCATTCAGAGGATTGGAAGTTTCCTCAAAAGAAAAACCGACATACTCCACTCGGAAATGGGTATGCTCACACCGCTCAGTCTGCTGAAGTAGAAGAAGATCGTCTGAGTGTTGCAAAGACAGTGGTTGGTAAATCAAGACCTACCACAGGCCAGCTTAAGCCTAAGGTTCCAGATTACTTAGTGCACAATGGGGTTCGCCACTACTGGACAGCTGTTGAAGTTTCAACTGTTGTTCGCACTCCTAAGTAGGAACTTTCACCGTTATTTTGTCCTCTCACCATAGCCCAGGGTGAAGAGATGTTTCATAGGGCTTTGCATTTTACTATTTTTTAGGAAAATGTCCCTCTTTGCTTCGCCCAAAGCAATAGAGTTTTGTTTTATAGGGTCTTTGTTTCAAGAAATGACTGTCCATAAATAAAAATGTCATTCTGTTCCTTCGTTTAGTTTTTCCTTTTCTCTTTTTCGGAAATTGGTAATCCTAAAAAACACCCTTAAAAAACATCAAATATTCCATTAACTGCATACACCGAGTCTTCCCTCGTTGTCTAAATAAAACTTATCACACATATGCAAATTAATCATAAAATACCCCGTTGAAATGTGCGACCGTATGACTTCTCCAAGCTTTGAGTTTCCTGTATTCGAGGCAGAGGAAGAAGAAGACGAAGAAATATCAAAGGAAATTTCACGATTACTTCAACAAAAGGAAGAGGCCATTCAGCCATACAATGAGCCTCTAGAGATCATTAACCTTGGTTCCGATGGAAACAGAAAAGAGGTTAAGATTGGAGCTTCGCTCAGTTCAGAGATCAGAGAGAGTTTGATACAGTTGCTCAGAGAATTCTCAGATGTCTTCGCTTTGTCTTATCAAGATATGCCAGGGTTGGATACCAGTATAGTGGAGCATCACTTGCCGTTAAAAGCAGAATGCCCTCCGGTCAAGCAAAAATTAAGAAGAACTCATCCGGAGATGGCCATGAAAATCAAAGAGGAAGTTCAAAAGCAGATCAACGCAGGTTTCCTCGTCACTTCAGAATACCCTCAGTGGTTAGCTAACATTGTTCCCGTTCCTAAGAAAGACGGAAAAGTCCGCATGTGCGTCGACTACAGAGATTTGAACAAAGCTAGCCCTAAGGATGATTTTCCTTTACCACATATTGATATGTTGGTAGACAGTACAGCAAAATCCAAAGTTTTCTCATTCATGGACGGATTTTCAGGATACAACCAAATCAAAATGGCACCTGAAGACATGGAAAAAACAGCTTCCATCACCCCCTGGGGCATGTTCTGCTACCGTGTTATGCCTTTTGGACTAAAGAACGCAGGGGCAACTTATCAAAGGGCCATGACTACGCTTTTCCACGACATGATGCATAAGGAAGTGGAAGTCTATGTGGACGACATGACTGCCAAATCAGAAAATGAAGAAGATCACATACAGAATCTGACAAAGTTATTTCAACGCTTACGGAAGTTTCAGCTTCGCCTGAACCCCAACAAGTGTACCTTTGGTGTCTATTCAGGAAAACTCCTTGGTTTCATCGTCAGCAAACGAGGAATTGAAGTAGATCCAGACAAAGTCAAGGCAATTCAAGAGATGCCTTCGCCCAGAACCGAGAAACAAGTTAGAGGATTTCTTAGACGTCTGAATTACATCTCGAGATTCATATATCTCATGACTGCAACTTGTGCTCCTATTTTCAAACTTCTACGGAAAAATCAAAGTTGCGTCTGGACAGACGATTGTCAGAAAGCGTTCGACAGCATTAAGGAATATCTGCTCGAACCACCCATCTTGTCTCCTCCAGTGGAAGGAAGACCTTTGATAATGTACTTAACCGTCTTAGAAGACTCCATGGGTTGTGTCCTTGGACAGCAAGACGAGACAAAGAGAAAAGAGCATGCCATCTACTACCTGAGCAAGAAATTCACTGACTGTGAATCCCGCTACTCCATGCTCGAGAAGACGTGTTGTGCTTTGGCCTGGGCTGCCAAGCGTCTCCGCCAGTACATGATTCGACATACTACTTGTTTGATCTCTCATATAGATCCAATCAAGTACATCTTTGAGAAGCCTGCTTTAACCGGGAGAATTGCCCGTTGGCAGATGTTGTTATCAGAATATGACATTGAGTATCACGCACAGAAAGCCGTGAAAGGAAGCATTCTAGCTGAGCACCTGGCTCACCACCCACTCAATGGTCATGAATCAACCAGTTTTGACTTTCCGGACGAGGACGTCATGTACCTCAAGATGAAAGATCACGACGAGCCACTACCAGACGAAGGACCTGAGATAGGATCCCAGTGGGGCTTAATCTTTGACGGAGCTGTCAATGCTTATGGACGGGGAATTGGGGCAATCATTGTTACACCTCAGGGTACCCATATTCCATTTACTGCCAGATTAACTTTCAAATGCACAAACAATGAGGCCGAATATGAAGCTTGCATCATGGGTCTCGAAGAAGCCATGGATCTAAGAATCAAACACTTGGATGTATATGGAGATTCTGCTTTGGTCATCAATCAAATCAAAGGAGAATGGGAAACACGCCAACCAGGGCTAATTCCTTACAAAGACTACGCAAGAAGATTGTTACCATTCTTCGACAGGGTAGATTTTCATCACATTCCTCGTGAAGAAAACAATTTGGCTGATGCATTAGCCACACTCTCTTCCATGATTAGGATAAATCATTGGAATGACATTCCTCGGATCGATGTTATGCGCCTGGATAGGCCCGCTCATGTGTTCACAGTAGAAGCAATCATCGACGACAAACCGTGGTATCACGACATCAAGAACTTTCTTCAAAGGCAAGAGTACCCTCTTGGGGCGTCAAAGAAAGATAGAAAGACTTTGAGAAAGTTAGCTTGTAGATTCTTCTTGAACGAAGATGTTCTGTACAAGAGAAACTTCGACGTGGTTCTGCTCAGATGCGTTGACAGAAAAGAAGCAGAAATACTCATGAGAGAAATACATGAAGGTTCCTTTGGTACTCACACCAATGGACATACCATGACAAGGAAAATACTGAGAGCAGGATATTATTGGCTGACAATAGAGTCAGATTGCTACCAATACGCAAAGAGGTGTCACAAATGCCAGATCTACGCCGATAGAATTCATGTGCCACCATCTCTTCTCAACATACTCTCTTCCCCTTGGCCTTTCTCCATGTGGGGAATCGACATGATTGGAATGATCGAACCAAAAGCGTCCAACGGACATCGCTTCATCTTGGTAGCCATAGACTATTTCACCAAATGGGTTGAAGCAGCTTCATATGCAAATGTTACAAGACAAGTTGTCGTCAGGTTTATCAAGAATCACATCATCTGTCGCTACGGCATTCCTAGCAAGATAATCACCGACAATGGGTCAAATTTGAATAACAAAATGATGAAGGAGCTTTGTGAAGAATTCAAGATTGAACATCACAACTCATCTCCTTACAGACCAAGGATGAATGGAGCTGTAGAAGCAGCTAACAAAAACATCAAGAAAATCATTCAGAAGATGGTCATTACTTACAAAGATTGGCATGAAATGCTCCCGTATGCTCTTCATGGTTACCGTACATCAGTACGTACTTCGACTGGAGCAACTCCTTTCTCCCTTGTATATGGCATGGAGGCCGTCCTACCAATAGAGGTTGAGATTCCATCAATGAGAGTTTTGATGGAGGCAAAATTAACAGAAGCCGAGTGGTGTCAAAGCAGATTCGATGAATTGAACTTAATCGAAGAAAAGCGCATGACAGCTTTATGCCACGGACAGCTATATCAACAAAAAATGAAGAAAGCTTTCGACAAAAAGGTTCGACCTCGCACAATCAAAGAAGGCGACCTTGTACTCAAAAAGATTCAATCTTTTCTCACAGATTCGAGAGGGAAATGGACTCCCAATTATGACGGCCCCTACGTGGTCAAGAGAGCTTTCTCAGGAGGAGCCTTAATACTCACGACTATGGATGGAGAAGAATTCACCCGTCCTGTGAACGACGACGCAGTCAAGAAATACTTCGCCTAAATAATTAAAAGAACAGCTCGCTAAGTCGAAAACTCGCAAAGAGCGGCTTAGGCAAAAAAGAGCGTCTCGGTGAATCGAAGACCCGAAAGGGCGATTCAGGCAAAAGTTAGAGACATAAAAAATATATATTAATCAATCCCGGTAGACTTAAAACCCGAAAGGGGTAGTTTACGCAAAAGTTAGGGATATATGGCAAGTAACTGTGTTCAGGACAAACTTGATCATTCAAAATCCATAGCGGAGTATTCATCAGCAGTAGGTCATCTTCTACGAAGCACGAATACAGCGCAACTCGGAGTGGAAGGGAGAGATAACGGTCGTCACGTTTCATCGTAGCCCTTTTCCCGAAAATTACCAATTTCCAACTTTGTAAATACTCCATGGAATCAAGCATTTGGCTGATTACCATTCCATATATAATAATTTGAGCCTTGTGCTTTTCCTTTGCAATCTAGTCTTTTTCAGTTTCTTGAAATGCATTTTAAGTTTAAACAGTCATTTTCCTTTAAACAAATGTTTTCATAAAATAAAAATGAGTTTACTTGCAAAAATAAAGGTGAAATTTCTTTCTAAGGTTTACAAACAGTAGGAAGAATGCAAATAGTTGCTCCGAGAACGGTTGAGACTCCGGGAACCAATATTTCCCCATGAGGTCGCTTTGCGAACATCTCCCGATGACGGATCTTTACTTCAATTCATATTACTCATTTCGGATAGCGGACAACTGATAACCAGGTATTCCCAACAGAGTTCGAACTCCAAGAAGAGGACATCTTCTGATCAACAAGAATTCAAGTCGTATCATAGGATTTTACATCTGCGACAATTCTATTCACATTCACTTTACATTTTATCATTTGTCATAATATTCATGCATACATTACATCATAATTGCATAGCCGAATCAGGCTTTGATCCTGTGAATGCCTAAGTCATTGAGGCATGAACTCAAGTTCCCCCTGCAAGTTCCGGAGAAACTTTTTCCTTCGAAACAACAGTTCATACACAAGGATCTCACCAAGCAAGTCAACAAATGGTAGTCTCCCTCAAGGAAATAGTTTGTTCACTTTTGGAATTCCTCAGCCGAGATTCTCCTACAAAGCGACATTCGACAGTCTTCTTCAGATAAGATAGTCTGCTTCACATTTTGGAATTCCCTACAGGTTTGGTATTCCCCCAGCAGGGTCAAGAGGTGCCACTTCTTGTTAAAAAAAAAAATTCAGAATCTCCCAGCAGATCGACAAATAATTCCCCAGCGGAGTCAGTGAATGGTAGTCTTCATCCAGGAAGATAGTTCACGATTCCCAGCGGAGTCAGCGAATGATAGTCTTCGTCCAGAAGATAGTTCAGATTCCCCAACAAAGTTAGCAAATGGCAGTCTCTTTCAGCAGAAGACAGTTTGCTCACTTTCTATCATAACAAAGTCAGCAAATGGCAGTCTCTTTCATCAGAAGACAGTTTGCTCACTTTCTATCACAACAAAGTCAGCAAATGGCAGTCTCTTTCATCAGAAGACAGTTTGCTCACTTTCTATCACAACAAAGTCAGCAAATGGCAGTCTCTTTCATCAGAAGACAGTTTGCTCACTTCTTATCATAACAAAGTCGACAAATGGCAGTCTCTCCCAGTAGAAGACAGTTTGCTCACTTCTTATCATAACAAAATTGGCAAATGGCAGTCTTTTCCCAAGGAAAGACAGTTTGCCTGTTAAATACTCAAGAGATCGACAAATGGCAGTTTCTTCGAACAGTTTGTCTGTTTCTAGGATGTTTAACTCCCCACAGAGTCGATGAATGGCAGTTTTCCTCTTAGGAAAACAGTTCGTTGATTCCCCAGGCATCAGTTGACAAATGGCAGTCTTCACCCCGAAAATAGTTCGTCCGCCTTCAAACAAAGTCATTAGCCCCTCAAAAGATCATGAGGCCATATGACATTCTTTCAAAGACGTCAAGTCAAAAGGGAAGATGGTGAAGTTTCTTTACAGCCGTCAAATGGCATCTTATCTCCAAGCGATGATAAGAAGTTTGACGAGGAAACAAACCTTTGAAGTTTCTTTACAGCCGTCAAATGGCATCTTATCTCCAAGCGATGATAAGAAGTTTGACGAGGAAACAAACCTTTGAAGTTTCTTTACAGCCGTCAAATGGCATCTTATCTCCAAGCGCTGGTAAGAAGTTTGACGAGGAAACAAACCTTTGAAGTTTCTTTACAGCCGTCAAATGGCATCTTATCTCCAAGCGATGATAAGAAGTTTGACGAGGAAACAAACCTTTGAAGTTTCTTTACAGCCGTCAAATGGCATCTTATCTCCAAGCGATGATAAGAAGTTTGACGAGGAAACAAACCTTTGAAGTTTCTTTACAGCCGTCAAATGGCATCTTATCTCCAAGCGATGATAAGAAGTTTGACGAGGAAACAAACCTTTGAAGTTTCTTTACAGCCGTCAAATGGCATCTTATCTCCAAGCGATGATAAGAAGTTTGACGAGGAAACAAACCTTTGAAGTTTCTTTACAGCCGTCAAATGGCATCTTATCTCCAAGCGCTGGTAAGAAGTTTGACGAGGAAACAAACCTTTGAAGTTTCTTTACAGCCGTCAAATGGCATCTTATCTCCAAGCGATGATAAGAAGTTTGACGAGGAAACAAACCTTTGAAGTTTCTTTACAGCCGTCAAATGGCATCTTATCTCCAAGCGATGATAAGAAGTTTGACGAGGAAACAAACCTTTGAAGTTTCTTTACAGCCGTCAAATGGCATCTTATCTCCAAGCGATGATAAGAAGTTTGACGAGGAAACAAACCTTTGAAGTTTCTTTACAGCCGTCAAATGGCATCTTATCTCCAAGCGCTGGTAAGAAGTTTGACGAGGAAACAAACCTTTGAAGTTTCTTTACAGCCGTCAAATGGCATCTTATCTCCAAGCGATGATAAGAAGTTTGACGAGGAAACAAACCTTTGAAGTTTCTTTACAGCCGTCAAATGGCATCTTACCTCCAAGCGCTGGTAAGAAGTTTGACGAGGAAACAAACCTTTGAAGTTTCTTTACTACCGTCAAATGGCATCTTACCTCCAAGAGCTGGTAAGAAGTTTGACGAGGAAACAAACCTTTGAAGTTTCTTTACAGCCGTCAAATGGCATCTTATCTCCAAGCGCTGATAAGAAGTTTGACGAGGAAACAAACCTTTGGAAATTTTCTCTTTATCTGAGATATTGTCCAAACGCAACTGAGACCAGTTTCGAGATTTGGACATCCGGAACGAGAGGAGGTTGTTTACCTTTTTCTAAGTATCAACACTTAGTTAAAGAAGATGGATTGCGCATCCTACATTGCCATCCATTCTCCAGAATCCACATCAAGTATTTCTACAAAAGTTTGTCTCCTCATCCCCCGCCAAGTGCGACAACGGGATCAAATCATGCAAAGATTTTATCATCTCAGGAGCGCCCAAAATTCGGGCATTCTTTGATATTTAAGTCTCTTTTACGCAGGAGAGATCGAGATCTCAATCTCTCTCCCTCCAGATAAAAGAAACTTAAATAGGGGCATCTGTCATACCCTAATTTTTGACCCCCCTGAGATGACATATCTTCAGGATTTTCATCAAGTCAAAGCAAGTACCCAGAGCAGCCTGACATTCAATCGAGGGTGTTCAAAGACAAGAAAACTCAGGCAAAGGATCAATCAATAGGAGGATTAGTCTCTAATACAAGCATAAGACTCAAAACCCTCATTATTACACCTATGATTGATTAAGACACCCAGTTATCTAAGTACAGGATTACTCAGATCAACAGACTAGGGTTTGGAGTCTATCAAGGACTAAAATCAGGGATCACCTTTGGGAAACCCTAAAAAGCCCCAGGGGATCATTCAAAGACATCAATCATCTTCAAATAACCCATATGACAAGATCCACTGGACATCACACCTCAATTCAAAGTCTACAGTCATCATTCTCATCTGGTCGACAATTAGGGTTTTTGACCTAACTCACCAGGATGGTTGACTTTTAATCAGGGCATGGATCCAAAACTCAATACATGATTCAAGAATCTCTACTACCTCAATATAATCCATTTACATCATTCATTTGAGGAGAAGATCTTGTTTCTTCACAAAAGCCCAAAAATTCACTTTGTCAGGAAAAGTCAACTGTGTGGGATCACCATTGACTTTTGAGATTTTTGGTCAAACCATGACTTTTAAGGATCAATATCATCAATATATGGATAATGAAGTCATTTGACCAAAGAAATTCAAAGAAATTCATCAAGGAGCAAAAAGTCGGGAATTAGGGTTTTTGAAGGCATGGTGAGAACTCAAAATTTCACCTACACAACTCAAAAAACTTCCAACATGAAAGTTGTAGATCTTGCAAAATAAGACAACATCTTACAAAGGAAATTTTTTCAAAAGATCAATCATTTATGAAGTTTTGGAAATTTTGAAGTTTAGGTCATAAACACTTAGAAATTTTTCTAAGTGTTTTAACCTAGTTTTCTTCCAACTTTGGCCTCATTTTTCACAAATTTGCCAAAGGATTCTGAAGAAACTCCAAACTAATGATTTGAAGTAGATGTTTAGGGCTTTCCAAATTGTGTTCAACCTTCTCCAAATACAATTTGAGCTAGGAGTTATGCTTGTTCAAAGTTGGCCTCATGAAGTAAAATTATAGGTCATGTACAATTTGAAACTTTGCAATTTTGTGCATTTTGCTTCACTAAGTGATGCTACACGACCTCTAATGCATCTGAAACCATACCATACATCAATTTCCATCATTGCATAAGGATTAGAGAAGATTCCCAAAAACAAAGGCATGTGATTATGTAATGATTGCATTTTTGAATTTATGACAAATTGGTGATTCATCAAAGGAATCTTCTCCCAACCAATTGGAGCTCATTTCTGCAGCCATTTGGTCCCCTAAGATCAAGCAAAACCGATGGCTAGGGAGTGGTATCAAAGAGCTCATCATTGCACTTGGAATATTCTTTGAATTTCTTCATGGCTAAGAAACCAAACTTGCTTCACTAAGCAAGCTCACTCTCCCAATCAGTACTGAGACATTTGCCTATAAATAGAGGCCTCATTCTCATTCAGAAACCACACCAAAGCAACCATATTCCTTGCTTTCTCTTTCTCTTCTCATGTTCATTGTTTTTCAAAGTTCTTTGGCAAGAAGAATCGATTTCTTCAAACCAGAGCTTATCTTTGGAAAGTGAGCATTCTAACATCTCAAGGGAGGTCATTTGAGGTGATCCAAGCACCTGGATCACTTCTGTAAGTAGAGGAACACCATTGTTGCTCTCACTTTGGAGCATTTGCAGTTGGAGGTCCATAGAGTGATTCAGGAGGTTTCAAGTCAAGCCAATCATCCAGGCACACTCCTCAGGTCATAGTGAAGCTAACCAGATGGCTGCAGCTCATCTGTAACTCCAAATTCAACAACCTCCATGTTCACTTGAAGCTGAAATCGAGGGAGGTCCATAGAGCAATTCAGGAGGATTCAAGCTCCAATAAGCATTCAGTTAGCATCATTGAGTCTCAAGGAAGCTATTGAGATCATTCATTCAAACCCAGGTGCTCTCAATCATCCTCACGACCTCCATTTTCAGAGGTAAGTTTCTTAACTTCACCTCTTTAATTTAAGCACTCACTGAGTTAAAGCTCGATTCTATCTTGTTTAGCATCATCAGAGGATTGAAAACCCTCTATCATTTTGCATTTATTCATCTTGTTTGTCATTTAATTTCAAATTTAGGGTTTATATGTTCTTAGAGTTTTCTGAGAAATTAGGTAGCTATAGTTCATATAAATAAATGTTAGTTACATATCTAGATTCGTGAGGAAATTTAGAACAAGATTGATGTTTACATCATGTCATTTAGTTGAGAAACTAGAGAGTTAGGATTTTGAAAATCTTTGAGCTCGAGGAAGAAGATGACTATGGCCATGGCGCGCAAAATTTGAATCTGGGGCCAAAGTTTATTTTATTTTGAATGGTATGCGTTCCTTAAACGAATGAACAAACTTGCCCTAGTGGCCTCCCATACGCCCTTAGTCTCATCATGCCTCAAGTCTGGGGTTCGAATCCCCCTCGCCCCAGACTTTTTTGATTCTTTTATTTTTCAATGATTTACTAGTTGTTTTGAAACATAACCAAATGAATACAAGTTACTATCACCACACGCGCGTTGGCTCAGTGGTGTTTGTTTTGAGTGTGTGACCTAGAGGGCGTGGGTTCAAACCCTCCAAGAGCCAAAACTATTTTTTAACACACAATTTCTTTCATTTTCTCACAAACTTCACATATTTATTTAACCTATCAAATTAATTTATTTTCACTTCATTTTTCACACACTTATCATTTAATATACCTATTTTGTGAATAAATAAAAAAATCATAAAAATATTATTTATTTCATATATTTTTTATTAGGTTTAAAATAGTATGTTTTAAGTGTTTTCTCAAATACTTTAAATACATATATTCACTTTGTTTTAACCTAATCATTTTGTAAATAAAGTTTATGATAAAACCCTAATTGTTTAGGTCTTAATTAAGTAAAAATCTTTATTTTTACTTTGATTAAGTTGACTTTTGTCAATATTCAAAACTGTTTTCAATCTCTAATTAAACGGACGATTAAGGTTTTCAAACAACAAAACCTTGTATCATTCCAAATCATTTTCAAAATTGCTTTTACACCAGTACTGTAAAGTACTGGGCCTCTAATAGAGTGTAAGTCCCAAAAACCTTCTCTTCTTAGCTTGTTTTCAAAACTGTATTTTCAAAATCTTCTTTCTGTTTTTCAAAACATTCTTCTGGTATTTGAAGGGCATTATTCCCGGTGAAACTCTTCAGATACCTATGTGACCTTTGTCCATCTTCACTTCTTCTGTTTTCAAAAACCCTTAACTGTTTATCATATATATATTCAACTGTTATCCATCAATTACTGGTAAGGCTCTGTACATACTTCTTCAAAGGCCTCCACTCCATCCAGGTTAGGCTTTACAAGCTTTCAATTTACAGTCTTTATTTAAATTACTGTCAAATATAAACTGTGCATATATTAGTTTAGAACTACGTTTGAGTATAAACCTTAGGACAGTTAAACTATATATATATTATAGGAATATGGCCTAGGATTGAGAATGTCTTCCCGGTGAAGGCTCTTTCCTAATTAGAGATCTGTAGTTCAAACCCCCAAGATGAATTATTCCCGGTGAAACATCTTGGCAAAAACCTTAGAATCCAAATAATAGGACACATCCACCCAAAGAGGAATTATTCCCGGTGAAACCTCTTACCCATTTGCTTAGGGCCAAAATAAGTTCAAAACTACATAGCTTTCTCTTGTGCTATAACAAGGACCCTCGATTAGCCTCCTCTTGGGCTTTGTACAAGGACCCACAGGCTTCTTAAAAGCATTTCCAGCTTCCTCTTGAGCTTGTATACAAGGACCCATCAGGTTTCTTATAAACATAGGAACAGGTCTTTAGTCACCTTTTAGCCTACCCTGGTGAGTTTCTTCCAATTTAAACCAGACTTTAAACAAGCTAAGTTTGTCTCAATTTTGCATTGAGTACACCTTTTGGAATGAGAGACATGGACAGTCTCTGTCACCCTTATCTTCATCAATCTTCCTTAGCAGAGTCTAGGATCCATGCTTTGGGTCATCCTCAGCATTGAGTCAGCCTTCATCTTGGGCTTTAAACAAGAAGTCTCCATTAGATAATCTTTCTGCCATTCATTTTCAACAAAACCCCTGGAAAGGGTTAGCCTCCAAAGTCAATTAGAATCAACCTCCATTTCAATAAACCCCTGGAAAGGGTTAGCCTCCAAAGTCAATTAAAATCAACCTCCATTTCAATAAATCCCTGGAAAGGGTTAGCTTCCACACATTCTTTCATTTTTAATATAAACCCCTGGAAAGGGTTAGCCTCCAAAGTCAATTAATAAAAAATGTCAAAAAAATAAAGATTCATTTCTCTTAGGAGATAATTTCCCCAAAAGAGTCAAAACCCCTGGAAAGGGTCAGCCTCCAAAAAACATGATAAAGTCAGTCTTTTAACAGACAAATTCACCAGCTGAGTCAAAATCCCTGGAAAGGGTTAGCTTCCAAAGAAAAACAGTCTTTTAATAAATAAAATCTCCTCAGTAGAGTCAAAACCAACAAAAACAGTTAGCCTCAACCTTGGGCTTCATACAAGGCACCCAAACAATAAAACTCCCCTGTCAAGAGTCAGCCTCAACCTTGGGCATTGTACAAGGCAGATAATAGAGTCTCCCCAGTGAGTTCTTCATCACTCAGTAGCCACAACCTTGGGCTTTGTACAAGGCAGATAAACCATATTTTCATGTGTCAAAGATTCCTAACACCTAGGATCTTTTCCCCATAGAGTCATCCACACTCAGTTTATTTAAGAGTCTGCCACAACCTTGGGCTTTGTACAAGGCAGAAAATAATGTTTTCCCTAACTAGAGTCAGCCACAACCTTGGGCTTTGTACAAGGCACATAAAATAGAGTCATTCATTCAATTATCCTCAACAGTTAGCCACAACCTTGGGCTTTGTACAAGGCACACAAATAGAGTCTCCCTAAGTAGAGTCAGCCTCAATTCTGGGCTTTGTACAGAACACAAAAATACCCTGTAATTAATTCCCAGTGGAGTCATCTCCCAGAGTCAATAATATTAATAAATCAATCAAAAAGCCTCAAGCTTGGGCCTCATACAAGCCAGCTAAAGTCAAATCTTTTATACAGTAGATAGACATAGCTTATCTCTATAGAGAGATATTTTTACTACTCTACCACATTCAAACAAACAAACATTTCAATTTCAATTTCAATCAAAGTCTCCCATTTAGGACTCTGAAAGACATGCTCTGGCACATCCCCAGACTTGTACACTTTCCCTAATTTGGACGAGCATCTTTCTTTCATTTAAGAGGCATCTGACTGTCATACTTGATCAACCAAGTAGACTCCCCTCTTGAATGAAATGAATCCAGTTATTCTGTCACTCCTTTAAATGTTTGTGGTAGAATAGTACAAATACCTCTCTGTAAAGATGATTTCATGTCTCTTTACTGTAAACAGAGATTTAATTCAAAGCTTCAACCTTGAGCTTCAAGCAAGGCACCAAAAAAATAATTAATTTCCCTAGTTAGTTCCCCGAACTACATTAAGCTCTGACTTCCACTAGGGATATGTAGGCATGAGGTTCACAAGGAATCTCAGCGAGCTAATAAAATACCAAAAATAGTCAGTCTGTCTGTCTGTCTGTCTTTTCAAATCAAATCAATTCCTTCTCCTAACACAAAGGAGAAACTTTCCCAATCATTAGCAGCAAACACAATCACAATGACACAGAGAAGGTTCCTGTAGAGTACTACAGATATGTAGGGTGTTTAAACACTTCCCTATGTATAACCGACCTCCCGGACTCCAGAATTTCTAGTCTAGGTGAAATCCCCACACTTAGCAAACTCCTAGGGTTTAGTTGAGATCTTTTTTCCCCTTTCCTACTCGTAGGACAAATAAGAAAGTTCGTGTGATATCGTAGGAAGAACTGAAATAAAATTCATCCCACCACGGGCGCATTCTCCTTCCAAATTTCGCGTGAAGGGTTTAGCGTGCCGTCCTCCCAAGTGAAACGGGGAGGTAAAAGAAAACGACACCACACTTTGTTATCAACAGATCAGGTGGAATTTCAAAATCTGTCTCACCATCATTGGGCTCAGATACTTTTCCTTCGCCAATTCTTAACAACCATTCAGAAAACTGTTGCATTTCATTTTTATCATCTTGGGTCGGACCGGATTGCAGGCGCATGTTTTTGGTTAATGTTAACATTGAACAAAATTCCATATGTAAGACGCATTTATGGCAGAATGTACAATATCCGAACGGCTTCCTCGAGGGACAACAGGTAAAATCTGCCTGAAATCACCTCCAAAATCAACAACTTTTCCACCAAACATCTCCTTTGAGTTACCGTATTTAGACATTACGTCTCTGAGCGTTCTATCAAGTGCTTCAAAAGTATGCTTGTGTGCCATTGGAGCCTCATCCCAAATAATTAGTTTAGTTTGTCTAAGAAGGTCTCCCACATCATCAGTGTACTCAATTTTGCAAGTAGAATTATCTAGCGTTGGGACTGGTATCTTAAATTTTGAATGTGCAGTTCGACCTCCTGGCAACAATAATGACGCTATACCACTGGTTGCGACTGTCAGAC
This sequence comes from Vicia villosa, assembly GCF_029867415.1. NCBI lineage: Eukaryota > Viridiplantae > Streptophyta > Magnoliopsida > Fabales > Fabaceae > Vicia > Vicia villosa. Next base: position 197,519,501 of record NC_081180.1, read on the forward strand.
ATATATCATGCTTCGACCTTAATGCTGCCGCCAGTGTTCTCCACATGTATGTCTTACCGGTTCCACCGTAACCATGTAGGAAGAAGACTGCACCATTCTGCGACTCAACTGCGCGCATAATTTTTTGATACATAGCTCTCTGTTCATCTGGGTCAAGGTGATCAGTAAGGTCTTTCACAAAATTGGGTTTCTTCAATAGCATAACTAACGATATAGTTATTATGAATCGCTAAACGATCAACCAAGCAAACAGTAGTATTATAAAATTTAGTTAATAATAATTTCAATGGTTTACCTGTAAGTCCACCAAAGAGATTTGTGAATTCTGTCTTTGTTTTGGCAATGTTATAATTGCGTTCGTCATATATCAGTCTATTACCTAATTGTTGCAGAACATATCCATCTGGATAAGGGATTGGTTTGAAATCTTTTAGTGTCCTTTTATTTTCTTGAAGCAGCTTTTCTATTTCAATCAGGGTCAAATGTTGCAATTCGGCATCTGTGAGAACCAATTCTGTTTTTCAACATTATAAAGAAGAAAGTTAGGCATTGGCTAATAGAAGAGATCCATTTGGTTGTAATTATATATATATATATATATATAGTGATAGATAATATAACTGCAGCAATAATTTAGTATATATTGTTTAACTTTAAACTCTTAAAAACCTGTATTTAAAGCCAATTGCCTTTGAGCATGTAGGACACCATCAGATAACAGCTGCCATGATTCCTTCCAAATGTGTGCTGGGCGATTAACAGCGTCTGACAATAGCATCACCACAAATAGTTTTTGGACAAAATGTCCAGAGCCCCATTCACTGGCCTCTTTGAGAGCACCAATATATTCTTTGTCATCTTCCAGAAATCCCATGGCAAAGCATGCATCTCTAAATGTTTCATACTGGGTATTACCGACCTTGCGAATTTCTTCATAACTTTTTGGTCCCTTGGCTACGGTCAACATCATCCGCAGGTAAAAAAGTTCACCTGTTGTTGGTGGAACCCATATCAATCTCCCAATGGTGAATCCCTTTTTGCGGGGCCTCCACTCCCTTTCTTTTTTGTGGTAAACAAACTTAGATACAAATTGACCATAAGTGAGTGACTGTGCCATAGTATACTTTGAGTTTGCAGATAGGCAACCAGTAAACATGGAATCAGTAACACTTGCATTCTCCAAAACATTTTCCATTCGATCGTGATCAGTGTAGTAAACAGCCTTTTCGCCTACCAGGTGATAAAACATACGTTCAACTGCTGGTCTTCTACCATGAATGTGAAAGGAGTAAATTCTCCAGCATGCTTCACATGGTGAGATATATCTGCAATCTAAGTATTGTTTTATTTCATCAACCGGTTCATTGTTGTTGGTTGACACGGAAGCTGTTATTCTGTCATAGCCTTTGCTAATGTATTTGAAAAGATATTTGATTGAAGTGCTCTGGTTACACCATTCCATGTTTATATGTGCGTTATATTTGAGGATAAATCTTTTGTTATAAGGTACCACATGACGGTTGTCCAATGTGATACCATTTTTTTCAATAACGTGGGTTTTTGATCTTCTCCTATAGAGGGGATAACCTTCTGCATCAACAATAGTTTCCTCGTTAAACTTCTTTGGAAAGTATTTAGAGCATTTACCATGTTTCATACAGGTTGATGTCGTGCGCGCCACTCCACATGGGCCGTGCATCATGTTAGATTTAACCAACGCATACAACCTTGGATGAACAGCAGGGTCTGGTATTTCAGCACAGATGATGTTGTCAATGTCCGATGGTGTGGGGTATTTGCTCTGAGGATGTAAGAAAATCAAAATATGTGCGTGTGGCAATCCCCTCTTCTGAAATTCAATAGTGTACATAACTATAAATGTACCAGTTAGTTAATATGTAATTTCAATTTAGGAAGTAGATGTTAATTAATTAAAAGAACATAAAAAAACATACATACAGGCCAAAACTTTCCCTAGAACATGCTTTTTTGTTATATCTGCAATGAGCTCGTCAAATTTGATTTTGAAGACTTTAGTAATAATATCGGGTCGATCGTCTGGTTGTAACCCAGTTTCGGACAAGGCACGGATAATTTTTGGCCATGTTGGATTGCAAGTAAATGTAATGAATAGGTCTGGAAAACCCAATCTACTTGAAATTGCCATTCCGTCAAAATACAGTTGATCCATATATCTTTTTCCCCCAACAAAAGGTGATGGCAAGACAACTCGCTTTCCCCGCTTTTGTTGTTGTCTGCCATCATCGTTATTGCATTCATCTGTCAACCTGTTATATTTTCCAACTCTTAATTTTGATTGATTATTTCGCAACCAGTTCAGCCTTTCAGATTCCATCATACAATAACCATCGACCAAGAACGGTTGAAACAGACGGCGTGAGTGTAGCAAAGTTTTTGCCTCCTCGCTACGGTCTTGTAACCTGTATGAAAGCCAGCCCTTGATGCTCTGACGATTTTGGCGAGTAACCTCAGTTTCATGGTGATATCTATGCAATATATTTTTCCTATAACCATCTTCACCATATGCAAATATGAGAGGTTATTGATATGCCAAATATGCTGGATGAAACTCATCAATACGTTGCAAACCACCGTTGCGTGCTTGAATAATAATGTCCCTATTACAAGCAGAATTAATGTCTCCCACAATTAGTGCAGCAACTTCTGAAACCGTTCGTTTGTTATACACGCGTACATCCTCAGGTCTATCACATATAACCCTCAGTTTTAAGTCTAAGAATGCATTATCGTCCAGGACATCCCCCGCCATTCTAAAAACTTTTGCATGAATATTGAACTCATCTAACATGATCTTCAAATTATGAACAATGTTCTCGTCAATTTCAGTATTGTCTCTGCACATTTTATGCGACGTTAAAAATAAATATAGGTAACGATCACGAAGACCTTAACTATTTGTGGAATATTAGAAATACCTGAAACACTTCATTCTATTAGTAACTTCATTATCTGTGTCATAAATATATAGCTGAGCATATTGCAGACGGTCTCCAGTTTCTGGTAGTAGAGTACCTATTCGATGACAGGTTTGACCGTGGAGTCTCAAAGTTGGTGGTCCTCCTTTCTTTGAATATGTGGTGTCAAATTTCATTCCAGGAGAAGTAAACGAAAACATTGAGTTGTATGTTCGAATATTATTTTGATAATTTTTGCTCTCGGTAGATGTTTTGTTAAACAGCAGATGTCTCAACAGTGGGGGTGGCTCTTCAAGTAAAGGTACAAAAATTTTACCACCGCGACAACAGCGATGGAATGTTGGAACATGTCCCTTTTTGGTTTTACTGGCACGTTCTTGAAGCCACATGTGTGCATGACAATATGTACATTCCCATATTTGATCCCCTATATCATAATATTCTACAGATTTAGAAATTAATATAGTGTCATTTGTGATCTAAATATTTGATATGCCGTTGAAATGTTTATTCTTTGTAACATTACCTTGTAAATTTGAATTTGCTAAGGGTGCTTGTTCCATATCATCCTCAGAGTCTGAAGTATTGGATAAGCTGCAATCATCCTCGGAATTAGACAGTGGCACTTTGGAATATTGTGTTTCCGGTTGTATGACAGAAAACTTTCTATTCTCCAATATAAGCCTTCTTTTCTTGCGAGCATCAATTGAATGAGCTCTATCTTCTACATTTGGAATAGAAACTGGGGAGACTGTACTTAGGGATGGGGCGCTGCTGGGCTGACCACATGATGATTTCTTATTTTGCAATATCAGCCTTCTTTTCTTCCTTGCATCACTTACATCAGTTTTATCTACCAAGTTTTGAGAATGATCTGATTCAGTGCATTGTGCATCTCTCTTCTCCTTCATTATAAGTCTTCTACTTTGTCTAGCAATAGAGGAGTTAGTATGATTGGTTTGTTCATTAGTTTCTAGCATATTTCCTAAAGATAGCTACGATGCCAGTAAGTAGTTCTAAGAAGAATATGAGTGGACTAATTATATAGATCAATTCCAATTACAATATTAAACTGTATGAATTCTACAATATAAAACTGTAGGGATTCATATTACTCAAGTGATAACAGCTGTTATGAAACAAACAGATATAACATTAATGGGGTATGTTGGAAAGTTGATTGGGATGAGGCAATAAGTGAAGCATTATTTGCTATATACTTTATACAATGCAGATGGAAGGTCTTGTCATTATAATTTCAAAACGTTATGTACAATCTTTATATTACCTATTATAACAGTCCTTATTAATGAGAACATGAATGGACATTAACATATTTCTAACTCTCATGTGTACCTTTATTTAACTCAGTAGGTGATCCCAGTCAATCCAATTGCCACAGGTGCTCAGATAAATGTCAACAAATTTAAGAGAATACATACAATGTCATATGCGCAGATATATTAATTTTTTATTATTTATAACATTCAATGGAGCATTTGGTCGGTGCATGTTAGGTGTGTTGATTTCTCAGCATACTTGCAAGTTCAATTTCATGTTAGGAACTTTTTAATACGTTTATGACATTCAACGGAGCATTTGGTCGGTGCATGCCAGTTGTGTTGACTTCTCAGTAAAAATGCAAGTTCATTTTCATGTGAGTAACTTTTGAATGTGGTTTATGTGTCTTTTACCTGTGTTGTCGTAACCAATATTGCAAATTATGGTTGTTATTAGTTGTGACAATATGTTATTACAATAGCATGTAATGCTAGTTTGGATATTGGAGATGAGTAAAAAACAAAGTATATCATAGCAGTTGAATAGATGATTAAGAAAAACCAGAAAAGTCTTATATTAAGATAACAGAAATAAAATTACATAGTTGTTACCAAACCAAAAGAAACAGACTTACAAGTCTGATTTGTTTATGCGGCAATACAAACAAAAAACAAATAAAGTGGAAAGGAAATAAAACATGTCCACACCATAAAACAAAAACACACCAAAACATACATAAAATTATGCAGGAACTACTAATCTATCTTCTTAATTTTTATAATTTTCTTTAACTTGTTTGATGAAAGTTCTCCATCACATGTGGCATCCGAGGTTGTTGACTCGCTTGATGCGCCTGGAAAGTGTCTTTTTCCAGTAGGAGTAAGTGGATCTGTGCTGTGCGTCGAACTCACATCAAGATCCTGTTACATAAGTGAACAAACATCACACAATTAATATTCAACAGTACATTAAAAGTGGAGTACATTTCAATACAGTAAACGTCCTTACGACGACAAAATTAGGTTCGGATCGAACAGTGGTCGTTGCTTCGACAACAGGTTGTTTCATCTACAAATCATTCGAAAGATAGTACAAAATCATTATATTCGCAAAGTCAGTTTATAATGATTTTAAGTTGCATAACACATGCAAAGATTAAATTCAAATACTTCATCTGTGTCAAACTGACCAGCAAGCTATTTCACAAAAGGGTCATTCTTCAATAGCATAACGACAGAGGCATTCTTCCAACGTGGTTGCCACTTAACTTTGAAAGCCATCTTGCAATCCAACATTTGATCTAATGCCAGTGGGAATTCCAAGGGATCATGAATGCCAGCCTGTAGGAGATTGCAAGACAAAGATCAGTTAACTCTGGCATAATTGTCTATGTTTTTCCGACACTATGTAAATGGAAATACCTTAATCATTGTATGACGCAGCTGAGAAGCAGACAATCCCAAAAGTAACTCACACTCTCGGTCCCAAAATAGAAAGTTACAGCTATTCCCGGCATGAGTAACTTCGATCTCAATCTTATACCTACATTCGCAGTATACATAGAGCACTCAAAAAGGTCATGTTCCGTGCCTTGACAATCACACATATAAATGAAATAACATAAAACATGTGACAAGTATGTTAACCTAAAAATCTCTGCCTCAGTGAAATGTCCAGCCTCACACTCAAACGGAGCTCTGTCACCACGCGCAATACATGAGCAAGCATGACAACCACGATAATACCAGCCATACGGAGAGGCAACCAGCATTTTAGTTTCTCCAACAGTCGTACAAAATGTAATCTGCAATTATGGAACCAAAAGATAATACGATACACAGTCAAATGCAACGAAAAAATGGCAATATATACTAAATCAGAATAAATGGCCAACAACTTCCAAACATACAGCTCTAAGTTTTATGATATCCCCAATAGGAATTACAACAGCCTTAGAAAGAATTAATCCCCAATCTGTTGATTTTCAGAGTTCTGTGCCGAAAGCTGTGAATTGGAACACTCCTGGCCAGACAACGTAATCATGTAATCCTTTGGAAAACTGTCAAAGTAAGACAGTAATGTAACAATCACATTGCATAAAAATTAATACCACACAAGAGCAAATCCAGGGACCATACCTTTCTATAAACTCTTTCATCGGTAGCAAATCAGTATTCAGACCAAGGACGGTAACATTAAACGTGTTTGTCACGGACAGTGGAAACTTTCCTATACAAATAGAATGTTACATAACTATCTATATCAAAATACAAGGATATCTAACACCAAACTTGATCAATTACTAACCCTGTTCCTTGACTTTAGCATATTGGCCAAAAACGTGCTCTATTTCAGAAAGTTTAAAGGAGGAAGAAGGCAGGCTGGGCGTGCGTTTTCAAATCTTTTTTTTAATGTTTTTTTCGTTATATTTTCGTGGTGTGTGGTTTTATTAACAGCGAACAGAAGGTGATCTGATGGCAAGAGATGGCGTCAAAAGGTCTTGATGCATGAGGGGGTGGGATCGATCCACACCTTTTGCAACTATTTTTCTCTATTTTCTTTAATGACTTCCACTTGCAGATCAAGTGCGCACGTTCCCATGCAGGTTCACTGTGTTCCTTCAATCCAGGCCCCAGGATCAGTCTTAGGCTGAATCCAATGAACATCGAGCTGAGGGTGCATCAAAAGCTCATATAGTTGAATGCACAGGATCATAAGCTAAGTCTTTTTTCATTTTTTTTATTTATTTATTCAATAATTATTTTCTATTTAATTGTTTTCTTATTTATTTAATAAAACTTCTTACAATTTTCCTTTTTTTATAAAATTACAATAATTTGTTTTTTTGATAATATTTATTTAATTCACATGATTAAATAATTATTTTAATTTAGTTGTTTAAATTTGATTAGGTTAATATTTTTATTAGTTGATTAGATTGATTATTAGGGTTAGATAAATTAATCATAGACATACTTTTGCTGATTTAATCGAAAATTAATTTTTACTGATTTAATTAATTAGGTTGAAAACCAATAATTAATTAATTTGTTTTTTTGTTATTTTATTAACCATGGTTAAATTGTGCCCTAAGTCAGGGTTTGTGAGGTTTGTCATTAGATCACTCATGCACTAACATTTTTCTTCTTCGTATCTAATTTTCAGGGTTACCCCGAGATTCTTCCGACTACGCGCCATGTCAGATCAAAAAGCTAAGTCCCTGATTTAATTATTATTTTAAATATCATTTTATTTTGCCTCTTTTGATTAAAATAGGGTTAGCTTCAATCGCCTATGAATTGGTAATGCACTCACCCTTCTGTTTATTTTTCCTTTGCGAATTTTCAGGGTTAACCAACCGGTCAAAGCTCGAATGTTCGGTAACCCTAAAACTCACTATATTTTAATTTCCTTTTTTATTATTACTTATGTCAAAACTATCTGCCTTGTGGGGTTTTTTTATCTTTATTGCTTTTTCTCCCCCTTCCCCATGGTTTATTATGTAACTGCTTCTGGTTGTATTGTGTGGCCTTGAAGGCACTTAACACTGTTTATATTAACTGCGTGGTTAGTAATTTAGGAAGTGTAACCTCGAATTTAATGTAGAATCATTAATTTTACAAGATAAGTTATTTGAATTAATCACGTGATTGTGCACCCACACACCTTTTATGGTAATCCCCCGTGTTGCCTGTTGCCTTGTGTTTTTCAGTGCAGAATAGCCAAGTCCCTCGAATACGAGGATCCTCATCAATGTTGCCCTCGGTTCATTCTTAAGATCATAAGTCCCAATGATGCTGCCTTCGATTCGCTAATATGATCTCGTCCCTCGAAGTTGCCTACGAAATGCTGAGGTGTCCTCTGGTTGCCTAAAAAATGATGGCTATTCTAATCCTTCCCCTTAGACTACCTGCCCCCTCTATGGCAAGGACAGTCTTATGGCGAACAATAATTGCGACGACCCTTCAACCTCCAAATAAAAGGACTTCCTACCCGCTTATGGTATGGATAGCCCTGAAAGGCTAAAAGAACCTCTTTTACAATGTCAAGGTAATTTGCCCTTAATTGCATGCTCTGGTTTAAATTCCTTTTTCTACAATTTTTCTTAAAAAACTTCAATAAGGCTACGCTCATTTACGAGCTAAAGTCCTTATTCTATTCTTCTACATTTCTAAACTTTTGGTTTCGAAAAGTGCAAGGCAATTAAGAGCCCATGGAAAACCATGGATACAAAGGGTGCCTTACACCTTCCCTTTGTATAAATTACCCCCCGAACTCAGAATTATCTACGCGCTCCTGCTTGAACTTCATGAATTGTTCAGCATAGGATTCCCAAAGCGTGCAATTGATAGAATTCTCACTGAAGAAATAATACAAACCATGTCATCTACATAGTCACATAAGATATGTTCGATAAATTATACAATAAATATGAATACAAACCCCCCGTCACGCAGCATCATGTTAATCTGCTGCTTCCGGGCACCTGATGTGGTCTGTGAATACCCAATACTTTCCACCATACCAATGACATCTAAAACACATACAACCAAAAAAACCTTAAAATGAAACAACACATAAAATACAAATCCAGTAAAACAGAATAGAGAAAAAATATTCTACCTATTAGCACATCCTTGTTAAAGTTGCCGTTTATTATATCAGTAAATTTAGTAAACACCAGCGACTTGGGATGTATTTCCGCGTTGTTATCATCCGTAACCGTAGTGCCAGCAGTAAACTTCAACATAAACTTATGAGACGAAGGTCTGAAAGCCGCAACATTAGCCTGAACCTTAAAATTGAAACAGTGTAACTATGATCCAAGACCATTTTTTCAGAAAATAGAGATACATGTGGTGCAGGAACAACAACATGTATGTCACCACCCTGGAAAAAACATTAAAATCAAACATACAACAAACCAAAAACAATATATGAAAAAACAACCAAACAATTCACTTCATTACCGATACATCAACAAAAATCATCTCAAAATGCTCCCTCTTGTTCGAAACAACTGTCCATTTGTGGTGCACACGAACAGAAACTTTCCAAAGTTCTTTGGTGTCATTGATGTCACATATTTTTGCTAATGGTCTTGCCATATTGAACACTGGTATGATACTGCAGAAAAGTGTAGCTAACCAATACTATAAATAACAAAACCATGTAGGAGTTACAAACTCTTCATTCCACTCTTCATTGCATAACCATAACCGATGCTGAAGCTGAATGGAAAGAAACATATAAAGTCCTCATTAAGTTCTGCTTGTAACACATAATAATGGACCATAAAAGATGCATGGACAAACCTAACTTAATGCCAATTATGTGAGACATCAATGGTGGAATATGGAACAACATACCTTCATAACTCATCAAAATTACACATGGCGCATCAAGAAGAAACAAATTCTACTCACAGACGAAGCCACTTTGCAGCACCACATAGAAAGTTCAAAAAGATAGAACTTTCTTATATTATAGATAATAATAATAATAATAATAATAATAATAATAATAATAATAATAATAATAATAATAATAATAATAATAATAATAATAATAATAAATATAATGATTTGATATTATTAGTGTAATAATTTTAATATTTTGGAGTTATAGATAAATATTTGGATTATTTGGCCAATTTAAGTTATTTTCAATATTTTTAGAGTTGTCAATAGGGTTGTCAGAATTGCTTTTCGAGTTGTTTAGAGTCAAATATGATAAATCATAAAATTAAAATTGAAGGTATTTGACCTTTAGAGTCGTTTCATTATTACTTGAGTCAGACCATTAGCCAATTATATTCATAATAGTTACCTTATACGTAAGAGTTGTCAGTAGAGTATTTATGAGCACTTTAGAGTTGTAGGGGTTAATGTAGAATTGTTTAGAGTTCCTTGAAAACTCTGTTGGATTATAACTATAAATATTTTTTAATTTTTTTGAGTTAGGAGTATAGAATAAATTAATAAAAATAATTTATAGAGATGTTTCGAACTTATAAAACATTGTAGGCTTATTGCCAACGCTAAGTCGTTGTTATGTTGTTGTTGTTGTTGCGCCTATTTATTGGCAAGACTAAGTTGTAGGTCTATGGCCAGTGTTGAAATGTGATGTGTGCCTTTATTTATTGGTACAATGTTGATGAAATTGTTAAGTTTCTATTAAGTTGTTGTTGTTGTTATTATGTTGAATTGTCCCGATTTATGGACATTATTAAGTTGCAGGTCATATGACCAACGTTGTTAAGTTTTTTTGCAGTTGTCGGCCTTGTGACCAATATTGATTAAGTTGTTTGCCGTTGTTGCATTTTTTCGTTGTTGTGTTGTGTTGATTAAGTTGATGTTGCGGTTGTCGTTGCATGCATAGCATAACATTATTAAGTTGGCCTGAATTGGCAATTTTTAAGTTGGAGCTAATGCTCACCACGTTGGCCTGGATTGGCAAAATAAGTTGAAGGCTTATGCCTTGTTGACGCCTCGATAACCTGGCAGATTTTTAAGTTGGAAGTTCTGCTCCAAATGGCACCATATGCATTTGCATAGTTAAGTCGCATATTGAGTTGCGTGTTAAAGTTGTTGTTATTATTCGTTGTTTATCGATTGTCGTTGTGTTGTTGTTGTTGTTATAAGTTGTTATTGTTATAACTTGCGGTTTCTATTTTGTGCCTTGTATGAAGCCCAAGGTTGTGGCTGACTCTTAGCTAGGGAAGTCATTATTTTCTGCCTTGTATGAAGCCCAAGGTTGTGGCTGACTGTTGAGGAAACTGAGTATGGATGACTCTATGGGGAAAAGATCCTGAAGGTTAGGAATCTTTTAACACAGGAAATGTGGTTTATCTGCCTTGTACAAAGCCCAAGGTTGTGGCTACTTGATGGGAAAGGACTCACTGGGGAGACTCTATTATCTGCCTTGTACAAAGCCTAAGGTTGAGGCTGACTCTCTAGGGGAATACCTATGAGTAGGGTTTTGACTCTAAAGGGAGTATGTGCCTTGTACAAAGCCCAAGGTTGTGGCTGACTTTTTAAAATGGGGAAAAGATTTACCAGTATGGGATCTTTTGACTCAGAGGGGATTTTTGACTCTGTTGAGGATTATCCTATTGTTTAGGAACTAAAGGTTAACCCTACTGAGGATTGTGCTTTTGTTAAGCAGGAATTGATGAATGAAATACCCAGGTTTGAAGATTGACTTTATTGGGGATTTGTTTGGATGAGTGACCTAAGGTAAACTCCGTCGGGGAATTGTTTTTATTGACTGAGACTGACCTTAAGTGGGACTTAACTGGTGAGATTTATCTTTTAAAAGATGAATTTTGGAAGCTAATCCTTTCCAGGGAATTATGACTTTAAAGGACTGATTTGGAGGCTAACCATTTCCAGGGATTTTTAGATTTAAAGGAGGAGTGATTAACTATTTGAGACTTCTTGTTTAAAGCCTAAGATTAAGGCTGACACTGACTGAGGATAGACAGGTATGGAACCTAGACTCTGCTAGGGAGGAAAACTATTAGAGATAAAGGTGACAAAGACTGTCCATGTCTCTCATTCCAAAAGGTGAACTCAATACTGAGATTGAGACATTCTTAGCTTGTTTAAAGTCTGGTTTTTAAGAATAGAAGAAACTCACCAGGGTAGGCTAAAAGGTGACTAAAGACTTGTTCCTATGTTTATAAGAAACCTGATGGGTCCTTGTATACCAGCTCAAGAGGAAGCTGGGAATGCTTTTAAGAAGCATGTGGGTCCTTGTACAAAGCCCAAGAGGAGGCTAATCGAGGGCCATCGGGGGTCCTTATTATAGCACAAGAGAAAGCTATGTGGTTATGAACTTATTTTGGCTCTAAGCAAATGGGTAAGAGGTTTCACCGGGAATAATTCCTCTTGGGTGGATGTGTCCTAGTTTTGGTTCTAAGGCTTTTTTCAAGATGTTTCACCGGAAATAATTCATCTTGAGGTTTGAACTAAAGATCTCTAATTAGGAAAGAGCCTTCACCGGGAAGACATTCTCAATCCTAGGCCATAGTCCTATAATATATATATATATATATATATATATATATATATATATATATATATATATATGTATGTATATATATATATAGTTTATTTGTCCTAAGGTTTACACTCAGACGTAGTTCTAAACAATATATATACAGTTTATATTTGACAGTATTTTAAATGAAGACTGTAAATTGAAAGCTATAAAGCCTAACCTGGATGGAGTAGAGGCCTTTGAAGATGTATGTACAAAGCCTTACCAGTAGCTTGGTTATTTATTGATAACAGTTGAATATTTATTATAAACAGTTTAGCGGTTTTTGAAAACAGAAGAAGTGAAGATGGACATTAGGTCACATAGGTATTTGAAGAAATTCATCGGGAATAATGCCCTTCAAATACCAAAAGAATGTTTTGAAAGCAGAGAGAAGATTTTGTAAATACAGTTTTGAAAACAAACTATGAAAAGAAAGAAGGTGTTGGGTCTTACACTCTAATAGAGGCCCAGAGATTTATTTACTGTTTATGAGAACAGTTGAATGATCATTTGAAATGATACAAAAACCTGTATCGTATGTTTAGATTGGAGATTGAAAACAATTTGGAATATTGACAAAAGTCAACTTAATTAGGGTAAAGACAAAGTCTATACCTAATTAAGACCTAAATGATTAGGGTTTTAACACAAAAAATATGTACAAGAGATTAAGTTTTGAAAATCAAATGAAAACTATATTTAAAGTATTTTAAAATACTTAAAGATATGTTATTTTAAACCTAATAAAAATATATCAAATAAATAATATTTTTGTGATTTTTTTGATTATTCATAAAATAGATATATTAAATGAGAAGTGTTCAAAAAATGAAGTTAAAATGAATTAATTTGATAGGTTAAATGATTAAATGAAGTTGTGAAGAATTTGAAGAAAACAAGTGTTAAAAAAAGAGTTTTGGCCCTTGGAGGGTTTGAACCCACGCCCTTATTATTCTCAGCTCAAAACAACACCACTGGGCCAAGCGCCAGTTGGTGATTATGAAGCACGTTCAGTTTGTTATGTTTTAAAATAAGTTGGAAACTTTTGAAAAATAAAAAAATCAAAAAGTATGGGGCGAGGGGGATTCGAACCCCAGACTAGAGGCATGAGAGGACTAAGAGCGCATGTGAGGCCACTAGGGCAAACGATGAATTCGTTGAGGAAACGCCTACCACTCAAAATATAACAAACTTTACCCAGAGATTTGAATTTTGCGCGCCACAGCCATGGTCATCTTCAACCTCAAGCTCTCAAATTTTGAATTTGTGAACTTGCTCATTTCTCAACCAAACAGGATGATGTAAACATGGATTTCACTCTAAATTTCCTCACAAACCCAAATATGTAACTAACACAAATTTATATTAACTACATCTAATGAATTAACTGAAAAACATAAAGAACCCTAGAATTTAAAAACAAAATTAAATGATGATACTGAAGGATAAATGAATGATGATAGAGGGTTTTTAATCCTCTGATGATGCTGATTGAATTGGTATCGAGATATATTGTAAAAAGTACTTAAATAAGAGAGTTGGAGTTTTGAAAAAGTACCTCTGAAAATGGAGGTCGATAGCTATGGTGAAGAACTTTTGGCTATGGATGAATGATCACAAAAGCTTCCTGGGGGCTCAGTGATGCTAACTGAATACTTATTGCAACTTGGATGCTTCAGAATTGCTCTACTCGACCTCTTCTATTTGAGCTCCAAGTAAAAATGGAAGGTGGTGATTCTGCACTTACAGATAGGCTGCGACCATCTGGAAAGCTTCATTACACTCCAAGGAAAGTGTTTGAATGCTTGGACTTGCTTGACACCCTCTGAATTGTTCTACAGACCTCCAACTGCTCGAGCTCCAAAATGAAAGTGACTATGGTGTTCTTGCACTTACAGAAGTGATCCAGGTGCTTGGATCACTTCTAATGAACCTCTTTGAGATGTTAGAAGGCTTACTTTCAAAAGAAGAGCTCTGGTTTGAAGAATTCGATTCTTCTTGCCAAAGAACTTTTGAAAACCATAAGCAAGAGGGAGAGAAGGAGAAAGCAAGAATTGGAGTTTCTTTGGTGTGTTGAATACTAAGGAAGACACTTCTATTTATAGGCAAAGGGCTCAGTACAAATTGGAGGAGTGAGCTTGCTTAATGAAGTCACTTTGGTTTCTTAGCCATGAAGAAATTCAAGGAATCTCCAAAATGCAATGATGGCAAACTCGGGCTAGCTCCCTATCCATTGATCTCTTGTGATCTTGGGGAACATTTCTGATGCAGAGGAGAGTTCTAATTGGTTGGGAAGAGATGCCTTTGATGATTCACCACTTGGCCATAAATTTCCCAAATGTAATCATTACATAATCACATGTTCTTGTTTTGGGAATATTCTCTAATCCTTATGCCATGGTGAAAATGAATGTATGGTATATCTACTGATATTTTATGGGTCATGTAGCATCCATTATTAGAGTTATTTGCACAAATTTGCAAAGTTTCAAAATGCTACATGACCTATAATTTTACTTCATGAGCCCAACTTTGAACCATCATAACTCCTTGCTCAAAATGAATTTGGAGAAGGTTGAGCACAATTTGGAAAGCCCTTAACATGTAATTCAATTCATTATTTTGGAGTTTCTTCAAAATCATTTGGGAAAATTGTGAAAAACAGGCCCAAAGTTTGAAGAAAACTAGGTTAAAACACTTAGAATTTTTCCAAGTTTTTATGACCTATAACTTCCAAAGCTCATATCTCTTAAATGTTTGATCTCTTGAAAAAAGTTCCCTTGTGAGAAGTTGTTTTATTTTGAAAGATCTACAACTTTCATTTTGGAAGTTTTTTGAGTTGTGTAGGTGAAATTTTGAGATCCATGAACAAGGTCAAAATGCACTAGTTTGACTTTTTGTTGACTTTTTAATCCTTGATGAATTTTCTTGATTTTATTTGGTAAAATGACTTCAATAATCATATGTTGATGATAATGATCCTTAAAATTCATGGTTTGACCTAAAATCCTAAAAGTCAAAGGTGATCTTGTATAGTTGACTTTTTCCAAATGAAGTGAAATCTTGGACTCTTACGATGAATCAAGTTCTCCTCCTCAAATGAGTGATGTGAATGGATTATATTAAGGTAATAGAAGTTATTGAGCCATGTTTTAAGTTGGGGATCCATGTCCTGATTAAAAGTCAACTGTCCAGGTGAATTAGGTCTGAAACCCTAATTGTCGACCAGATGAAATTGATGGTTGTAGATCTTGAACTGAGGTACAATGCCCAATGAATATTTTCATATGGATTATATAAAGATGATTGAAACCTTTGAGTGATGTCCTTGATCTTTGTAGGGTTTCCCAAATGTGGTCCCTGATTTTAGTCCTTAATGGGCTCAAAACCCTAGCTGAGCAAACCTGAGTCTAGATGACTGGTGTCTAATCAATCATAGGTGAATGAATGAATCATTTGAGTCTTATGATTGTATTAGAGGTTAATCTCATATTGATTGGTCCTTTGCCTGAACTCTCTTTTCCTTGAGCACCCTCGATTGAGTACCGGATAAACAAGTGACTGCTCTGGGTACCTGTCTTGAAATGTATGGAGATGTGACATCCCAGGGGGGGTCAAAATTAGGGTATGACAGATGCCCCTATTTAAGTTTCTTTCATCCGTAGGGAGAAATATTGACATCTTGATCTCTCATGCGTGAAAGAGACTTAAATATCAAAGAATGCCCGAATTTTGGGCGTCCTTGAGATGTCGCAGCGACAATAAAATCCTTGTGCACGACTTGATCCCGTTGTCGCATTCGGCGGGGGATAGGGAGACAAACTCCTGTAGAAACGTGTCATGCGGATTCTAGTGAATGGATGGCAGTAAAAATGCACGATCCATCTTCTTTAACTAAGTGTTTACTACTTAGAAAAAGGTAAACAACCTCCTCTCGTCTCGGATGTCTAAATCGCGAAAATTGTCTCAGTTGTGATTTTGGACGATATCTCAGATAAAGAGAAAATCTCCAAGGGTTTGTTTCCTCATCAAACTTCTCACCAGTACTTGTTGGAGAGATACCATTTAACGGTAAATAAGAAACTTCATCATACTTTCCTTCAATTTGACATCTTTGAAGGAATACCATATGATCATGCGTCCTTTTTGAGGAGCTAATGACTTCGCTTGAAAGTGGACGAACTGTCTTCGGGAAGAAAACTACCATTCATCGACTTATGCTGAGGAAGTCTTGGAGGTGAACAAACTGTCTTCCGGAGGAAGACTACCATTTTTCGATCTGCTGGAGAGATCTTGGAGGTGAATAAACTATCTTTAGGAGGAAGACTACGATTTTCCAGTTCCAAAAGTGGACAAACTATCTTCCGGAGGAAGATTACCATTTGTCGTTCTGCTGAGGAGATCCAAAAGTGGACAGACTATCTTCCGGAGGAAGACTACCATTTGTCAGTTCCATGAGGACAAACTGTCTTTTGGAGGAAGACTACCATTTGTCAATACCATGAGGACAAACTGTATTTCGGAGGAAGACTACCATTTGTCAATTCCATGAGGACAAACTGTATTTCGGAGGAAGACTACCATTTGTCAATTCCATGAGGACAAACTGTCTTTCGGAGGAAGACTACCATTTGTCAATTCCATGAGGACAAACTGTCTTTCGGAGGAAGACTACCATTTGTCAATTCCATGAGGACAAACTGTCTTTCGGAGGAAGACTACCATTTGTTAATTTCATGAGGACAAACTGTCTTCCGGAGGAAGACTACCATTTGTCGACTTGCTGGAGAATATAAACTATCTTCTTGACGAAGACTTTCATTCATTGACTTCGCTTGGGAGTTAACAAATTGTTTTAGGGGGGAAAACTTCCATTCATCAATTTTATCGAGGAATCTTTAAGCGAGACGAACTGTCTTCTTGAAGAAAAATACCCTTTGTCGACTTCGTGGGGAAATCCAATAGCAGACAAACTATCTTCTTGAATAAGATTACCATCTGTCAAATTTACTCGGGAGTAACAACGGAAGTGAACAAACTATCCCTTTGAGGGAGACCACCATTTATTGACTTGCTGGGGATTTTCAGAGTTAAACAAACTATCTTCCTGAAGAAGACCACCATTTGTTAACCTCTTGGGGAAATCCCGGTGTATGAACCGTCTTTATGAAGAAGACCGCCCTTTGTCGTCTCGCAGGGGAAACTCGAGTTGAGGTCCGCGTGACTTGGGCAATAGCATAATTAAAGCCTAACTAGACAATCGACTATGCAGGCATATAATATGATGCGTGAAGCATGCATGAGTGCTATAATGATTATAAAATGTGAAGCAAATGTGAATAGAATTGTCGCTGATGTAAAATCCTGTAGTATGAGTTTGAATTTTGTTGATCAGAAGATGTCTTCTTCTTGAAATATGTAGTTTACACTCCGTTGAGGATACCTGGTTACCGGTTGTCCGCTGCTTGAAGTGAGTGAAATGATTCGAAGTGAAGATCCGTTATCGGGAGATGTTCGCAAAGCGACCTCATGGGGAAATTTTGGTTCCCGGAGTCTCAACCGTTCTTGGAGCAACTGTTTGCATTCTTCCTATTGTTCGTAAACCTTAGAAAGAAATTTCACCTTTATTTTTGCAAGTAAATTCATTTTATTTTGGAAAACTTTTGTTTCAAGAAAATGACTATCAAACTTAAAAAATGCATTTTTAGAAACTGAATAAGACTCGATTGCAAAGTAAAGGTACAAGGCTCAAATTATTATTTATGGAATGGTAATCAACCAAAGGCTTGATTCCATGGAGTATTTACAAAGTTGGAAATTGGTAACTTTTTTTGGGAAAAAGGCTACGTTGAAATGTGACGACCGTTATCCTTCCCTTCCACTTTGAGTTGCGCTGTATTCGTGCTTCGTAGAAGATGACCTACTGATGATGAATACTTCGCTATGGATTTTCTGGATGATCAAATTTGTCCTGAACACAATTACTTGCCATATATCCCTAACTTTTGCGTAGAATACCCCTTTCAGGTTTTAAGTCTACCGGGATTGATTATATATTTTTTTATGTCTCTAACTTTTGCCTGAATCGCCCTTTCGGGTTTTCGATTCACCGAGACGCTCTTTTTTTCCCAAGTCGCTCTTTGCGAGTTTTCAACTTAGCGAGCTGTTCTTTTAATTATTTAGGCGAAGTATTTCTTGACTGCATCGACGTTCACAGGACGGGTGAATTCTTCTCCATCCATAGTCGTAAGTATTAGGGCTCCTCCTGTGAAAGCTCTCTTGACCACATATGGGCCGTCATAATTAGGAGTCCATTTTCCCCTAGAATCTGTGAGAAAAGATTGAATCTTTTTGAGCACAAGGTCGCTTTCTTTGATTGTGCGAGGTCAAACCTTTTTGTCGAAAGCTTTCTTCATTCTTTGTTGATATAGTTGTCTGTGGCATAAAGCTGTCATGCGCTTTTCTTCGATTAAGTTCAACTCATCGAATCTGTTTTGACACCACTCGACTTCTGTTAATTTTGCCTCCATCAAGACTCTAATTGATGGGATCTCAACCTCTATGGGTAGGACTGCCTCCATGCCATATACAAGGGAGAAAGGAGTTGCTCTAGTCGAAGTACGTACAGATGTACGGTAGCCATGAAGAGTAAACGGGAGCATTTCATGCCAATCTTTGTAAGTGATGACCATTTTCTGAATGATTTTTTTGATGTTTTTGTTAGCTGCTTCTACAGCTCCATTCATCTCTGGTCTTTAAGGAGATGAGTTGTGATGTTCAATCTTGAATTCTTCACAAAGTTCCTTCATCATTTTGTTGTTCAAATTTGACCCATTGTCAGTGATTATCTTGCTATAAATGTCGTAGCAACAGATGATGTGATTTCTGATGAATCTGACGACAACTTGTCTTGTGACGTTTGCATATGAAGCTGCTTTAACCCACTTGGTGAAATAATCTATGGCTACCAAGATAAAGCGATGTCCGTTGGACGCTTTTGGCTCGATCATGTCGATTCCCCACATGGAGAAAGGCCAAGGGGAAGAGAGTATGTTGAGAAGAGATGGTGGCACGTGAATTCTATCGGGGTAGATCTGGCATTTGTGACATCTCTTTGCGTACTGGTAGGAAACTGACTCCATCGTCAGCCAATAATATCCTGCTCTCAGTATATTCCTTGTCATGGTGTGTCCATTGGCGTGAGTACCAAAGGAACCTTCATGTATTTCTTTTATGAGTGTTTCTGCTTCGTTCTTGTCAACGCATCTGAGCAGAACCATGTCGAAATTTCTCTTGTACATAACATCTTCATTTAGGAAGAATCTGCCAGCTAACTTTCTCAAAGTTTTTCTATCTTTCTTTGATGCCCCAAGAGGGTACTCTTGTCTTTGAAGAAAGTTGTTGATGTCGTGATACCACGGTTTGTCGTCGATGATTGCTTCTACTGTGAAAACATGAGCGGGCCTATCCATGCCCATGACATTGATCTGAGGAATGTCATTCCAATGATTTATCCTAATCATGGAAGAGAGTGTGGCTAATGCATCAGCCAAGTTATTTTCTTCACGAGGAATGTGATGAAAATCTACCCTGTCGAAGAATGGTAACAATCTTCTCGCGTAGTCTTTGTAAGGGATTAGCCCAGGTTGGCGTGTTTCCCATTCTCCTTTGATTTGATTGATGACCAAAGCAGAATCTCCGTATACATCCAAGTGTTTGATTCTTAGATCCACGGCTTCTTCGAGACCCATGATGCAAGCTTCATATTCGGCCTCATTGTTTATGCATTTGAAAGTTAATCTGGAGGTAAATGGAATATGGGTACTTTGAGGGGTAACAATGATTGCCCCAATTCCTGGTCCATAAGCATTGACGGCTCCGTCAAAGATTAAGCCCCACTGGGATCCTATCTCAGGTCCTTCGTCTCATAGCGGCTCGTCGTAATCTTTTATCTTGAGGTACATGACGTCCTCATCCGGAAAGTCAAAACTGGTTGATTCATGATCATTGAGTGGGTGGTGAGCCAGGTGCTCAGCTAGGATACATCCTTTCACGGCTTTCTGTGCGTGATACTTAATGTCGTATTCTGATAACAGCATCTGCCAACGGGCAATTCTCCCTGTTAAGGCAGGATTTTCAAAGATGTACTTGATTGGATCCATCTTGTAGATCAAACAAGTAGTATGTCGCATCATGTACTGGCGGAGACGCTTGGCAGCCCAAGCCAAAGCACAACAGGTTTTCTCGAGCATGGAGTAGCGGGATTCACAGTCAATGAATTTCTTGCTCAGGTAGTAGATGGCATTCTCTTTTCTTTTCGTCTCGTCTTGCTGTCCAAGGACACATCCCATGGAATCTTCTAAGACGGTTAAGTACATTATCAAAGGTCTTCCTTCCACTGGAGGAGACAAGATGGATGGTTCGAGCAGATATTCCTTAATGCTGTCGAACAATTTTTGACAATCGTCTGTCCAGACGCAACCTTAATTTTTCCGTAGAAGTTTGAAAATTGGAGCACAAGTTGCAGTCATGAGATATATGAATCTCGAGATGTAATCCAGACGTCCAAGAAATCCTCTAACTTGTTTCTCGGTTCTAGGTGAAGGCATTTCTTGAATTTCCTTGACTTTGTCTGGATCCACTTCAATTCCTCGTTTGCTGACGATGAAACTAAGGAGTTTTCCTGAGTAGACACCAAAGGTACACTTGTTGGGATTCAGGTGAAGCTAAAACTTCCGTAAGCGTTGAAATAGCTTTGTCAGATTCTGTATATGAACTACTTCATTTTCTGATCTGGCAATCATATCATCCACATAGACGTCCACTTCCTTATGCATTCTGTCATGGAAAAGTGTAGTCATGGCTCTTTGATAAGTTGTCCCTGCGTTCTTTAGTCCAAAAGGCATAACGCGGTAGCAGAATGTTCCCCAGGGGATGATGAAAGTTGTTTTCTCCATGTCTTCAGGTGCCATTTTGATTTGGTTGTATCCCGAAAATCCGTCCATAAATGAGAAAACTTTGGATTTTGCTGTACTGTCAACCAACATGTCAATATGTGGTAGAGGAAAGTCATCCTTAGGGCTAGCTTTGTTCAAATCTCTATAGTCGGCGCACATGCGGGCTTTTCCGTCTTTCTTAGGAACGGGAACAATGTTATCTAACCACTGAGGGTATTCTGAAGTGACGAGGAAACCATCGTTGATTTGCTTTTGAACTTCCTCTTTGATTTTCATGGCCATCTCCGGATGACTTCTTCTCAAGTTTTGCTTGACCGGAGCGCATTCTGGTTTCAATGGCAAGTGATTCTCCACTATACTGGTATCCAACCCTGGAATATCCTGATAGGACCAAGCGAAGACATCTGAGAATTCTTTGAGCAGTTGTATCAAACTCTCTCTGGCCTCTGAACTGAGCAAAGCTCCAATACTAACCTCTTTTCTGTTTCCATCGGAACCAAGGTTAATGATCTTTGGAGGCTCATTGTATGGCTGAATGGTCTCTTCCCTTTGTTGAAGTAACCGAGAAATTTCCTTTGATATTTCTTCGTCTTCTTCTTCCTCTGCCTCGAATACAGAAAACCCAAAGCTTGGAAAAGTCATATGATCGCACGTTTCAACGGGGTGTTTTATGATTAATTTGCATATGTGTGATGATTTTTATTTAGACAACGAGGGAAGACTCGGTGTATGCAGTTAATGGAATGTTTTGATGTTTTTTAAGGGTGTTTTTTAGGATTACCAATTTCCGAAAAATGAAAAGGAAAAACTAACGAAGGAACAAAATGACATTTTTATTTATCGACAGTCATTTCTTGAAACAAAGACCCTATAAAACAAAACTCTATTGCTTTGGGCGAAGCAAAGAGGGAAATTTTCCTAAGAAATAGTAAAATGCAAAGCCATATGAAACATCTCGTCACCCTGGGCTATAGTGAGAGGACAAAATAACGGTGAAAGTTCCTACTTAGGAGTGCGAGCAACAGTCGAAACTTCAACAGCCATCCAATAGTGGCGAACCCCATTGTGCACTAGGTAATCTGGAACCTTAGGCTTGAGTTGGCCTGTGGTAGGTCTTGATTCACCAACCACTGTCTTTGCAACACTCAGACGATCTTCTTCTACTTCAGCAGACTGAGCGGTGTGAGCATACCCATTTCCAAGTGGAGTATGTCGGACTTTCTTTTGAGGAAACTTCCAATCTTCTGAATGGAGAGACTCGTTATCGGAGACACTTTCGAGATCATCCTCTTCTGTATTTTAGTCTTGCTCTTCTCCCAAGATGGCATCGACTAGGTATGTGAACTCTAAATCCGTAGCCTCTATGGGTAACTTGGGGATATATTCCTCAATGATGACTTCACCAGACGCTGATGATGAATAGCAAGGTTTGTATATCTCTTTTGGTTGAGTAAGGTACTCATAATCAACGTTCCATCTAGTTGGAACAATGTCTTCAAGAGAGATTTTTTAACTTTCAGGAGCGGAGTATTTCACCATGTAGTCGAATTTTCCGCTTGGTTCTCCTAATGTATTCCAGGTATCTTCGGGGATAGGAGGAACTTTTTCTGATGAACCATGACTTATGGTGGTGAAGCTGTTAGTAAATTAGTCACTTCTTGGTTGAGTCTTACTTTCAGATCCTTTAGTCGGATAACAGCAAGGTGAATTAGACTCTGTTAGGGAGACGTATGCTGCTCTGTGAAGATAGGATAACCATTCCTCTTCATCGGTGTTTTCCGTACCGATGGTATTGACTGTTTGTTGAACAGGTTGAAGAAAACCTCCACTGTGGAAAGTTTCTTGAATTGGGAGAACTACCTCAATTCCTGGAATAGCCTTTGATGATGTTGGAAAGAATCCAACTCCCGTTCTATTTTTGTTGTTGGTAGGAATCTCAATCTGCCCCCAACCACTGGTAGTGCCATCCTTTACAATTTGGATTGCATCTTTATAGGAATAAATAGACGCTTCTTTCTCCTTTCCTTTTTCCTTATCCAAGGAAATTGCTTGGAATTTAGTTCTAGTAACTTCTTTTGGTTCTATGTCGGAGAATGATGATAGACAGCTGACGATCAGAGCTCGTTCTCCACATATGGTTACCAATTTGTCATTTCGTATGAACTTCAGTTTCTGATGAAGTGTTGAAGTAATTTCCCCGGCTTCGTGAATCCATGGGCGACCTAACAAACAACTGTATGCAGCTTGGACATCCATAACTTGGAAAGTAATCTTGAAATTATGAGGTCCAATAGTTATGGGAAGATCCACTTCTCCAAAAACTGACTTTCTCGATCCATCAAACGCCTTGACGATGACGTGACTATCCCTTAGTGGGAAATCCTTGAAGGATAATCTTGACAGTGTTGATTTGGGCATGACGTTGAGAGAGGATCCATTGTCTATTAAGACTCTTGTGAGAACATCACCCATGCAGCTAACTAAGATATTGAGCGGAAGGTTATGGTCCACTCCTTCTTCAGGAAGATCTTCGTCACAGAAACTCAGATTAGTTCCTGCGGAGATGTTGGCAACGATGTTGTTGAATTGCCCTATAGTAACACTAGGTTCTACGAAAGCTTGTTCCAAAACTTTCTGTAGGGCTTCCCTATGAGCTTCAGAACTCAGTAGTAGGGAAAGGACAGATATCCTAGACGGAGTATGTAGCAATTGATCTACAATTTTGTATTCACTCCTCTGGATTAATTTCAAGATCTCATCATTTTCTTTCGCTTGTACAACATTGGTCGGATGATTGTCTTGCTTATGTGGTGCTTCTTCCGAAGGTTTCTCCACATTTTCTGTTGTTCTGTTGAAGACTCGTCCACTTCTGGTGACTCGACTAACGTCGGCAATGTTGACAACAGATGGTAATGGTATTTCCTTACCATTTTCAATGAATGTAGCGTTGTACTTGTATGGTATAGTCTTGCTGGACTCATACGGTACAGGACCTAGTAAGTAGATGACTAACGGAGCGATTGTTGTCTTCCTGCTGTCGTACTTGACTTGCATTGGTTCAAATTGATTAATCTGAGGAGATACGGTAAAGACTTCTTCATCTTCTCTGTTGGCAAGAACTGTAATGGTATTATCATCCATTAGTTTCTGAATGTCGTTGCAGACGCGCAAACGTCCTCGTGAATTTCTTCGACAAATTCAGCATCTACTGTAAGGATGGAAATCCGTTCCAAAGTAAGCAAGTCCATTTAAAGTCTTATGGAACCTGACTTCCGATCCTTCAAGATCTTCAACTTTTTAGATCTTGTATTCTCCTGGACATCCTTAAACCATGTTGATGTCGCATTCAATTTTGACTCGGATGTGTTGAATCCATCTTAAGTCCATTTGTTCTTGCAATGCAGCTTGAACTACAGCACATCCTTGATTATTCTTTGGACAAACTTCACAAGCGAAGTAGTTGTGAGGTGGTACGTGGTCGTACAAAGCTTGTCTAGCGTGCATTTTGACGAGATTTTCCCCTATCTGACGAATGTCGTAGACCTGAATGACGTTGGGGTGTTGATCTATCAGATTTACTGAAGCTTCTTTGTGCTGTGGCAAAGGATTTACTTGGACGTTAGGATTAGTAACTTTGAAGGATAGCATTCCGCTCTTCACTAATCTTTGAACGTCGATCTTGAAAGACAAACAGTCCTCAATGCTGTGACCTGGTGCTCCCTGATGATAGGGACATGATTGGCCAGCCTTGAACCAAGATGAAGAACTATTTGCAGGATTTGGAGGACTCCTTGTCTGAATGAGTCCTTTAGCCAGTGGCGTTGGGAACAATTCCGCATAGGGCATTGGTACAGGGTCAAAAGGAGGATACCTTTGTGCCCGATTGTTGTTAAAATTTGGAGGTCGAACCTGCTGCTGAGGTTGCTGCGACCTTTGTTGAAATGGTTGTTGAGAAACCCGAGGTTGATAAGCTGCGCTGAGTTAACAACCAGAGTTATTGTAGCAACTTGAGTTGGAAACTTCTTTCTAGCTTTGTGTAAGACATTACTGACGTCTTGATCCTTTTTCTTCTAGAAAGAACTTCCATACTTCCTAGGACCAATAGAAGATTTTGGTTCTTTGTTCAAGCGTCCTTCTCGATCTGCTTCTTCTAGACGTACACCCATGTTTACCATCTCGGTAAAGTTACTAGGGGCGCTGGCGACCATTCGTCCGTAGTAGAATGGACTGAAAGTCTTGAGATAGATTTTTGTCATTTCTTTCTCTTCAAGAGGGGGACAAATTTCAGCAGCAACTTCACGCCATCTCTGAGCGTGTTCTTTGAAGCTCTCTTTATCCTTTTGAGTCATTGCCCAGAGTTGATATCTGCCGGGAGCCATATCCAGATTGTACTTATACTGTTTGACGAAGGCCTCTTCGAGGTCTCGAAAAGTACGAATCTCTGAACTGTCCAAGTTCATGTACCATTTGAGTGCAGCACCAGTCAGGCTGTCTTGAAAATAATGAATGGGCAATTGTTGATTATCAGTTTGAGTTGACATCCTTCGAGCGTACATCACGAGGTGAATTTGTGGGCATGAATTCCCTTTGTACTTCTCGAAATCTGGTACTTTGAATTTGTGAGGAATCTTAACATTTGGAACCAGACAGAGGTCTGCAGCGTTCTTTCCAAATAGATCTTGTCCTCGGAGAGTCTTGAGTTCCTTCTACATTTGCAGAAACTGTTCCTGGAACTCGTCCAATCTTTCATACACGCCAGCATCCTCACTGGGAGCGTGATGATATATTTGTCCGCCAGGCGGATGAAAAGTATGCATAATCGACTGTGGAGAAGCCATGACGGAAGATCTTGGAATCTCAGCATTCTGTTATGCATAACCCATTGTTGTTGCTCTTGGAACTTCTATTTCTAGAGGTCTGTAACCCTCCGGTGGATGCATTTCCATTGTAACTCTTGGAACTTCAGAAACTGGGGGTATGTACCCCTCTGGAATGAAGTTATACGGCATGCCCCATGGTCGGTTGGGCGGCATGGTATACTAAGGAATAGGAGTAGAAACAATCTCGGAAACCAAAGTCCTTTGTGGTTCTTTTGGTGGAGGTTGTCTTTGTGCAACCATCAGGGCTTCTACCATACTGTTGAGCCTTTCAATAGATTCCTTGAGAGTAGTGACCTCTTCGTTGAGTTCTCCATTCTCTTGCTCTAAGTCGTCCATTCTTTTCTTGCGACTTGAACGAGTTTTGTATGAATGAGACAGCTTGAATGCCTTTCTTCACCTTCTTCTCCTCCTCTCTTTCTGGAGTAAGGAAAGTGAAGATTAGAACCGCGACAATTCTCGTGTCATTGCTTACGACTAAAGCGATGCATACAATTAAGTTAATGTTTTTCAAGGAAACACCATAATTACATTATGAAACATCAAACTTTTTATTGACTAAGCGAAAACGCCGTTTTTTACACACTTTGAAAAAGGAAATACAAAGAAACAGAGAGAAAGGACTCTAAAACTTTGACGAAGAGCCGACTTCACGTTCTAACATTTTCTTCTGTTTCTTGAGGTGAGCATTGTCCAACGTAAGCTGATCGATGATCCAGGAAGCAGGAGGGATATGATGAGAAAGTGACGTTTGTGTCACTTGTCGATCGAGTGCTTCTAGTAACTCATCCTTCCTTCTTAGGATGTTCTGAATCTCAACGTTTTCTGTGTTGACGATTCGATACTTGTTTCTCCAAGCATTCCTTTCTTCACACACCTTAGTTAATGTCGCTTGCAGCTTCTCAACATCGGTGGAGAAAAGGAAGATTGGTTCCCTTAGGGGAATAGGTTCTTGACGCTGGTATGGCATCCTGAGCTTGAATGCCCTGACGAGTACCCATTGAAGGTAAGGATCCAGGGAGATGTGTCGCACGCTCGTGAAAAATGAACAGAGTCGCCACCAAAATATTTATCCCATAAGGGAAAGGAATATCAGAAAACCTAACAAAGGAAGGAACAGGGTCTTGCGACCAGAGAATCAAGGTACGGGAGTCGGTTACGCGAGGGGAAGGTACTAGCACCCCTCACGCCCATCGTACTCGATGGTATCCACCTATGTTTGTTTCTATCTAAAGGGTGTGTACTATGTCTATGTCTATATGTGAATGAATGCAAAAGAAATACGGGGAAAAGAAGGAATTATTTACAAGTGTGCTCGTTCAAGCCCCGCGACTTGATGCCTACGTATCCTTTTCAGGAATCAGAGCGCCGTAGTTCGGCTCACGTTTTTCTGTTTGTTTTTGTGTTTTTTAGTTGGGCGGAGTTAACGCTCGCGCTCTTGCATAAGGGATCGCCTAGGATGCAATAGAGCGGAGATAACATGCCCTTAGAAAGAAGAAAAAGAGAGATTGGTTTGTGTCTTTTAGGGTAATTCCATGATGACAAAACCCACTACAAGGCTTCGCATCACTTCCTTACTTTGTGTTAAATCTGACCATTTATTAAGTGTTTTAAGTGTTTAGTGTTGGTGTTTTTTAAGGGAATTTGTTTGTGACTTAGATCATAC
Source organism: Vicia villosa (assembly GCF_029867415.1). Lineage (NCBI taxonomy): Eukaryota > Viridiplantae > Streptophyta > Magnoliopsida > Fabales > Fabaceae > Vicia > Vicia villosa. The sequence continues at coordinate 197,547,285 of NC_081180.1, forward strand.
CAAAGAGAGTTTTGTTTTGCATATTTAGAGAACACACATCGAGGCCTACGCCACAATCGTTTCTCTAAATAACGGTTAAGAAATACATCGAGGCTTCACACCTCAATCATTTCTTCTCCGATAAGTAGTGTCATACCCCAAAATTTGCCCACACTTTTTAGTGACAAAAATTTTTGAAATTTATTTTTAAAAATTGGGTTTTATAAAAATCTGGGATTCAGTTACATTGACATCCGGAATTTTATAAATATTCAATTTGAAGTCTATTTTAAAATATAATAATTTACTATTAAATTGTTATATTTTAATAAATAGAAAAATGTTGACCAATGCCTCACATACTTTCAATTGGCTTTTTATTTCGAATAAATAATATAGCACAATTAATAAGCAAGTAAGGTTGGCAGGTACAAGGTCTCGCGTTCAAATCCCACTTCTAACTTATTTTCCTTTTACTTAGTTCTACATTTATTTTATTAGTCTTTTATTCACAAAATCACAAAAAAATAATATTTTTATCATTTTATTACTAATTTTCGTATTTATTAATTAATTATTTTTAAAAATATTTATTTTTTACTTTTTCTTCATTTTTATGCCTTTTTAGTCCAAAAATCCTTAAAAAGAACAATTTTAAATTTTGATTTGTTATTTTAAGTTATTTTTAATAGGCAATCAAACAGTTTTAATGTGATTAATAAATATGGCAAGAAATCATAATCAAATTATATTTGATTTAATTTTTTGATTATATTTAATTAATTGCTTTATTTACTTGACCTAATCTTTGTGTATAAATAAGTACTCATTCTAACACTTAAAAAAAGAAAAACAGTAGCCGCACCAATCCTAACCTAAGCCTCTCATTATTCACGTACATAAATCAATCCTAAAAACTAACAATCAGATACTTTTCTATACAATTTTCAACCTTTTTCTTTACATATACCATAACCATGCTACTACTTTCAACCACCATCACCAATCTGTAAATTACTCACCATCTTTACACACAAAACTTTGTCAAAGAAGACAACAACCACCATATATACACTAACTCCCATGTACACGTTGACACCACAATACACATTTTCTGTCAAAAAGTTTCTCCTTTTCACGTATCAATTTCTAGCCCTTTCCACAACCATCCTACCATTACTCAAGCCTGCAATCAAACTCAATAAACCTTTCTAACAGTAAAGTCAAGAAATTTAATCAAATTGTTGAACCACTAACATGTGAATTTAAACAATGTAGTTTGCTATTTGTTTTGAATACAGGAAGAAACAGAGGAAGGAGAGCTCGAAACTGACGACGTAAAAATCCGCAAGTCCCTCTGCCGGGATCTCGCGAGACGCAGCTAACCTTCATGGTTCAGATCTTCCACCGCCGTGCAACGTCCAGAACCGTTGTCTCTAATCGATCCGCACGCATAGTCCCACGCCGACGTTCAACCCGGCCTCCCTCCGAATCGTTGTCAGATCCGCCCCCACCGCGTAGCCATCCCCTTGCAGCTTCGAGCCGATGCCAAAACCCCCTCTCCGATCCACCACCGGTAACGTTTCTTTCTCAGTTTTCACAATTAGTTGTTGTTATATTTTTTTTAATGCAAACACTTATTTGAATATGTGGTGTGATATGAATATTTGGTTATAAAAACATTTGCTGTGGAAGAGATTGAAAATGAAGAAGAGAACCGTAAAAAGAAAAAAGATCTGTCTTCTCTTTGCTGTTTGTCCTTTTTATGCTATTTTTATTGTTTTTTATCATATGCCACGTGTCACCATTTAAGTGGTGTCGTTTATATTAAAAATAAAATTAAAAAAATGATAATTGGTGGTGGTGGTTCTCACGTACAGTAGGTTTACCATTCATTTGTTTTATTAAGCCAATGTATTTTTTTTCCTCCTTTCTCTAACAAATATCTAACCAAGACCATGTGACAAAGAGATGTGATATTCTTATCTTAACAAAAAAAAAAATACAAAAGATATCTTAGGTTAGAATTAGACTTTTTCATAAAAAATACCAAACATAGGTTATTATTTTGTTTACTTCTTTTTTAGGATTTAATATTGATTATGTTTTAGACTTTTCTTTTTTCTATTTTTTATAGCTATTAGTTTGATTTTTTTTTCTTTATTGCTAACATTTTTTTATTGCGAGGTACTCCATTTGAAGCTTTCGGATTATTTTCATGGACTTTGACAAGTTATTTAATTTTGTTCACTTAATCGTTTTATTTTTATTCGGATTTTTTTTGTAATAATCTTTTCTTTGTAATCCCCTCCCCGAAGCCATGTAATAGTTAGGATTTATTTGTTGTTTTACTTTCTGCACTATAAACTGCTTAGATGTATGCTAATAGGATTGCATGATAAGACTGAAAAACAAAACGTTAGATCACATTAAAATACAAGATAAATATATTTGAATCTAATACACTCGCACTCACTCACCTCTAGGGTACGCCCCTCTTGGTTGCCTTCGAATATGAGGTTGTGTCCCTTGAAATGTAGAGGTACCCATTAGCAAAAGGTCCCTCAAAACAAAATCGTCACTAAGTCCCTCGATGACCCTCGATTGTTGCCTACGAAAAAGTGACGATTGTCCCTTCGAACTTGCTAAAGGTACCTCTACTTGTTGCCTTCAACAACCATACGATGACCCTTCGATGACCCGCACGTCCAATATAACAAGGATTTCCTACTTCTATATAGTATGTATGATCCTGGGAATTGTAAAAAGCATAGAAAAAGACTAATTTAGGGTAGTGCTCTTAAACTGCCTAGCTCAATAAAAAACATCTTTTCAATACTATTTCAAAAAACTAAGGCTACGCATTTACGCTAAAGTCCTTATGCTCCTTTCAAAACAAACAAACAATATGAGCTAAGCAAGTTAAGAGCCCGTAGATAACTACGGATGAAAAGGGTGCTTGCACCTTCCCTTTTCATAACTTACCCCCCGAGCCCGTTTTCTTTCAAAAAAGGTCTTTTTCTGTACTTTTTACCTTTCCTAACATTGGACAAAATAAAAGTCGGTGGCGACTCATGCTTACCGCAACATTGTTGCATATTACAAATAAAAGTCAGTTCACCGAGTTACAGAACTGGCGACTCTGCTGGGGAAATATTTTTAAGAGGGGTTTACCTTAGGGCTTTAGTTCATTATAAATGTTCTCAATTGTTTGTTTTGCGTGCTTTATTTTTAAGGGTATTGTTTGGGTTTACTCGTGTGAAAGATCCTACACCCGGATCTAGTGTACCTTAGGTATGTGGCAATAGACCAAGGAGACTGTACGGCTCGTCCCGATATGGTTGATATGGTGGCCACCGTTAGTGTGACACTTTGGTTGGTTCTGATGGCCCTTGAACATGATCGAGGAGACATTAGGCTACCATGTAGTGTCGTGAAGCACTAATTTGCCCTTAGAACCCTAGTTGAACTTGACTTTGGCCTATTAAGAAGTAGCGAGATGGCCGGCTTTGGACCTTGACTGAAGTTGGTTGATACTCGAAGCTACACTCATTGAGATCAATCTTTCAAGATGTTTTCGGTCAGCCACCCGAGCGCTGACTGAGATAATGCTTTCGAGAACGATCGTCGAGATGAGCACCATAGAACCCGATCTTTATCTAGGACAGGTTGAACCAACTAAACTTCAGTGGGGAAGGTACTTACCTATGGACTTCATGCAAGCCTTTAAACCTAAGGCTACTTGTGTGACTTGTTTGTGTTCATTATCTAACCGTTTGGTTTCCTCACATGATTTGTGTATACCCTAACCGTTTGGTTTCCTCGCAGGATTTGTTTATGCACTAACCGTTTGGTTTCCTTGCAGGATTTGTGTGTACGCTAACAGCTTGAATTCCTTGCAGGATTTGTGTGTACGCTAACAACTTGAGCTCTTTGTAGGATCTACTCGTCCTCATCACCTAACTAACCTTTTTCAAGGATCTCAAGTATTTAGGGCGCGCAATTCCAGGTGCTATCATCAAGAGCCAGATTCCTAACAAGGGGCAAGAGGATTTATTTTCCTTTAGCCAGGTACCTTCAAACTCAAAGGTATAGTTCATATCAAGGGGCAAGAGGATTTATTTTCTTCTAGCCAGATGCCTTCAAACTCAAAAGTACAATTCCTATCAGGGGGCAAGAGGATTTATTTTCCTCTAGCCAGATGCCTTCAAATTAAAAAGTACCGTACCCTGAATCAGAGGCTATGACCCACTGGATATGGTGAGCTTGATTCTTGTGGAAGGACGTTCAAAGACGGAAGTCGAAGTTCTTCAACAAAGCTGCAACTACATGTCAATGTTACAAATTGGGTTCCAAGAAGATCCTTGAAAACATTGCATATGCATTTGCATACATATCATTGCATAACAGGTTTCCAGACAACGAGCTTCTCATTTTCTGCCTCAAATCCCTAAAGCTTGATACTTACAACTCCTTTGTGGCTTCGTCAGAATCTTCTTCTTAGAAGTAATCTGTAGTTCAGATACGAACGCTTGGTTTGGTTTCCTCTTTGGGGCACTTGGTCAGTCGATCGATAATTGCCAACCAGTCCGAGATAAGGTACAAGACTTGATTGATGCAAAGGCTATCATATTCACACCTGCAGGCCAGATTTGAAGTTCTCCTTCGACTCAATGGACCTTCTGAAGCAATAAGTCCATACGGAGAAAATCTCCTCAAATGTTGGCAATTCGTAATTTCTCATGCATTTTCATGCGTAATCTTTCTTGTTCTTGTTAATACTGTCTATATGCAATACTTGTTTGTTTTTGAACTATAATAACGATGCATTGGATGTGTTTGTCTTGAAAAAATTCATTCGCTCTCGCTCTAATATGTTCTTATTTGCTTGTGATACCAAACTCTCAGTGATAAAGCATGATGACTCTGAAGGGAGAATGACGAACACATAATACCAATAATCTCAAATGGTGTGCTTTCGAGTAAAACCCTGTTGATGATGTACAGGCATTATTTCAAATTCCCAAGCACTGGAGATATAAGGAAGTTAATCCCTTGCCAACCCCTTTGAGCCTTGAAGTAGGAGTTTCTTTTCTATACGAAAAAAACCCTCACATTTAACCTAGGGGCAGGGTAGTGTTCGGTTAAACTGATTGAGTGTTCAAAATTCAGCAGGAGCTCGCATCTAAGGATACAACAATGGCTATCCTCAAAAATATTGAGGAAAAATCAATACCACAATGGTCACCCCTCGTCAATCAAAAAATGAGGCAGTCACAATATTTCCAATCAATCGAAGACGTATCAGGGTCACATGATTTGTTCAAAAAGAAAAATTTGAATCGAAAAAGAAAAAAGAAAAGAAAGCCCGCTAAGTCAACAAAGTTGAAAACAAGTGACTTAGGCAAAAGTTAGGGCATCCCACTGGACTTCAAACTCGGAATTCAAAATAATTTGTCCAGGCATAAGTTAGGGAAACAAAAAAGGATCCTCAACAAAAGGGGCAAATTCGCGTGTCTATAAATTCAAGATCGTGTGATCAGACACCAAGAATAAAAGGTAAGTGACTGCCACGTCCGAACACCTCATCGATTCCTCAAATCGACTCAAACTCTTCTTGAAGGATGAATGCTCACGTCAATTTAACTGAACTTAGGTTGGAGAACATCACGAAGGGGGTGGGCACCAATAAAATTTTGAGCCTAAACATCCATTTTTTCTAAAAAAAAAAACCGTGAACCTGACCACGTTACAACCCTCAAAAGTCCTAATTGAAGCAGGGTTAATTCGAAAGCATACTGTAAATGAGAATACGGTAAACTGACTCCTAGGAGTTCTGCTAAAATGCTTGAGTTGGTATCACACCACCTTTCACAAAAAAAAACGATGTTTTGACATCATTTCAAAAAAAAGTTTCTTTAAACTTCAAGACAAACATGAACTTTGCATTAGAATTATATTTCTCATTTTAAACATTCTTTGCATATGAACAAGTACTTGACACCAGGAAAGCTTCCATCATGAGCTGCAGATGAAAAGTTTAATCCTTTCAAGGGACAAGTTGTCTTCAGAACTCCGTTGAGTTCGAGCGAGAATACCTCAAGTTCTGATCACCCTCAGGGGCACAAAAGCAGTTGGATACTCCGTTGAGTAATAGTTCAGTCAATCTGGGGCAATCAGGTCAAGATTTGAAGAATCTCTCAAAAGTGTTGAACAATCAGGGGCATGCACCCAAGCATAGTTGAAAATTACCTCCGACCCAGATCAACCAGGGGCATGATTCCTAAGTTCATGATACAGGGGCATGTTGCTTATGATAGCACGAATATCAGAAAGTCCCCCGATAGATAAAGCTGCAGAGACGTCTCGTACGCCCGACTCAGTCAGTCAAAAGCTTGTATATACAAGGGGCATGACATATCTCATTCATCAGGGGCAATCAAGTCAAGATTCCGAGAATCTCTCAAAGATGCAAAAAACAATCAGGGGCATGTATCCAAGTAAATCTTAGTCTATTTCCAATCAACATGGGGCATTGTCCTGGGCCAATGATTACGAGGGGCATGACGCCCATAGTGCACATCTCATAAAGTCCTCGCGAGGCGAATCTTTCCGAAGTCCCTACTAGCGGGGGCAAACCTATGCAAGTCCAGTTTGACACCTTGATCAATACTCAGTGGTGTGTCCTAATCAATATAAATCCAGGAATGACAGATAATATAATACTAGGGGCAATGTTCAAGACCTCCATGTCTTCCCACAAAGCCGGGTTCACAAGATCATATCCCCACAGAGTAATTCTCAAGAAGATATCTTCAAACATACTCGTCCCGACAAAGACATGACTCCTCAACAGAGTTTACATCTTCAATACTACCGGTTCTCCAACACTTTGCTTTGCTCCAACATGGTTTACTAATATCTTTTATCCCCAGTCAGGGTACGTCAAATTACTATTCATCCCCAAGCAGAAATCATAAATCCCCAGCTGAGCATCTTCATGACAAGATCAAACATCAAAATCACAATGCTATAGAGATTTACTTTCTCAATCAAGACAGCATAAATCATGTTCATACATCATATATTCATACATCGCATACATTACCTCATAATAAACTCATACATAACATATAAGTTTCTCATTTAAAACATGCATCTTGACATTGCATAAAGACTAACTTTACTTTTTCAGGATATAAGTACAAGTAGATAAACAAAATCTCCAATTTTCAAAAGTCTAATTCAGTTACTACGAATGGTGCTGACACGACAAGAGATCTAATTCTATCATCACGAACGGTGTAGACACGATCATCTTTCCAAGATCTAATTCAGCTACTACGAACGGTACTGACACGGTCAACGCTCGAAGATCTAATTCATTTACCACGAACGGTGATGACACGATCATTCTCAAAAGTCTAATTCAGTTACTACGAATGGTGCTGACACGACAAGAGATCTAATTCTATCATCACGAACGGTGTAGACACGATCATCTTTCCAAGATCTAATTCAGCTACTACGAACGGTACTGACACGGTCAACGCTCGAAGATCTAATTCATTTACCATGAACGGTGATGACACGATCATTTTCAAAGATCTAATTCAGTTACTATGAACGGTACTGACACGATCAAAGATCTAATTCTATCATCACGAACGGTGTAGACACGATCATCTTTCCAAGATCTAATTCAGCTACTACGAACGGTACTGACACGGTCAACGCTCGAAGATCTAATTCATTTACCATGAACGGTGATGACACGATCATTTTCAAAGATCTAATTCAGTTACTATGAACGGTACTGACACGATCAAAGATCTAATTCCATCATCACGAACGGTGTAGACACGATCATCCTTCCCAAGTCTAATTCAGTTACTACGAACGGTGCTGACACGATCAATCCCCAACAAACACTTCTCAACATACTAAGCTCAGATTCAGCCTAACGCATGGCTTTCCAGACATTTATCAAATGCAAATTGGATCCGGTCTAACGCACGACCTATCCTTCAGCCTAACGCACGGTTTTCAGACATCTAACAATGCAAACTGGGCCCAGTCTAGCGTACGACTCGTCCTAAAAAGCATAGCCTAACGTACGAATTACTTTGACACTCATCAATACGGTGGATTCAGTCTAACGTACGACTCATCCTAAGTATATCCTTCAGATACGGTCTAACATACGACGTATTCTGACTCTCAAGTCTATCAAGCTGGATGGCATCTTTAAGCCCATCTCCAATATTACTCCCTGCAACAGCAAGTGCAAATTTCTGGGTATTCTAGTGTTCAATCCTCTTCCACCTTCAGATCACGATTGGCGAGTGCGCCAATCTACCTCTTCAGGTTTAAGAAGATTGAACAGGGGCAACTGTCATACCCCAAAATTTGCCCACACTTTTTAGTGACAAAAATTTTTGAAATTTATTTTTAAAAATTGGGTTTTATAAAAATCTGGGATTCAGTTACATTGACATCCGGAATTTTATAAATATTCAATTTGAAGTCTATTTTAAAATATAATAATTTACTATTAAATTGTTATATTTTAATAAATAGAAAAATGTTGACCAATGCCTCACATACTTTCAATTGGCTTTTTATTTCGAATAAATAATATAGCACAATTAATAAGCAAGTAAGGTTGGCAGGTACAAGGTCTCGCGTTCAAATCCCACTTCTAACTTATTTTCCTTTTACTTAGTTCTACATTTATTTTATTAGTCTTTTATTCACAAAATCACAAAAAAATAATATTTTTATCATTTTATTACTAATTTTCGTATTTATTAATTAATTATTTTTAAAAATATTTATTTTTTACTTTTTCTTCATTTTTATGCCTTTTTAGTCCAAAAATCCTTAAAAAGAAAAATTTTAAATTTTGATTTGTTATTTTAAGTTATTTTTAATAGGCAATCAAACAGTTTTAATGTGATTAATAAATATGGCAAGAAATCATAATCAAATTATATTTGATTTAATTTTTTGATTATATTTAATTAATTGCTTTATTTACTTGACCTAATCTTTGTGTATAAATAAGTACTCATTCTAACACTTAAAAAAAGAAAAACAGTAGCCGCACCAATCCTAACCTAAGCCTCTCATTATTCACGTACATAAATCAATCCTAAAAACTAACAATCAGATACTTTTCTATACAATTTTCAACCTTTTTCTTTACATATACCATAACCATGCTACTACTTTCAACCACCATCACCAATCTGTAAATTACTCACCATCTTTACACACAAAACTTTGTCAAAGAAGACAACAACCACCATATATACACTAACTCCCATGTACACGTTGACACCACAATACACATTTTCTGTCAAAAAGTTTCTCCTTTTCACGTATCAATTTCTAGCCCTTTCCACAACCATCCTACCATTACTCAAGCCTGCAATCAAACTCAATAAACCTTTCTAACAGTAAAGTCAAGAAATTTAATCAAATTGTTGAACCACTAACATGTGAATTTAAACAATGTAGTTTGCTATTTGTTTTGAATACAGGAAGAAACAGAGGAAGGAGAGCTCGAAACTGACGACGTAAAAATCCGCAAGTCCCTCTGCCGGGATCTCGCGAGACGCAGCTAACCTTCATGGTTCAGATCTTCCACCGCCGTGCAACGTCCAGAACCGTTGTCTCTAATCGATCCGCACGCATAGTCCCACGCCGACGTTCAACCCGGCCTCCCTCCGAATCGTTGTCAGATCCGCCCCCACCGCGTAGCCATCCCCTTGCAGCTTCGAGCCGATGCCAAAACCCCCTCTCCGATCCACCACCGGTAACGTTTCTTTCTCAGTTTTCACAATTAGTTGTTGTTATATTTTTTTTAATGCAAGCACTTATTTGAATATGTGGTGTGATCTGAATATTTGGTTATAAAAACATTTGCTGTGGAAGAGATTGAAAATGAAGAAGAGAACCGTAAAAAGAAAAAAGATCTGTCTTCTCTTTGCTGTTTGTCCTTTTTATGCTATTTTTATTGTTTTTTATCATATGCCACGTGTCACCATTTAAGTGGTGTCGTTTATATTAAAAATAAAATTAAAAAAATGATAATTGGTGGTGGTGGTTCTCACGTACAGTAGGTTTACCATTCATTTGTTTTATTAAGCCAACTAGTAGAAGACCCGTGCGTCCGCACGGGTAATTTAAATCTTAAAATAAATAATGTATTACAAACGCATAAAAAGAAATTTAAAATTCAAATGAGGAATCTTAAATTAAGATTCATAAAACATAATATAGATGTAATGAAGCTATATATAGTAGATATTTAAAAAAAAAGTTGGAATGCAATAGGCAAAAAAGTATTACGGTGATAGCGACCCGTGAAAGTAGTGAGTTTCATGGATAAAATTCACATTAGAAATGTATTATGGTGATAGTGACTTGTAAAAATAGTGTATTTCACTTATAAAATTCACATAAGAAACGTATTATGGTGATAATGACTCGTAAAAATAGTGAATTTCAGTAATAAAATTCAGTACCTTAAATCAGCTTGGTTGTAACTGATATATATATAATTGTTATTATAAAATCATAAATAATTGCAAATATTTAAATATAAATATGTAGTATATCAACAATATTCTAAATCCAAAATATCTAATAATTATAAATATTTACAAATATTTTTGTTGATTAAAATTAAAAATGTACTGTGGTGATAGTGACCCGTTAAAAGTTTAATGGAGAAAAAGACTATTTGATTTACATAGTAGGATTGAATATGATTGATCATACTTGGTTTTCAAGAGCTATATGAAGTATATCTTCCCTCCTAATAATTTCTCTTCAAATTGCATGTCTTTTAACGGGAATATTAATTATGTGAATTATTTCAGAAAAAAAATCTATGCATAATATACTTATCATAGAAAAATTAAAAACTGTTAATTTATTATGAGAAATGATTAGTTTATCATTATTTTACATCTAATTTAATTTTAGAAATAAAACTTTTGATTTAATTGAAATAATATAAAATTAAACAAAATGAAGCAGATGTTTAACATCTAATTTACTTTTAAAAAATACAACTTTGGAAGATAGCTCATTCCTAATTAAATATTAATTAATTAAAAAGTTAATATCCAAAATGAAATATATATCATATCCATTCAAATATGTCACTATTAAAATCTTAAATTGAAGGATCACCCTTGATAAATTTGGTGTACCCAAAAAAAGTTAAAGAAGTACAAATATACCAGCTCTGAAATAGTGAATCCATTATTTATCCGTGTACCAAGATGAAGCTGACATAGCTCAAGTGTGTTTTACCCATTGCTTAAAAGAAAAGATAAAGAGAAGGGGCATTTGAAAAAGCTGTCAACCAGAATGGCTTTCGTGTGCTGGCTGTTTTCGTGTTCTAGCTTAACAGTGTTGCACAGAAAGATTTAGAGCAGCAAACGTTTTTTTCCTGCAATAGCATTTTTTAATACAAATAATCACAAAACAGATAGTTCTATAAAGCTGCTTCGGCTGTTAATTCAAATGTAGATAGTGCAATAAGCAATAGTTTTGGTTTATTTATTATAGCTGACACAATTATGTTGATAGAGCGTTCAACTAATTCTAACCTTATTTACACTTCCAATCAAGAAAAGATGAGCTTTAAGCACATTTTGAAAAGGTATGATACGTAACATAAGCACGACACAAAAGCCATATTAATCTCACAAGCAAATACCAGACTGTTAAATTGTTAGCAGTTTAAAAATGCTGATCTTCTGACTATAAAAAATGAATTGTAATTGCTTAGAAAGTATAAAAAAGAATTGTAATGCTGTAAATTAACCTAAAAAAATATGACACATCTTACAATCACCTACTTCATTGCTAAAACACATTTTAAATAGGAATATGGTTAGAACTAAAAGCTGAGTATAAAAAGTTTCTTGTTATGAGTGAATCACTAAATCATGAAATATGTGACACTACATTTGTAAGACATTATTAATATAGTGCTAAAAATGAAGAATTAGAAATGATTAGTAGGGTGGAAATAACATGTTAGTTGTTTGGGTTGATTGATAATATAATGCACTTAAATGATCAGTTTAAGTCACAATATAATAAAGGTTAAAAAAGGTCTTCTAGCAGACCCAAAAAATTGTTCAGGTAAGCAAAGTAATAACATGAGGCTGATCACAAGTCATAACATGAATAGAATCTAGTAACTAAAGTAATCCCTAGTAAACCATATCATGAGCAAAACTGAGCATGAGCATAATTGGAAAAAAAAAGGTTCTGACTTAAACATTACTGAATGTTCTTGTACCAAAATAAGTCAAGATGAAGGTGGGGGGTCATTCCATCTTGGCATGCTTCACACTTTTTGGTCATTCCTAGCTCCTCAATTGAATGTTCTTGGGATAACCTCTAACAAGGGTAGGCTGAAAATGGGAAGCAGACATGGTAGGCTGAAAATGGGAAAGTGAAAGACTATGATTTGGTTCTGCAATTAACTTGAATATATAGTAAATACCTTAAGAAAAATATGAGCAGTAAACAAACTTACTGTCAGAAGTTAAGTAGGAGTAAGTGCTTAAAAAATAAAAATTGGCTTATGAATTATGGACAGAGAAATCAACTTAGCTATTCATAACACCACAGAGAATGGTGATGGCCATCTGGTGATAAAATTCTCAAGTAGCTGGTGATAAAAAGGTTAGTTGGCTAACTAAATGAGCAGGTTCAGTGCAACAACTGAAAAAGCGATATTTGTAAGAAATCAACTAATAAACAACAGAAAAATGATTTGGAAGAGTGATAAGCAGTAAAAAAAATGATGCTCGGCAAGTAACTCTACTTCTTTCGATCTCTGCCTGTTCAACATGAAAATGGTGTCAAAACCTAGCCAAGACAAAATTAATAATGAAGTAGCCACAGAAGCCAAAACACATACCTATACTTCCTTAATTCGCTTAATTTCCTTCTCCAACTGAAATTCTATGGCAGCTTTTTCACTAACCATGGTTTCTAATTGTGCTTGTTTGTAGTACTGCAATGAAAACCATTCAAAACCAACATCAATATTTTCTGAACATCAAATGAACAAAAACAATAAAATCATAAAACAATAGCCATAAAGAAACCTCGTTCAACTTAGAACTTCAAAAAAATCAGATCTCATTCTACTTCAAAAAAATCAGATCTCATTCTCATTCTAACTTCAACTTAGAAAGGTTGATTTTTTAGTGAAAATACCAAATATCTAACTTTGTTATGCTAATAGAAATGTAAATGGGTATGAGAAGGAAAAACAGTGGTTGTTCTTACCTGAGTATAGAGACACAGAACATAATAAGCCTCAGGATCTCTAGAAACACGGTGAAGAAAAATCGACAAGAAATCAACAACTTTTCCTTTAGATCTATCAACATCACTTGCCTGTGAAACCAAGAACAACACAAATAAACATCCGCAAGAATCATGATTTACAAATTTGAAAGAATGAGTGTCAAAGTTTTTACTGAAACAAAATATCATGAAACTTTAATGTGTTGTGAAGAAGAACACGACGAATACAAAAAGCTTTAATCTTGGAGAAGCTGAAACAAAAACCGAAAATGTTACCCAAACCTCAAAAGTTTGTTTACCTATGCCACAGAAGCCATGAATCAAAAGAGTGAACCATTTCATACTGAATCCCCTATTTTATTTTAGTTCTCCATTAAACTACATAGTACATACCTCAGTGTTTATCTTGTGACAGTGTTAGATCTTGTATTCTCATGTAATCTTCCTCAGTGAGTTTGGTACTTCAAGAATGAAAAGAGAAGAAGGTGAGGGAAATATCCATAAGAGATATGAATATTCAGTGAAAACAAAAGATAAAAACTATAACAAAGGGTAGAGAAATAAGGTGTGAGAAGAAACTGAGCTTGGGTAGGTGGAGGCGGCTTAGACGGAAACTGGGCTGGCTTAGTCGTCTGAGCAAATTTCCCCTTGTCCTTCTCAGAAACTTTCTTAGTCGGAGCCTCCACCGCTTTAAGTTGTTCTCAGTTATGATAAGCTGGGAAGGATCCTCAATGTCATCACCAAGCAAATCAAATGGATTCATAGTGGCCATCTTGACAACAACAACAACAACAGAAGACAAGACTCAGATTCACTTCACACGATAACTTTAACACTATGTTTGCAATGTTTCCTTAGTTCAAACTGAGGGTTTAGATCGGAGAGAGAAGAAGAAGACAAGGGATTGAATCTGAAAACCCTAGCCGAAAAGAGAGAAAAAGAGAAGATAGTGTGTGTTGAAGTGAGAGAGAAGTGATTATCAGAATTATATTTGATTTTTTTTGAAAAAGGAAAGATAGAGGAAACCATGGGAAAGATAGTGTATAATGAAATTGTGTTTGGTTTTGTCTACCGTGTAAAAGCATAAATCAAACAATATTATTATATAATGGTTAATTTGGTTTTATGAAATAAGGAAATTGAGAATAGGGTGCCACTTGGAATAATGGTGATATATGATTGGTGTAAGATAGAGGGAAACCATGGGAAAGATAGTGTATAATGAAATTGTGTTTGGTTTTGTCTACCGTGTAAAAGCATAAATCAAACAATATTATTATATAATGGTTAATTTGGTTTTATGAAATAAGGAAATTGAGAATAGGGTGCCACTTGGAATAATGGTGATATATGATTGGTGTAAGTGAAGTTTGATTTAGCAAATTACCAATATGGACATATTTTAGTGCAAAGTAAAAATAATAAAAGGGCAATTAAGGGAGTTAATAGGCATGTTATATTCTTAGTTAGGTAGTTGATGTATTTTTTTTCCTCCTTTCTCTAACAAATATCTAACCAAGACCATGTGACAAAGAGATGTGATATTCTTATCTTAACAAAAAAAAAAAATACAAAAGATATCTTAGGTTAGAATTAGACTTTTTCATAAAAAATACCAAACATAGGTTATTATTTTGTTTACTTCTTTTTTAGGATTTAATATTGATTATGTTTTAGACTTTTCTTTTTTCTATTTTTTATAGCTATTAGTTTGATTTTTTTTTCTTTATTGCTAACATTTTTTTATTGCGAGGTACTCCATTTGAAGCTTTCGGATTATTTTCATGGACTTTGACAAGTTATTTAATTTTGTTCACTTAATCGTTTTATTTTTATTCGGATTTTTTTTGTAATAATCTTTTCTTTGTAATCCCCTCCCCGAAGCCATGTAATAGTTAGGATTTATTTGTTGTTTTACTTTCTGCACTATAAACTGCTTAGATGTATGCTAATAGGATTGCATGATAAGACTGAAAAACAAAACGTTAGATCACATTAAAATACAAGATAAATATATTTGAATCTAATACACTCGCACTCACTCACCTCTAGGGTACGCCCCTCTTGGTTGCCTTCGAATATGAGGTTGTGTCCCTTGAAATGTAGAGGTACCCATTAGCAAAAGGTCCCTCAAAACAAAATCGTCACTAAGTCCCTCGATGACCCTCGATTGTTGCCTACGAAAAAGTGACGATTGTCCCTTCGAACTTGCTAAAGGTACCTCTACTTGTTGCCTTCAACAACCATACGATGACCCTTCGATGACCCGCACGTCCAATATAACAAGGATTTCCTACTTCTATATAGTATGTATGATCCTGGGAATTGTAAAAAGCATAGAAAAAGACTAATTTAGGGTAGTGCTCTTAAACTGCCTAGCTCAATAAAAAACATCTTTTCAATACTATTTCAAAAAACTAAGGCTACGCATTTACGCTAAAGTCCTTATGCTCCTTTCAAAACAAACAAACAATATGAGCTAAGCAAGTTAAGAGCCCGTAGATAACTACGGATGAAAAGGGTGCTTGCACCTTCCCTTTTCATAACTTACCCCCCGAGCCCGTTTTCTTTCAAAAAAGGTCTTTTTCTGTACTTTTTACCTTTCCTAACATTGGACAAAATAAAAGTCGGTGGCGACTCATGCTTACCGCAACATTGTTGCATATTACAAATAAAAGTCAGTTCACCGAGTTACAAGTAGGAATACAAAAAGGAGTTCTTTTATGAATATTTAGAGAATGCACATCGAGGCCTACGCCACAATCGTTTCTCTAAATAACGGTTAAGAAATACATCGAGGCTTCACACCTCAACCATTTCTTCTCCGCTAAGTAGGAAAGAACATACATCGAGGCCTACGCCTCAATCATTTCCTTCCTACCATGAAATATAGCAACGGTATGATCTTCATCGATTTTTATTAAGTATTTTAAAAGTTGAAAAGGAAAAGAATGCAATAGGGAACTATATCTAAATCCTAGTCTAAGTTGTCTATACAAGGGAATTAAAATGAAAAAACTATACAATTTATTAACAACAAAAAAACTATACATGGAATAGGTAAAAGAAAATCAATATGCGACAAATAAAATTGAGAACTATAACAAACAAACGATACTCACAAGCACACATACATCTATTAATTCTATACAAAAAATCGAGACTAAAAATTAATTCCTAAGTCTATTAGAGAGTTATTTACAAAAAGGTATTAAACAAAGAAAATTCGAACATATTGTGAAGAAAAAGATTTATTAAAAGGACTAAAACAATTAAGAAAAATCAACAAAATTTATGACAATTATTCACACACTCTAAAATACCCAAAATCATTTTTTTATACTTTTATTTGGTTTAAAAAAAGACTTAAGAAGCAAAAGAAAACAAAATTTAAAAGAAAAAGAAGTTTGGACTGCCTGGGGGTGCATTAGTAGTTTCTAAATGAGCTAAAACTATGTTAAATGCATTCTGGGCCAGAAATAGGGGGTGGAGGAAGCATGGGCGCGTAGAGGCCCAATCCAGGCATGCATGGTGCGCCAGCAACGGAGGGGTATGATTCAGAAACGTTGAGAAGGCCCAAATGCGTGGCCCAACTCACCTCTCACTTCTTTCCATTTTTTATTTCACTTTTCATTTGTTCATTGTTCAGCATTTATTTTTTTTTATTATTCTAGTCTTATTGAAATGACATAGGAAAATGAAATATAACATGTATCAATTGGTCATGGTAGAGTTTAAGTCATATAAGACAAAACCAAAACAAGAGCCAGTTAAAACATGCCACGTCAGAAATTAATGGCTGAGATAACAACAAAATGAACCAAAGCTTGGGAGAATGGGTCAATCAGTGACTGCCACGTACGCACCTGAATGAAACAAAACGAGCAACACAGACGCCGGAGCTAGGGCTCCGGTCGTCTTCTCCGGTAGCCTCCGCCGGTGCAACTCACGACTTCGTCCAGAAATAACAGCAGGGACCACCGTCTCGCTCGGAATTCGCCGTAGATTCTGAATCTGAACCTTGTTTCATCTAATTCTTCCTCTAGTGTTCAAACTGAAAGCGCTTTGTAAAACCATAACATGCTCTATCTCCATAAAAACAGAAGATTTCTATGACACGCCATCCCTCATGCTTCAAGATCTTGAATGAAGGCTCCAGAGAGCTCTCTATAACTCCAAACTAGAGATTTTGATGATGATGATGGTTACCGTAGACTCTTGATGCTAGAGATCTTGACGTTTGCCATGAAATGATAGAGGTTTACGGATCTTGAAATGGCACATGATGATGATTAATGTCGTGGCTAAAGGTTGACGATGAGGTAATGGATGTGGTGTTTGGTGTTGAATCGGTGGAGAGAATTGTTGATGGAGATGATGGAGGTTCAAAGAGTTTGTTGAGAATCGGTTATGGTAGTTCTGGAGTTTGTTGTAACTGTGACGCAGAGGAGATGATGATGATTGTTATGGTTGTTGAAGTTTTGGTGGAGGAAAATGGTTATGGAGGTTTTATGGTGGTGACGGTTGAAGAACAAAAAATGAAGGTGATGATATGTGGTGGTTATGGCGGAGGTGAAGGTTGTTACGACTATGGGGTTAGTTACAGTAACAAACTGTTTGTGGAAAGAGGATGAAAGAGATGAAGGTGGTGGTGGTTTGAGTTTGTTACAAACTCATAACAAACTTTTGCGGAGAGAGCGACGAGAAAGAGAGTGAGGAGAGAGAGAGAGATCCGAGAGAGAAGAGAGTGAGTTTGAAAATGAGAAAAAGTGTGAGTCCCCCTTGAATTAGTGAAAGTTTTGTTTATATATGGTCTATGGTTTATGGTGGAACCGCTGTAGTGAATAATTTCTTTTGCTTTGTACATGGGAGTGCATGGAGAGGAATATGGTGGGGCTCTCTTTAGCTTTTTACGTACCAGTTCCCTGCATGGCGTTTTAGAGCAGCATTTTCACATGTTGGCTGCAGAATATTGAGGTGCCGTGCCAAAATAATGCTCATGGTACCATGTTCACACGTGTGTATATTTGACCATAGGCTACCATTCAACTCAAACTTATACTCAATGTAAAGAAGAGATGGGAGAGATGATGATTGGTGTTAGAGTGATCTTGAGATGCTACTTGCAATTCATTCAAATTTCTCTTGGAACTTGGTGTCTCACCACTGCAGGCTCATGTCTTACCCATGCACGCAGTCTTGTCCGTTACCCTCTCAAACCTGGAACTTCAGAGGCATGACTTTGGGGTCACGTATCTTGGTCCTCGCACCACTAATTGTCGTAATTATTGTACCATTGGATAGAGGGCACGGAGGAGAAAAGGATGATACTAAATTTTGATCGGTGAGATGCTTGTGATCCTCTAAAATTGGATTTGAAAATGGCCCACCAACTGCTTGATCAAATGCTGCGCGCGTGCCCTGAGTTTGTGCCCAGCCAGACGCATGACATTGGTCTTGCGAGGACATGACTTTGGGGCTTCGTAAATGATTCCACACACATCCAATTATCTTGATTCTTGGCCCATTGTGTAGAGGACATGGGGGAGATTAGAATGAGGCCTAGTTTGCATTTGTAGGATTTCTAGATTGCCCTGAAATTGTCTTCAAATGTAGAACACCATGTGTTCGATGAAACGCTTCACGTATGCCCAGAAATCTGCCCAGCTTTGTGACTTGATCCAAGTGAAAAACTTCAACTTAAAACTTCAATAATTCTTCAACCAAGAATCAAATGAAAAAGTGTCCAACTACAAAGTTGTTCTCCTCCATGAGAGGAACAACTTTGATGTTGGGAGCTTTTCCAGAAAATGTCATTTGCCACGTGTAATTATGCTGTGAAGTAGACTGATCATCAAGCTTTTAAGGGCCAAAATTTTTCTAAGTATGAAAACTTTCCATTTTTGATTTTTTTCTACTTTTGGCAACTTTTGTCAAACTCTCGATTTTATTCATTCTTTGACTTTTCTTGACCGATTTCCCACCAAAAGTCAATACTTGAGTGATTGACCCGATTTTGACCCAAAAGTCGACTGTTTTGATTTTTCTCCGATCTCAATGCAATTCCCGATTGATCCACTTCTGACCCATAGAAATCAACTGAACACTTCCACACAAGCATCATGCCACTTCTCTCCATAAAATTAACTCTTGATCAATGTATTTGATCAAAAAAGTCAACTGCGTTGACTTTGGTCAAGAAATCCTAATTCAGGATTATCAGATGAACATCAAGCTTGTACTTTTCAACCAATGCCTTGAGTTGAGAATGAGAGAACCCTAATCCAGGAGGACTTCAATGAACATAGAGCCACATGATTACACCTCAGATCCACACATTTGGCAGGAACTCCTCTGCCATAAAAGTTATCCCTTGCTAGTCTCTGATTAATACCAATGATATGAATGCATGAGTTGAATTATGACCTAAATGATGTATGTATGTGAATTATAAGCCGGATGAATAAGGGTAGGACAAATTTGGGGTATGACAGCTGCCCCTATTTAATCGTCTTAAACCTGAAGGTGAAATTGGCGTTAGCCTTTCGAACATTCGAGGTAGAAGAAGATTAAATATCAAAGTACCAGAAATTTGTCCCAAAGAGAGGATGGTGTAAATGATATCCTTATTTTTTGTTTTTGTTTTGATATCTGCTGGGGAAAGAGAAATGTCCTTTTTTCTTTTTCTGGTGGAGAAGTTTATGGTGAGTAATGGTTGAATGGTGATAGTGTGTAACATAGCCAAGGTGCCAACACAGGTTTTTTAAAGGGAATGGTTGTGTGAAACAATGATTAAAGGAAAAGATCTCGTGCGATCCACGACTCAACATCGACTCAACAACAAAAGAGGAAAGAAAAGATCTCGTGCGACCTAAGACTCGACATCGGGAGAAGACCTCGTGCGACCTCCAGGGTAGAATAGAACTCTTGCGATCTACGACTCAACATCGGGAGAAAACCTCGTACGATCTTCAAAACTGAAAGGAAAAGATCTCGTGCGACCTATGACTCAACATCGGGAGAAGACATCGTACAATCTTCAAAACTGAAAGGAAAAGATCTCGTGCGACCTATGACTCAACATCGGGAGAAGACCTCGTACGATCTTTAGGACAGAATAGACCTCGTACGATCTAAGACTCAACATCGGGAGAAGACCTCGTACGATCTTCAAAATTGAAAGGAAAAGATCTCGTGCGACCTATGACTCAACATCGGGAGAAGACCTCGTACGATCTTTAGGACAGAATAGACCTCGTACGATCTAAGACTCAACATCGGGGTTCGGTTTTGAAATGGTTTGCCAAGTTGAAAATTGGGCTTTGAAAAAGGTTTGCCAGGTTAGGGACTGGGCTTTGAAATGGTTTGCCAGATTAGGAACTGGGCTTTGAAAGGGTTTGCCAGGTTAGGAACTGGGCTTTGACAACACGGTGGTTGGACTTGAAAAGTTTTCCCGTACGGGGGAAGGGACCACGAAGACTAGTGACGACTAGACTCGATCAAAAGACGTAATCACGAAGATATTGATGCTTGCGAAGCATAAGAATTACATTAATCCCTCAGGCCAAAGGCGGGGTGTAACTCTTCAAGAGTGGCAATCGTTCGAATTGCCACACACCAAGTATGGTTATCCAAATGATTGAAAAATGAGATGGGTTTAATGCCCACCCTCATTCACGCTCTAATATGCACGCAACATGCGGGAAATAACCTCGGAGACAACGATTCTGACGGAGAAAGACATTGTATCCGATCCATGTTGGAGAGAGAAAATGAGACTTCTTTTGGGGATTAAGGATACTAGGTATCGGCACCGTGGCATGAGGAGATTTGTAATGTAGTAGCAAATATCAATCGGAGTTTGTAAGGACAATATTTTATGTGGGGGAGTATCGCCGGCTTGATTGGGTGCTAATTTGTATTATCTGGCTTATGCTTTGTATGCATGTTTGAATTTTTTCTGTGGCGTAATGCTCCATTTTGATGGATATGCTACGCTTTTGAGGATGCAATGTTATATGCAGTGAATACTATATGCAGAGTGCCAAATAAAGGCATTAGAGTGATAAACACCGAGGAGAATCCCCTTAGTGTTAAGAATCATGTGGAGGTGCCAAAAGATATTGGACTTTGATTTGTAAGATGCACCTTCTTTGACTTGAAGAATAATTTCTGACTTCTCACCATGTGCCACTGCTTGGAGGATTTTCAACTTGAGGAGATTCCCTTGATTCACCATGTTGGGAATGAGAGATCCAGGTA